>NW_028229514.1:0-332085 GCF_053477565.2 Lygodium microphyllum | reverse complement strand
TGTACATTCGCAAGTATCCACTTGGATCATAAATAAAAATACTAAGCACCTGTACAACTCTTGAATCACACCTAGCATCCTCTCTAGGGTCATAAGGCCTTGGGTGCACATCATACGCTAGAGGCTATGGAACCTCCATATACATGCTCAAAATGCACCCATCAACAAATACATAGCAACATGCCTACTCTTTCAGAATCCATTGTATGGGAAGTTGATTTTGATAACCTTTTTGCTCTATGTCCAATATAATCAATGCATTCAACACACTCAAAATATCTCTGAAAACATCTAACTATTCCATTCTGAAGTATCTCTATATTTCCTATCAAGGCATTAGATAAAGCATCCAAAACATTCTCCATTTATGAAGCATCACATCTAACATCCTTTGTAGGCATATCCTTGAGCTCATGAGCTGTCTCACAAACTATAACGGTATCTTGCAAATCATGTGCAACTAGCAAGTATTAAAGATTGGGCAAAAACTTGTGCTTCCTGTATATATTTATCCTTCTTTGCTTGTATATGTATCCTTAAATCCTTCTCTTTCCACATTTGAAGTGCCTATTCTATTTGTCTTCTTGGTTCTTCCTCATTTCACCTCCTTTGTTCTTCCTCTTCTTACTTCTCGCATAACTGCTATTGATACTTATATGCTGCAATAAGCCTCTTGCATACACCCTCTTGCACAAACATCAAGCACTTGCTATATCTTTCACATATAAATGCATATATTCATCCTTAGACTCATCCAATTTCATTGGGCGTCATAAGCTTCAAGGAGCATTAGACATATAACCAAAAGTTGGGACCTATTGATATTGTCATTAGCTGCGATTGGTTAAAGTCCATTGGAAATTTTTCATTGGACTTGAGATAATCTACGCACATGTTGAAAAGACACGTAGTAAGAGATTAGGCAGATTTTTGTATGAGAGTAGAGATGATAATAGCGATTACATAGAGTAAAGACTAATGCAAGATGAAATAACACACATATAAGAGACTAGAGGCTCAAAGTATCCCAAAACCAATCAATACAATATTAGTGAGTTTGGGAATCTATATTCCAATTCCCATTTTTTGAATACTAAAAAGGTGGCACTCAAATAACATGCCCCTAAGTTTCTCAAAACCATATGATATGACCCATCATTAGAAAGCACTTGAAAAATGGAATCTATAGAGATATAGAGCGCTCAATTTGGAGTTTTAGTGTTCAAGTTATGACAAATCCAAAGATTTGACCACGTATCCCAAACTTATGGGAAATTTCCATTTTCCCCAATATGGTGTTAATCCTTGATTAAGAAAACCTATTTACAATGGTTCTCCCCTTCAGTGTATCCTATTTGATTGTGTTACACCCAAAAACTCACACCAAACACTAGCTTCTACTCTCTTGCTCAAACAACAAATCTGATTGGTTTCATTGGCTCTGAATGGGGGGGTAAAACTCCAAGATACTTATTTAGAATTCTCTTGAATTGCTCCTTCTCCTTCTTCCCTATCCGGTGTGCTAATTGCTGCTTGAAAATTGTGAACACACATGGCATGAATTTGGGAGGTGGCCTTTTTTCATGAGATCTCCAAATTGGCTAAAAAGCGACTTGTTTTTGCATGAAACCCTATTCTAGAAGTTTTCTACACCTTTAAAGGATATTTACGAAAAATAATATCCAAAATATAAAAAATAGGCTAAAATTGTTCAAAAATCCCATCATTTTGAACCATCTATACTATAGATACTAATACTAATGACTAATATAACATTCACTCTCTAGATTAATAAAAAGGTCAGATGATGATGTGCTCAAGGTTTTTTCACACTGTTTCTACATAGTGGCATGATAGCATTGTGTCAGTCCTTAGTGGTTTACAATGCGAGGGAGGGGATTTCAAAATCTCAAGGCCCCCCCTCGTGTTGTGCGGATCCTTGGGGGTTTCAGACAAGGATGGGGAAATATAACACAATGTGGAGGGGGGGTCAAAATCTTGAGGCCCTCCTTGCATTGTGATGGTCCTTGGTGGTTGTTTTGGAATGGGGGGACCGCACAATGGGGGGAGGGGGTGTTCAAAATCTTGAGGTCCTCCCCTCACATTGTCATTGTCCCTAGTGGTTTTTTTGGGAGGGGGGCCGCACAAGGCAAGAGGGGCCCTTGAGATTTTGAAACCCCCCTCCTTGTGTTGTTGTGCATTTCCAATGCTCAAGGAAGGGAGGGGGGTTGCAAGGTACTATATCAAAACAATAGAAGTCCAAAAGAGAGTGCAATTAGGGCCGCACCTTAGAATAGAGAGCAAGAACAAACCTTCGATCAAGAAACACGATCTGAAGGGAGGGCAGAAGAGAGAGAGAGAGAGTAGAGCAATAGAGAGGGAGTGAGTGAGTGTAAAAATAATAGGTGAATGTGCTCTTGGCTTGACACTTTATAGTCTCTGGTATTGTAGGGGGTGTGGAAAAATCTTGACCAACCCCCTCACATTGTGACATCCCCCTAGCAGAAGTTGCACAATGTGAGGGGGAGCCCTCCCAATCTTATAACCCCCTACCATTGCATTGTGTGGTCCTCTCCCACCCCCTCGAGATCAGCATAATGTAAGAGGAGGAAGGCCTCTATGTTGTGACCTCCACCCTCACATTGTGTGGTTCTCCCTGGAGGCGGCCGAGAGTTGCACAATGTGAGGGTGGATGTCTCCTAATGTTGCAGTTCCCCACCCTTGCTTTGTATGGTTTCCTCCATCCTTGCACAATGCGAGGGGGGCTCCTAATTTTGAGGCCCCCCCTCCCCATGTGTTTTAGGATTCTTGGGACCGCACACAATGCGAGGAGGGGGCCTCCTAGTTTTGGGACCTCCCCTCTCACGTTCTACAATTCCCCCTGCCCTGCACAATGTAAGAGGGGGGCCCTGAATTCGGGACCCCCTCCCTCACCTTGTGTGGGTTCAATCTCTTTTATCTCATTTCTCTATTTTTTCACCCTTTTCTCATTAGGAGTTCTAATACTATGTTTTTACTCTTTCGTAGACATGCCTAAAACAAAGTAGACCATGAGGGTAGTATCGCCTATAGACCCATACATTACACAGTAGGGAGCATCCTAAGTTCTATCCCTAAGGGATCTAAACATGGGTTCATATAAAAAGCACTACAATATACCATGTTAGATGATTGTCTTTATTTAAAAGGAAAAGATACAGTTTTAAGAGGAGTGTCTTGAAGACAAGAGATTCAATTGGTATTATAGAATAATCATGAGGAAATATGTGGGGGACATTTTGCAACTAATACAACTAAAAGAGAAGTTCCAATGGTAGGGTTATTATGGCTTCCTTTTTCAAAGATGTGGTACATTGGTGCCATAGTTGTGAGTGATGCCAAAAATATGCAAATAGAACGCTAATAGTAGAGCCCTATCAACCTATTGTATCATATGCTCATTTTGAAAATGGGGAAATACATTTTATTGGACCTATGCCAAATACAATTTTAGGAAAAATGTATATATTAATGGCAATTGATTATATGACCAAATGGATAGAGTCTAAAGCTATAAGAAATGCAACACTAGATGTGGTACTAAAGTTTATATATGAACATATATGTTGTTGTTTTGGAGTGCCATTAGAAATTTTAACAGATCAAAGTAAGACCTTTAGATCTCAGGTACTGGAAGGATTATTACAAGGATTGTATATAAATCTCAAACATTCAACGCCATATTATCCTTTTTTATTTAATAGGCTACTAGAAAAATTTATGGGACATTTTGTACAATACTAGGAAAGCTTATACAAGAATATCCAAGGAGATGAGACCAACATCTAGATATTATTTTGTGGCCATATACAACTATCAAGAAAGAGACATTAGGTTTTGAGCCCTATCACCTAGTAATAGGGTCAAGGCAATAGTACGAGTGGAAGCTATCCTACCAAATCAACAATTCATCCAAAGACATAAGTGTGGGGGTAAAAGATGATTTTTTTTCTTAACTACAAGAATAGGCCTTGTGTGGAATGAATTTATGTATATGGTAGAAATGTGAGTGGTTGCCATTTGCATCATTTTCTTAGAAATGCCTTTTTAAATGTGAGAAGGAGCTAACATATTATAGGATCAGAGGAGGTTAAAAGGAGGAGAAGATTGAAGAGAAATATAGGGTAAGATTTCCTGAATCAATCCTGATCCTTACTAGGAGGGACACATTGCACATCACTTCACTATGCATATGCACTACACTTGGGCATCTTATACCCCATCATATCAAATACTTCCATGCCAAGGGAAGAAAATGCACTAGAATGCACCATCATGAAGGACTACACAATATGAGGCCCATTAGAGTTATATCCAATAATCTTAGTAGCACATGCATTATGAAATATACACCCTAAAATTACACTCACCTATTTGAACATGCTCTTTGGGGAAAAACCTTCACTCATAAGGAATTTATAGGGTGAGAGAATAAGATGATTGGGAGATTTGAGGGATGTATAAGCCTCCATCGATTATAAGAGGGGTTCATAAGTTGAAATCTATCACCATGAGTGCGAGCAAGAGGGGGGTGAGTGCTATTTCTCTATTCTTACGACATGTAATGTTCTAAGTGTAATGGACATAAACTAATGAAGAAACCATGTGTGCACGCATATGAAGTTAACACAAAACACAATAGAATAGGCTATGCTATTTCTCTATCCTTATGACATGCAATGTTCTAAGTGTAATGGACATAAACTAATGAAGAAATCGTATGTGCATGCATATGCATTTAACACAAAGCACGATAGAATAGGCTAGGCATTGCATCCTCATTACATCCAATTTCTTTTGGTTGGTAGTGTGTTTTGATGAACATGTCATACCCTTCAAGATGTATCTATTTAAAGCATGCATGTATGGGCATGTTGTACATGAATGGCATGGCACTATCATACGTTTGCTAAGTGCACTTAGGGTCATGTAAGGAACCCATCTAGTGGGTATTACTGCAAGATTAAGGGCTTTGTTTTCTAATTATTGTGAGTATTGTGAGGAGTGTAGTACCATATCACCATGAGAGGGAAGGATAGAAGAGAGTTGTTTTTGTATGTGTTGGGGGGTATTTTAGTAAATATTGCCCAAATGAGCTATGCAATGATACTTGTGTATATATTACTTTGATTTGAATGCTTTGATAGGGGTCTACTAAATACATTATATACGTAGAGAGCTCATATAGGTGCTTGAATGGTGTGAAGGAAAATGCTCGATTAGTTACTTATAGGTAGAGGGAGTAGGCTAGAATGTATAGGATAGTTTTTCTTAAAGGTCGTTTAAAAAAATGTATGTATATAGTTTTTTAGAATCAATACAAAGTGTGCATGTGATGAATGAATACTAGAATGGAAATAGAGGCTTCATGATCCTAATAGACAAGGATGCTTTTAGAATCCAATGGGAGGACACGTAAAGGTATATGAAAAGAAGAGAAGTCAATGGTCTCAACAGAGGTGGCTGATGGGGGGGCAAGCTTCTACACAGCTTGAGAAAAAGGTATTCTCATCTTAGGAAAAAGGGATGGATGAGAGGATGAAGGGAGGAGAGTGGTGGGAGTGATGGGTGATAGAAGCATATAACAAAAATAAACAAATGACGGGAGAGCGACTACCACGGTCCAAAAGAGAGACAATATATGGAGAGAACAAAAGACAAAAGGTGACTTGCAAGCTGAACAAAGGGGGTGTTTCCTATGTGAAGAGAGTGGTGTGGGCACAATTTGAAAAAGTTGATGCTTGGGTGATAAAAAAATATTTCAAAAGTGGGAGTCTCCTCTATAACTATCTGCTACACTATCCACTCAAGATAATACTTTTGTTGCTCCACACAATGGCACTAGAAGAAGAAAAGTTCACCACTGAAAATTGAAGAAGAAATGATAGTTATGTTGAAGATGGTGGATGATCTGACATGTAGTGCAATTGGGCTACCACGTATTGGAAAATTGAAGAAGAGAGAGGTGATATATTGAAATAGCTTGGCATTAAGGAAAGCGATCGTAGTAGTGTGCACCAAGGTGGCTTACTACTGGGTGCTCATATTGACTGATTGAATAGTGGTAGAAGAAAATAAATTCACCCAATTGATAATAAGAATATTTTATCTTCAATAGGTTCATATTTCAAGAGAAGTGAAGAAGTAGATCTAGTTATAGGGAAAAGATCATGGGATCATTCCACCACCTTATTGAATTGAAGGGATACTAACTGTGCTAAAGACCTACAACTCCAACATTTGCGAGGAAAATCCAACAATAAGACGTAGTAAAACATTTTTGAGAAGCTGATCCAACAATTGGAAGTTACTTCTTCATACAATCCAAGGTACATCAATTAGATGGCATGTGGGCAGAGAGTTATATATAAGAAAACAATGCACTTGAACATACACTAGCATTTTCTAATTAGAAACATTTGTCAAATACCTTTAGAGTTAATAACATAGAGAAAGTGTATGATATTGTTTGGATTGTTGTAGATATTAAGGCTCATCAATAAGTTGTGGGGGAGCTAGAATAGTATTTATCTTTTGAAGAAAGAGAAAAGCATTAACTAAGGTTGTGTGGCAAGAAATTTGAATTTTGAATGTTAAGGAACATAAAGGTAGTCATATGTGCGATGTGTCTGGAGTGCATGTAGATAGAAGTGGATTTTCATCATGTGAATGTATGTAGGAGTGAGGACTGAGGAGAAAGTCATGTTTTCTAGGGTTTGAATTAGTTTTTGTGTGATAAAACCACCAAATGAGACAAATTAAAAGAAAAGTGATAGTGAATAAGAGTGGTAGTTAGTTTGTGTATAATAGTCTTAAGTTTAAAAAATTGAAGAGGAAACCTAAACTTAAGAGAGAAGAAGAAAGAATACTAAAGCATAAGTGAATGGGTAGGCTAATACCAGAGTTAGATGCAGAAGGGTACTACTATGAATTTGTAGATAGGGAAAATATAGGGTGGCCTATTAGTGAATATTTTTTCCAAGATGAGGGAGAGTGGTATTGGAGGAGAGATGTATATTGTGATCACGATCAACATTCTTTTGAGGTTCCAAGGGTAGAATTTAAGGAAGGAGTGTGGTACTTAATAGATCATCCTACTATTTAATTAGACTTCTTTCCCCATCCTTCTAAAGATTATTGGTAAGAAATGATTGCTATCTAAAAAATCTCAAAAAATAAAAAATAAAAATAAAAGAAAAATAGAGGGCTTAGGAAAAGTGTCAATATTGTAAAAGGTAATGTGGTGTATGTAGTAGTGTGTGATAATTTTGGGGTGTTGGTTGTTTTTGGAAGTGTATCGAGAGTTATAGTAGTTAGCATAGGGTAAGAAGAAAGATGTGACTTAGGTTAGGAGAACTATACTTAAGCACCCATTCCTTAGTGTTAATGAATTTAGCAGTAGCTAGGGTGTATCCTAATTGAAAAGGAAATGTTCCCACATCGTGCTAACCATTGTCATCATATAATGCTCTCATTTTTCATGCATTTAGTTTGTTTGCACTATATTATGCATACATATATTTATGTATTTATATATCCAAAATTTTTAATTAAATACTAATTACTATTCATAATATCTTTTAATAGATCAATAAATGTATATTTCCATATTAGATAGACATTTTTTTTTCATACCTCTAGATTTTAGCATCACTACATACTAATTCTGTTGGATATTATTTGCCCCATTTTCATTTTGATCCTGCACATGCCCAAAGTACTAACCCATAGTCCCATTAAAATATTTCATGATAGTATATCCTATTGTAAAAAACCATAAATCTATTTTTTGCAAAAGTTTGGGTCATAGCTATTGAAGTCTAGCAACCCTGCATAGCTTTTAAAGATGGCATAGTAGGGTAGTGGTTTGGAAAAAGAGAAAAAAGAAGAAGAAACGGAGGAGGAAAAATATTAAAAAGCATTCAAATATATGTTAGCTCTAATATATTATAGACCATTCCATATTGTACATATGACTAATGATAATGCATTTACATTGGCTATTCCTCATTGCCAGATTCATAATTCATTTCACATTGGTTTGTTAAAACCTTTCAAGAAAGCAACACTTGTGACTCCAATTGTAGATGATCCTTTATTACAAGAGGAAGATATTGAAATATTAGTACCCAAAGTTATGATTGAACATGACCAAAACCACTAGTATAACAAGTACTCAATATCATAGGTATTTAGTTAAATATAAAAACTATTGAAGAATCTGAGTGGATTCAAAAGTAACTACTAACTCCAATATATGATTATCTATTGTATACATACCATGAACATCCACATTAATATCTAATGGATATATATTCGCCACCTAAGGTAGTGTTTTGAGAAACTCTATGACTACTTTACTTTTATAGAGTATATATAGATGTACTCTATGAAGCAATATATATATATATTAAATTAGCTCATTTTGATATATTGTAGATTCATTGCCTGATGCAATTCTACCATGTGAATATTTTGATAATTGGTATGAAAATAAAAATATTTAATATTATTATTTTTTTCAATATTTTATTTATCCATATGTTGCATGGTAGTGAGTTATTATGCATAGATTTGCATATAGCATTAGTTACATGATACATGCTAGATAGATGGTAGGAAATTAATGTATTTTATGTTTTGGTGACATAATATTACATGGGATTTTGTAGGTTGATTGTTTTGAGTGGAATACGCTTTAGTGTGCAAGGATACTTATTTTTAGGTGTGTCATTAATAGCTATATATGAACTAAATACTCTATTTGACCTTCTATTTTTTTTCTTCTAGCTAAATAAACTATTCTACAGTTTATATGTACTAAAGATCAATAATTTAGTTAAAATACTATTAATGAATCTTATACTTGTAATTCATAAATAAACTAATAAATTTAATAATACATAATACCATGTGAATAGATATTATTATGCATTATGCTTATTATATAGATTCACCAAAATATTATTTATATAATAATCATCACAAGAATCAAAACACTTATAGTTAAGAGACATAAGATATTGGAAATGGGTAATAATTTTCATTCCCTTTAATGGCATGTGTCCAAGGTGACAATATCATAATGAAATATATCGTATATAGCCACTTTCGAAACATAGTTAGTAGACCCACATATACGTAAGAAATAAAGAGTGTCAAACTTGGCACCTCGTGCCATGATAAGATTTTCATGGAAAGCTTCCATGAGGAATTACCAAAAGATACAACATAACCTGCATTATCCAAATATTAAGCCAAAAGTAGACTTTTAGTCAAAAGCTGAAACACGGAGTACATCGTGCAAAATAAACATACTACCTGAAGGAAACTACAAGCTCGTGGACATCTCTAATACCAACAATATCCAAGGCTAGGTCATTACCTAATCTAAGAGATCCTATCATTCTATGATAGGAGTGGGACCACTGTCGATGAGGGGTGATATTAAATGAAGTCCTTGAATCAAGCAAACAACATTGAGTATAGATAGATGAGATATTAGTAAACTATAAAGTATCACAAGAAGAAGCTTTGCATGTAGTCATAATCAAAATTAGTTTGCACATCACAAATATCTTCAATCTTGATACTAAACTTGTTAGGGATGATGCTATGATCATCATTCTTTTCTTGCACTTTATTATTTCCCTTTTCTTTGCACTTGTAATTGCACATTTTATGGCACTGAGCTCGAATACAACCTTGCTTTCTACAATAGTGACAAGTCAATGCAAACTTATCGCCATGTGACTTACTATGAGACTATCCACATGACTAACAATGAGACTTCTAAGAATCTCCCTAACCATGGTTGCCATTATTGCTCCTACAATTATTGCCTTTGACTATCAAAGCATGAGAGGTACAAGAAGCATTGACATTATTTATATTAACCTCTTCATTCAAAAGTGCACCCTCTACATCTTGCGATTTTGGCCTATTAATGGGCATATTTGTATACATAACGTTATAGAATGTATCCATGAATCGCACAATATGACTAGCAAGAACAATGGAGGAAGACTGTCCTTAAATTCAATTCCCTATGAAGACAAGTGGCTAAAAATAGAAGGAAACTCATTTAAGTGGGCAAACATGGAAGTCCCCTCTTTCATACAAAGGGCCATGAGTTGCTTCAACGAATACATTTGAGAGATAGGGCTCTGCTTATCATAGAGATTGAGAATCTTACCCTATAATTGTTAGGTGGTCTACTCGTTAAAGATAACATTATAGTATGCCTACTTAGAGAGTGACAAAATCATTGTAGATTTACATAAGTCATCTAGTTCAACCCAATCCTCTGCATGAAAGTGTTCACACTTTACACCCTATCTCAATGGCTTAATCTATAATTTCTACACTGGAACTTGTCTGATTTGTGTTTCTCAATAGCTGTAATTTGTGCCATCCAACTTCTCAATGTAAAAGATAGCACTATCATTGGATCCACTAGCCATAATATAAGAGATGATAACACAATCTAAGACAAATATGTTGCTATAAATGACATCTAAACAGCCCCAAATCACATCGAAATCAAGGGTTGAGCAAGAGAAATTGCCAAAGGAACGAGTTATCCACTAACTATAATCAAGTAACTATCAAATCCAAGTGACTATCCTCCAAAAGAATGCATAAAAAGCAGATGACAAGTTTCTAAAATAAACTACATTAATATGCCAACAATCAAGTGTGAGCAACCAAGAAAGAAAGATTAGAAACAACCAACACTAAAGATTGTCACAAGTTTAGTGTATCAATAACCATACATACCTTAAGCATCAACATCATGTATATAGAAGATCTCAAGGTAAAGAGAGGAGAGTAGTGAAATGCATAACCCTCTAAGAAAAGCTCAATACATAACTCAAAAGTATATAAATATAATTGAAAATACACTGATAGACATAAGTGCTAGGTCCAAAGTAAGTGATCAAAGTAGCCCACTCTAGGTAACTGCATCCAATACATATCAAGAGAGTATGTATGTGAAGTAAGTATCCTAGAGTCTCAGTGAAAATAAGCTCAAGCTCAACTGCATAGATCCAAAGCTCCATGTAATATCCAAAGTAGTGCAAGTAACTCCCACTAGAGCAAAATCAAATTCCAAATGAGCAATGCAAGCTCAAACCATCAAGTACATGACATAAGAGTATCCAAGATACATGAAGCATAAAGAACGAGCATAAAACCCAGTAGATTTTTTTGAGCCCATAGGTACATAAGCCAGTAAAGTAACCAAGGTATGTAACCATAGCCAAGATCAATGTAATGGAGCCTAAATTTGAACTTGAAAGCATGCCATAGCATATCGGAAAGTATACATAACAATCAAAGTAGTGGTACATCCAATCGAGTATTTCCCTATAAAACATCAATGAGTACTAGGCATAAGACTTTCACTGATAAATGTTCTTTATCCTATTATTATAGCACTAAAATGATGTGAAAAATGAGTTATTTCAAGCTCAAATCTGTCCCAAAAGCATAACCATACCATTAAGCAACAAAATAGCATTCCAAAAGTATAAAACATACATTATCAAATTTATTGTTTGTCATCCAAACTAGAATTATTATGTTCTATGTAAAATAGAGAATAGAAAATTTCATAGAATCAACTTTGTGAGTATAAATATCTATGGCTTTCATCTTGCTCTTTGTTTCTGTTAGATATGCTCAATGCCCCACCCTCACAAGGTGCTACCAATGATCCATGGTGCTCAAAGTTGTAAGGCCCCCATTGTGAGGAGAAGCCATATGTGAGCTCGGACGTTGGTTGAGTCCTGACTTGTATGTGAGCTCGGACGTTGGTTGAGTCCTGACTTGTATGTCAAATGAGGTCTATGTGACCGGATGGCAAAAAGGTGACCATTGTGGGTCTAATCTTTGGGTTAGACAGAGTAGTTAAGTTGGTAGCAACTCAAGGCACATTGCATCGAGTTGCAGGGTAAGAGAGTTATCAAGGACCCTAGTCAATGGTAGAGGGAATATTCCCTAGAATATTCCCTAGCCAACTAGTGGAGGTGCACATTGAAGGTCAATAGACACAGCTGCATATGGTAGGCCATCCATCATGACCCCCTTCACAAGCTATAAAAGGGAATCCCCTTCACACCCATCTATTATCTATCTTTCACCCAATCAGAGTTGTTCCAGCTAGCCTTAAGCTCTGCACCTATCTTCTCTCTAGATCACCATCTAAGCTTCATAGTGGGAAGCGCACGGGTCGATAGAGCCATCTTTGTATCAGCTGTTTGGAGATAAAGAAATTTTGTTATTCTCCTCTTATCTGTTGTGTACTCTCTATCTCTTTCTCAGATTTTGTTTGCTGCATTGTGTAATTTTTTACGTGGCATCAGAGCCCAGGGGGCTCTAGGGATCGAAGAGTGCGCAAAAGAGTGCAAAAGGCAAAGGCTTCAACAACAAAGAGGAATGATGCCATCTTTCAAAAGCAGTTCTGGCGCATTAGGAAGTGGTGCAGGAGGTGGTGCTATTGTACCAACTATTCAAACAATGAGGATTCATCCACCAACCTTCAACGAAGGCAAGTTAGATGGTACAAACTACACCTTGTGGAAGTTCAAAATTACAACTATCCTTGATTCTTATGAGCTTTTGGAGACTATGCTGGGGACTGATGCAGAACCACAACCTACCCCTGACGCATCAAATTCTAGTGTGATGATTCCTTTGAAAGCAGATCTTCTACGAGCTTGGAAACAAAGGAATGCAGATGCCTTGTGTGCCTTAGTTACAAGCTGTTGTGACAGTGTTCTGACTTTGATTTAGCATACAACCAAAGCATCAGAGGCTTGGAATATACTGAGAGTCAGTAAGAAACACGAAACTAAACAAGGATTCAAAACTTGGAGAATCAACTAGCAGCGGAGAAGTTTGTTGAAGAAGAGACGGTTGAAGCATTCATCACTCGGATTAAGAATCTGCGCGACCAGATGGTTGACGTTGGGATACAAAAGACTAGCAAAGAGCTAGCTCGGAGATGTCTTCGGATTTGTCCACAAAAGTTTGATGGACTAGTAGCTGCCCTTAATACTTAGGTGAGACCTCAAGCTTTGACTTTTGAGGAGTTTTGTGCATTATTGATGGAGAAGGAGTTGAGGCTGAAAGCCCGAGAAGGAAGCAACAATGGAGACGCTGCATTCTCTGCCAATTCAAAAGAAAAAGGTGATTCCTCCACAAAAAATGATGGGGACAAAAAAAGAAGGGCGGTAAGAAGAAGTTTCAAGGAGAGTGCTTCTACTACAAGAAGAAAGCAATCACAGATTGTCGTGTCAAGAAGGCAGATGAAAAGAATGGTACCCTAAAAAGTAAAGGGAAAGAGATAGCCAATATGGATGAGAAGTAGAGTTGGTGTTATTCATGGCGACCATTGAGGAAGTGTGCTCCTTGGTGCAAGAAGAATCTACCAATGACTCATGGGTGTTGGATAATGGGGCCTCCTGTCACATGACTAATAAGAAAAGTCTATATAGTTCTATGTAGCCTCTACAAGAATCCATCAGTGTGATAGTTGGAAATGATGCAAAATGCCCTACTGTGGGTACATGTACTATTTCTTTTGTTGCTGCAAATGGTGAAGTCAAAAAGCTTTCAGATGTGTTGTATGTTCCTGAAATTAGGAGAAATCTATTATCAGTTGCCATAATTGATCTTGGTCATGAAGTGAGTTTCAAGAAGTCACGTGCAGAAATTATTGACAGTGCTGGCAAAATTGTTGGCAAAGGAGAAATAAAGAACAACCTGTATGAGCTAAGTGCTCTTACAGCCACCGCTAGAGTGGGCACAAGTAAGATTTGGTATGAAAGGTTTGGACACATCAAATTTGCAATGTTGAAGGAGACGCAAAAGCAAGGTATGGTTGATC
This sequence comes from Lygodium microphyllum, assembly GCF_053477565.2. Lineage (NCBI taxonomy): Eukaryota > Viridiplantae > Streptophyta > Polypodiopsida > Schizaeales > Lygodiaceae > Lygodium > Lygodium microphyllum. Next base: position 318,152 of record NW_028229514.1, on the reverse strand, counting down.
ACCTACTTACAGTACTGAATTGAAGGAACCATGTGAAGCTTGTATGATGGGGAAGCAACAGAGAAAGGCATTTTCACAGGAAAGCAAGAATAGAGCACAAGCTCCTCTAGAGTTGGTGCATGCTAACTTGTGCAGTAAGATGCCTACACACGCCTTAGGGGGATCTTCTTATTTTATGTTGATTTTCGACAACTACAGTAGAAAGATGTGGGTATACTTCCTTCATGATAAGGCTCAAGCTTTTGGTAAGTTTAAAGAACGGCTAAAACTTGTTGAGAATGAAACATGGAAAAGTGTGAAGAAATTTCGAACAGATGGTGGTGGTGAGTTCAACTCAAAGGAGTTTGAAGACTTTTGCAAGAGCAAAGGGATCAAGCGTCAATTGACAATGCCTCACACACCTCAGCAGAACAGTGTTGTGGAACGCAGGAATTGCACCATTGTGGAGATGGCAAGATGCATGCTAAAAGGCAAGGGATTGCCTAACCATTTTTGGGCTGAAGCTGTTAATATTGTAGTCTACATTCTAAATCAGAGCTACACAAAGGCTCTCAAGGAAAAAACACCTCATGAGGCTTACACTGGTAAGAAACCATCTGTCTCACATTTCAAATTTTTTGGATATGAATGTTATGCACATGTTCCAGATGAGAAGAGAAACAAGTTAAAGACAAAAAGCAAAAAATGTATCTTCTTGGGTTACAGTGATGAGTAGAAGGCTTATAAATTATATGACCAAGAGGCAAAGAAGATCATCGCGAGCCGTGATGTAGTGTTCAAGGAGAAGCCACATACAGTGGAGGAGGAGAAGGCAAGTTCTTCCACTTTATCATCAAGCGAAGAAGTAGTCCACTATGAACCTGTCCCGAGAGCTGTCCCTATCCTTAAGGAGGAGGAAGCATCATCTTCAAATGATGAGGAAAAATTTCACCAACTTGACATCACCCCATCGGAAAAGCCATTGCCACATTGGGTGAAGTAGCTCTATGACTACAATAATCCTATGCCTGCATTTGTTGAGGAGAAGGCAGACGGACCAAGGAGGTCTTAGAGAATAGAGGAGCAAAGGAGGGCTTCTGCTCACATAGTCAATATGGCCTTGATGACTGAGATTATGAGAGAAGTAAAGGAGCCAACTAACTTGGAAGAAGCACTTGTAGATCCAGCATGGAAGGCATCTATGCAAGCCGAGTATGACATCATAATGAAGAATGACACTTGGGAGCTAGTGGATCGGCCAGCAAAGTGGAAGGTTATTGGCACCAAGTGGATCTAGAAGGTAAAGTACAAGGATAATGGTACCTTAAAAAAGTATAAAGCCAGACTGGTTGCCCAGGGATTTTCACAGGTTGAAGGGTTTGATTTTCAAGAGTCATTTTTCCCAACTGCTAGAATGACCACGATTTGCATAGTACTTACAGTGGCCACCCACAAGCGGTGGCCAGTTTATGAAATGGATGCTAAATCAATGTTCTTAAATGGTGACCTCAAGGAGGAGGTATACGTGGCTCAGGCACCAGGGTTTGAGACCCCCCATTCTGAGAACAAAGTGTGTAAGCTGAAGAAGGCATTATATGGGCTGAAACAAGCCCCCAGAGCATGGTACCAGCAGATAGATAAGTTCTTTTTAAGCTTAAACTTCAAAAGATGTGCCTCAGATGCTAACAGGTATGTTTACAGGGATGGTAAAAAGTCTGTAGTGATTGTCCTATATGTGGATGACCTTCTTATTACAGGTGACTATGAAGATATGATCAACCAAACTCGAAAGGCTTTGAGTTCTGAGTTTGAAATGATAGACTTTGGCTTGCTACACTATTGTTTGGGGATTGAAGTCTGGCAAGATCCAAGAAGGATCTTCATCTCTCAGAAGAAGTATGCATGGGAGATCTTGAAGGCGTTTGGCATGATCGAGTGCAAGGAGATAGCTACACCTATGGAGGTGAATGCAAAGTTATCCATTGAGGATACATCAGCACTAGTAGACATTGGGAGGTATAGGAGGTTGGTAGGCAATCTAATCTACTTATGTAACACCAGACCAGATATCAATTTTGCTGTTGGTGTTTTGAGCAGGTTCTCAAACAAAACTCATGAGAGTCATTGGAAATCTGGGATGTAGGTGCTCAGATACTTGAAGGAAACTCTTGACTATGGTATCACATACAGTTTCAAAACTTCTTTTGTGGGGAATTGTGACTCAGATTGGGTAGGAGACAGTGATTCCAAGAACTTGCCTGTTTCTGGTTATTGTTTCTCTGTAGGTTTAGGAAATTTCTCTTGGATTAGTAAGAAGCAGCCAACAGTGGCATTGTCTTCTACCCAAGCAGAGTAGAAGGCAGTTTGTTTTGCTACATGTGAAGCAATACGGTTGAGAAGGATCCTATCACATATGGGAGTGCAGGATGAAGAACCAACTGTGCTGAGATGTGATAATTAGAGTTGAATCACCATTTCCAAAAATCTAGTGTTTCATGCGTGCACCAAACATATAGAGATCCAGTATCACTATGTGTGTGATTTGATCTAGGATGGGATATCGGAATTGGTTTATTGTCCAACAAAGGAGAATGGAGTGGATATCTTCACCAAAGCACTTACAAAGGATCTGCTTCAAGTTCATCTTCAAAGACTTGGCATTGGGCCGAGGATATAGTTCACCTGTGGGTGGACATTGAGGGGGGGTGTTAGATATGCTCAATGCCCCACCCTCAAAAGGTGCCACCAATGATCCATGGTTCTCAAAGTTGTAAGGCCCCCATTATGAGGAGAAGCCATATGTGAGCTCAGACATTGGTTAAGTCCTGGCTTGTATGCCAGATGAGGCCTATGTGACCGAATGACAAAAAGGTGACCATTATGGGTCTAATCTTTGGGTTAGACAGAGTAGTTAAGCTGGTAGCAACTCGAGGCACATTGCATTGAGTTGCACAGTAAGAGAGTTATCATGGGCGCTAGCCAATGGTAAAGGGAATATTCCGTAGAATATTCCCTGGCCAACTAGTGGAGATGCACATGAAAGGTCAATAGACATAGGTGCATATGGAAGTTCATCCATCATGACCCCCTTCACAAGATCTAAAAGCTAAACCCCTTCACACCCATCTATTATCTATCTTTCACCCAGTCAGAGTTGTTCCAGCTAGCCTTAAGCTCTTCACCTATCTTCTGTCTAGATCACCATCTAAGTTTCACAGTGGAAGTGCATGGGTGGACAGAGCCATCTTTGTATCAGTTGTTTGGAGATAAAGAAAATTTTTTATTCTCCTCTTATATGTTGTGTACTATCTATCTCTTTTTTAGATTATGTTTGCTGCAACGTGCAATTTTTTACAGTTTCTAGCTATAGAATGCCTAAATCCAATATCATATACAAAAGTTATGGCCAAAATAAGATAGTGCTATCTAGCTGCCATAACTGTCAATGACTTCTAGAGCCTGCCCTATATCCACTCAAAATAGATTAAATGGCTCCTTCTCAACTTAATAAGCACTCAACAAGGCTCATCTAAGACTTGGAAAACTCCTCAACAAGTGTGGAGGAAGCTAGAAGAAGGAAAGACTCAATGCATACCTCAAGAGGAAGAAATAATGACTGTTGTGAAACCTTGAGGTGAAGCTTAGAATCAAAGTTGAAGCAAAGGGTGAAGAAGCTCCGCGGATCTGATACCAATTAAAAGGTAGAGCCAAGTGGAAGAAAGAGCAAAGCAAGAGCTATGATGGATGGAGCAGGAGAGCAAGACAGAGTCATTCACTAAGAGAGACTTGGACTCAAGTTTGGGCCTTGTAAGAAATTCCACCTCAACATAGAGAGAGGTAATTCAAAAATCAATAAAAATGACTCAAATTTCATTTTTAATTTTTTTTTCAAAATACAAAAATTAGCACGTAGCATTTAAGTTATCAATTATCCTTAATTAAGAGTTTAGAGGTCAATTCCCAGAATTAAATGCCTAGTTCTCAATACTTGATGGCTCACATCTAAATCGATTGGAATTAATAACAAAGTCTCTTTTTACCAAAAGAAGAGCTAAAAGACTATACATGAAGCCCTGAGTTGTGCCTGCCACATTTTTTAAAGAAGATTCCCATGTATTCTTCTCGTTTTTTTGAAAGAAACTTCATAAAAATGGCAAACAATGATGAATGAAGATTAATCAACATCACAAAACAGAGATGACTAGAGCGGAATCAATAGGGATAGCTAGGGCAAAATCAACATCACAAAGGGAGATGATAGTGTTCAAATCATCATCAAAGAGATACAAGAGAGAGGGATATCACCTCCATGTCAAGCTTGATCATGAGCCATTAAGTAAGAAAAACAAACCCTATCTTATGTCTTCTATATCCAAAGAACTTTGTAGGTTGCAAGGAAAGATGAAAAAGATCTATGGATTGATGGGAAAGTATATCCAAAAGATCCTTTGCATAACTCTGTACCTCTATTGAAGGATATTATATCCTTAGTAAGCTTCATTTGAAAGGGTTATAATGGCCTCTTAAGATACACTCAACGTTTGGATGCCACTAATAATGTACAACTGAGTTAGAAAGAGATTTGTTAGAGAAGGAGGATGCCTCTTTGAGGCAAACATTAGAGCAATGTAAGCACAAATTACTACAAAACAAGGAGACTATTTTAGACCTGGAGAAATAAAGAGATCAATGGCAGCTTAAAGAAACAATATTGGGAATTCGCAAACGATGCATGAAACTTTAAAATATTCAAGACATGAAGCTATGAAGTGATGGTATTTACAAAAGAATACATGTAGTGAAGTAAGTGAGCTCTTTGTTACTTTTTCTCCATCTCATAAAGTATTTGTAAAATAATTTATGATAATTAAACATTTTTTATTGTGAATACAATGATATCCTACAACCCAATGAAGAAACAACTTCAAGCATGGAGGCATCAATTGAACACTTTAAAATGCTTCTAAATAATAAAGCTATCAAAGAAATCTTGAAGGATCCAAAGTATTGAAATCTTGCAAAATAGGAGATTGAGATTTTCTTAAGAACGAGTCAACTTAACTCAAGTGATATGCCAGCTTTGTTGGATGAGGTAGATATATCTAGCAAGGGATACATGACTATTCACAAATCTCTTCACAAGAAGATGAAGGAATCTAAGCTGTAAGGATCGATATTGCCAAACCCAACATCACTCAAAATAATGTGAAAACAAGTGAATGATCAAGTTCTATAACTCTTAGGTGCCCCATTTCATATCGAAGATATGTGTCATTTGGCACTGGGGGAGGCAATGGTTTACAACAAATACAATAATATGTTTTACAACTTAGAGGCCCTATATTCATACTCTATTCAATTATTTGAGGTGACTTTAGATGAACGTGATGGTCTCCTAAAATTTGTACTGAACCTCGATGAGTGCCAGATTGCGAAGGATAAAAAGCTAGAATAATGGCTCACCATCACCCTAATGAATACGGCACTCAATCCAACAATTTCAAAGCACAATCCAAATTGGTTTAGTGTCCAGTCTAAGAACAATATATTCTCTTTGGGATCCTTTGAGATGATCAATATATTTTAAATTTGAAGTTTACTTATGCTAATATTGTTATTGTGTCACACATGCTTATAATATGTGTGTATACCAGGTTATGTTTGAGAATTTTAAAACCTTACATTGGATTTTCCACAAGATAAATATACCCCATATAATTAGTGAGCAAAGGAATGAGAGAATCTTGGATGTGGAAGGTTTGGAAGATTCAGAGTGGCATCTAGTAAGTGATTTGAAGAACCTAAAGTGCATGAACAATGTCTCAAAAGGGGCCAAATCGAAGAGCCCGTGCATATATTTGATGCATGTTGTGAAGGAACTTGACAAAAGGAATTGAAAAAAGGCACCCAATAGGTACCATAGAGATCCAAGTTGAAGATCGGTTTTAGATACTTCCTTGTTTTGAGTCCATATCTACACAATGCATGGTCTGTGCTAGATCATTGAGAAATTACTTTTTTTGTATATATTTTTTGTTTGGACAATGTGACCTAGGTCTACATAGGTTAAGGCAATTGCAGCACACTTCAGAAGGCATTATCAGACATTGCTTTACATGGTGAAAATGTGAAGATTGAAAGGGACAAGAAAATGTCAAAGAATAGTTGAGACATACCCAAGAAAATCTCCATTGAGGGTGTGAGAGCACAAATATTTTTATCTCCACCACCCTTAGATAATCCTAGTCAAGTAAAATATTTCAATGAAAGAATTCAATTCAACAGGTGGAAGTGCATCCACAACGCAATTGTGGATCATGCTAATAGTGGTGAAGCATGATCACACAAGGCCAACATTTGGAAGTCTTTAGATAAATCTTTAAGTTTTGTGACATGTAAGCATGGAACTCAGATGACTACTAGGTCTTTGAAATAGCATTGGACAACTTTAAAAAGTCAATGGTTAGTGCATGGATAGATCAACAAATTACCCACTACATGGTACATTATCTTCATAATATGTGATAAAGTATAATTACTTAATCTCACAAGTGCATGAAACACTAATCTAGTATCCTTTCTTATGACTTGATAGCACATTATATATAACCACACCCCTTGGTTTAACAAGAAACATGGCCATTTATCAATGTGGTCAACTCAAGGTATGGAGGAAACCCATTATCAAGCGCATGCCGGCTATTTTAGCCATAAAAGACATGATGGAGGAGTAGAGAAACCCAACAGTTTAGAAGAATTAAACAAATGGATATATAGAAAGCTTCTCCATAGAGCTAATAGAAAAGAAGCACTAAGAACATCTAAAATCAACAAAGCAATGCAACACTTGGAGAGACAAAGTAGAAAAGAACCGTGGAAGAATTCTAACGCATCAACCAAATATACTATGTGGCAACAAACTAGACAAAGGCAAGGTATTGCTGAATTTATTTTAGATTCTTCAAAATCATCAATAAATCTTTTATACATAGGGATGAAGGACATTGTATAAAAGGATATTAAGGTGGAAACACCATCAACATTCAAGATATTAAAGGACGTCTCAACCTATCAAGCATAATGGAACCATACTTTGGGGATTTTGATCAAAGAGCTTGAATTTCTTATCTTTAAGCCTTAAAGGAGGCTCAAGGCACTTATTCTTCAAAGGCTTTATGATTCATGAGGATTATGGAGCATAGCGGACATTTTTCTTTAATTAATGGATCGAGGCTTGATTCTAATTGAATCTTTCAACTTCTTCAAGCTACAAGAGATATTTCATTCATTTTTTATATTTGAAATCTCTCTTAGTCTACTTTCTCAAGCTTATCCACTTTTTGATGGGAGATAATGTTTATTGAGCTCTTGAATGAGCCATAGATGAGAGATTAATACCTCTTTAGTCCAATTAGAGGCTCCAAAGTGAATTTCAATATCGATTCCATTCCATTTCAATCATGATACCAATTTTGCATGCTTTAATGCATAAACCTAATTTGATCTTTTGATTCTCTTATACCCAAGAAATAAATTGTAAGGGGTAAATTTTGCAATAAGTGATGAGTAACTTATTTGCAACGGTAAGACTCTCAACCAATCCCTCATTTTCAATTCTCTTTTGATAGATCAATCCATGCATATCACTAAAGATTAAAAGAATTATTTGAGTAATATATCACATGCCTATTTTCATAAAGTAGAATGCTCTTACCATATATATACCCACTTAGAAAAAAGGCGGAGACTAGGGGAGATAGTGGAAAAATTGAGAGATAACACTCCCTCACTATCAAAGATCTTGAAGGGGTGCAATGAACCAATCTAGGGGGAGCTTTGCCTACCTCTCGGTTGATTTGGAGCCCCTATACAAAGATAGTCCCATCATTTCATCCCTCACCCACATACGGTGAGTGGAGAACTTGAAGACTTGAATATATCGGCTGAAGAGTATTCAAATAGGGCTTTCATTATCATTTTATAGGGACTAAAGGTTGTTTGCAAGTCCATTCAGCTTTTATGAGTAAGATACATGTATTTGTAGCAGTAATAAGATACTTTGGTATTTATTTTGGCAAATTTTTAACCATTTACAAATTATGTAGGTTATTTCAAGCTATTTATAGGTTTCTTACATGGTATTATAGAGAAAGAGAATATAAGGAGCATTTTTTGTGGCATTATTAACTTGGTTACAAGTGTTGTAGGGTATTTTAGAGCTTATACATGGCTTAAAAAAGGTATTGCAGGTGGTATTTAGTGCCTACATCTCCTACCAATAATTTTATAAGTTTTGAGACCTTACTTTGGACCTATATGTAGTGTAAAGGCCATAAAATTGAATTTACAAGGTATTGGGTTATTCTCTATATTAGGAAAAAATATATCCTTAGAATATTTCGATTTAATTCTAAAGTAAATTGTAATAGCTCATCCTAAAGAGATATTTTCTACCTTCATTTCAAACTAAAAAGTTTATTTCTTTGTTATCATGGTGAAAAGTTAAAGCCATTTTAATGGAAATAGGTTTACTTGGATTGCACTATGTGTGACAGTGAGAAAAAAATGATAGAAGATAAGGAAAAAAAAAAGATAATGAGAATTTCTAGCAACAAATCAAAGAAACAAATTGAAAATATCTAAGCCACATCATGATAAAGAATAATCACAATAATATGCTACATATAACACTCTAAATGCCATACTTAGTAACCATAAAACTAGACATTACATTAGATACATGAAGTTAGTTTCTAAGTTGGATCAAGTGGTGGAACAAATGATTCAATACAATATCCAAACCAAGGAAGTCATGGAGGAGATGGCCCACTCTATTAAGGATTCCTTGGAGAAATTTTCCTCATCCACCAAAGAATCTTTGGATAGGCTTAGTGCTCAAATTTCCAAGCATGTGATAGCACAAATGGCAAAAAAAGAGAGTAGAGATAACCAATCATTAGTAGTCACTTCACCATATGAATCCTAATCGAAAACCTCAGATCATTGGGAATAAGGGTATACCACATACCACTTATGAGATTGGGAAGAGATCTTATAGGATCACGCGCTAGTTTTTTGAGCATTCATGTATCTAATCCTCCTCTTAGATTTAGAAGACCTATTCCTCCAAGGAGATTTCAAACTAATTATCATAGGAGTGCTTTTAGTTGTTCAGATCTCGTTGGTTTCTATATGGATGCCATTCCCAAGCATCAAATGGACAATAAGGCTTTTTGAAAAGGGAGCTTCCTGATAAGATATTGATGACTAAATATAGTGGCCATTCATCTTCACTTGCTAAATTGAAGGACTGGACTTACAAATTAGAGTCTTACTTTGATATCTTCCCTAGCTTTGATGATCACAAGATCCATTTTGCTATGCTTTACCTTGAGGGCTTTGCTTATACATGGTGGAGATTTCAAAGCAAAGATGGCTCAAGTGTCTATATCCCCAATAGAGAAAGAGAAATTGGCTAGGAGATGGTACTAGTTGGACCAAAGAATCTTATCAATTGAAGAGTATACCTATTAGTTCTTAAATCTCACCATGTATATTGAGAGAGTGAGCAATGATGCAAAATTACATAAGTACATTTATGGTTTTGGATCCTAACTTGTTAGTTGATATTATGACCTAGAAACCGGTCGCACTATTCTAGAATATTGAGTTAGGTAAGAGATATACTAATAAGTACAAAAGGGTTATTCCTACGCATGCTTCTTTTTTGGATAGCAAACACTACAAGATACAGGCCTCATACCAATGTTCAAAGCGACAAAAGTGTTCATTAAAAAATTTGCCCCCATCATCGTAAAAAATGTCAGTATTAGTGACATCATAGAACCGTCGCTATAATCATCACTATGTTCATCGCTATTTGCGTCGCTATCAGTGTCACATGTAGCGACGCCTATAGCAATGATTTGCAATGCAAACTGCGATGCTAATAACGGCGCATGCAGTAGATTTGCGACACTAATAGCGAAAGTTACAGAGAAAAAAAATATTTTGTGGCAAGGCAGCTATGTGCTTTATACCATACAAAAGAGTTAGAGTAAAGTGTATAATGCTTGTCAAAATAAAGGCAAAGTGTACTTGAATCCATAATACTGATACGTAAAATAAATACAAGATCGCATAATGAAAGCGACGGTAGAATCATGGCAAGATACTGGAGCCCCAAGATGAACACCAAGGAAAGGGGAATTCTCTTGCAAGAAAATCTATCTTGTAACATCAACAAGCTTGTTTATTATGTTTCATATGATGACAATGAAGAAAAGAACACCAAGCACAACAAATCTTCATACAGCATCATGTAGATCTCCCACGGATTTGATAGAATCAACCATATTCTTCAACATCTTCACAAAATCCATCAATAGAACAAAGAAAGCAAAGAAATACACCATCTTTGAATGGAAATACATAACATAGTATTCATCTTCAATATCTTCATAGTCTTCTCTCTCAATCTCTCATATACAATCACTCTGTTTTAGTAAAATTGGCTATCTCTGACTCTCTCTCTCTCTCTCTCTCTCTCTCCATCAATAATACATCATATCCTCACTACAATCTCTCAAAAATCACTCTCAATAATCCTTCTTAGGTCGTGGATATCCCTCCCAAGAGGTATGTCTAATATGAAGGGTCACCAGAGCCACTACAGTGTCCTTTCATAGCTCACTACTGTCACTTCACTCTAGTCTTCACTTGTCTTCAGCAGCTACTTCTTCCACTTCTTTCAGCTCTTTTGCACTTGTATTCACCTCTTTCCAAGGCTAGAAAACTTTCCCAAGCTACACTCTCATCCATCAGAACACATACAGAAGCATACAGAACAGTCTACAGAACAGTACCAAAACAGCTAGAACAGAACAGAACAGAACAGAAACAGAGGCTCTACAGAAGACCTACAGAAGGTTACAGAAGGTCATCAAAACCACATAACTCATACTCAAACCATTCCAAACTCTCACAAACCATTCAATAAGATTTCATAAGATCTCAATCTTCATCAATCAATACTCCATCCTTCCTTACAGAAGACAATCAGAACAAAACAGAAGCTATACAGAACCAATCAGAACCTATCAAAACATTACAGAACCACTAATAAACATCATGAACTTCCAAAACACAATCAATATCATCCAAAACACTCTCAAACCACTTCCAAATCAATCAATCATCTCATAAAATCAACCATTCAGCTCTCAAAAACAACAAAAATCAGCAAAAAAAAACAAGTCATTTCAACACTCAACATATCCCCACACTTAATAAGGAAGCGTCCTCGCGACCCAAGAAAAGGGACTACAAGTTCAAGGAAAAGCTCAACTTTAATTGTCAATATCTCTTCAAAAAGAATCCATCCACCACGACCCCAACTTATAACCTGTTTCTGATATAAAAATACAAAGAAAGGAAAACCCTTTATACATTAACACCGCTTATCTGCTAGGCAAACAAAGGGCATGAAAATACAATATATCCAGTTGCTGGGAATCAATGCTCACATTGACATTCATGCACAACTTTGGAATAGGCTTGGAATCATTATGAGAGTGCCTATGCATATATGCCAAGTACCAAGCAAAGTGAGCAGTTAATCTGACTGAAGGATCTGCAGACTGTGAATATTGCTGAGCAAAATGAACATAGTTCTGATAAGCTTGATTGGCAGCTATCCATTCTCCTGGAATTACTGGCCAGTTGATCTGAGGTCCTGTAAGGGAATCATTCAAACTCCATCCCCTTCTTCTGGAAATCTGATTATCAAACCCGTCATAATCACTAACCAACTGAGGTGGTTGAGATATAGAAGTGTTAGGCGAGGGAAGTGGAATAAGGAAAAGTGGATGAAGTGAGGGATAGGCAAAATCATAAAAGGAAGAATGATTTAAAGAAGGAGTGGCAGAAATTTGGAGGGAATCACTAAGGAAAGGTGTTAACTGGTAAATAGGAAATGTGGAGGGTACATGAATGGATGGAGAAGGACAGGGTGGAGAAGGGGAAAATACCCTATCCTCAATAAAGGAACAGTATGTAAAAATGGGAATTTGAGGGAAAGATTAAGGTTGGAAAAGAAGGGGTAAAATAGTGGTGGAATTAGATTGAGAAAGTGAAAGATATAGATCATATCGGTGAGCCATTTGTTGGTAATATAGGAGGGTAGGAACAGAAGGTCCTAAGAGAGATCGTCTATGATAGTCATCAAAGAAGGTAGCATCAAACAGATTATGTTTTGAAAGATAGGCTAAGAGATCCATCCTCAATTGATTAGTACTCTGGGCAGAGGTAGGAGCTGTGTTTTGTCTTTGATTCAAGACCACAGAATCAATCATGGGATGCCACAAATTATCATGACAATTAGCCACTTTGGAGGAGTAACTCTGGAACATGTCAGCTATGCGCAACTCCAAATGGTTGACATACAAAACAGCTTGTAGGACCACATCCCCCACATACCATGCCATATCCACCTCATCTGGAATTAACAAGTCTCCTCGTAGATACATGTATGACATCAACATGGTATCCGGCGTGACAGAATCTTCAAACACCATCCTTACTACCTCTATCAACAACTCAACAGACCAAGCCCCACTCCGTCCATCCTCTGGAAGAGGTAAATCCATCATGGAAAGCTTCATGTAGAAGACCAACTTCTGTAAGTAGTAGTGGACAAAGAAAGAATGGTCTGGTGGAACTTATTCCTAAAACTGCTCAAATGTAGACCATAACAAATCCATTCTGGATTGCAATCTTTCCACTTTATCTTGGAATAGAGGACATAAAGTAGCCTGTCTCTGAAGAGCAGCCAAGTCCTACGGTGAAAGAAAAGGAATCAAGGGAATATTAGGGCTTGGAGGAACAGATCGGGATTTTGCCAGTTGATCTTGCAACTGCTTAATTTGGGAGGCTTGGGATGCCACTGTGTCATTAGCAATTTGTAAAGCTGAAAGTTTGTCATCTAAGAGAGCTTGGAACTCCTGCGCTTCTCTGGACATCCTTTCCTTCTCCTCTGAAAGGCTAGTAACCTGGGATTGAACCTCTAGTAATTGGAGCTTCAAAGAAGAGATCTCATCGCTTTGGGTGGCAACCAGTTGGGTTTGTTGTTCCATCTGTTTAAACAAATCTGCTAGGGTATCCTTAGCAGAAGCTAACTCGGATGTTGCCTTATGCAACTGGTCCTTAGACTGCATGAGTTCTTCATAAAAGGACGCGTACAGCTGTTGAACACAGGCTGTCACTGACAATTCAATGGAACTCTGAATGTCTTTACAGAGGAAAGAAATTGCATCTCCTGAGACTAGACTGTTCAGTGAGGGAACTGATATGTCCAATGATCATTCTCGATGTGCTCTGAACAGGTTATTACAAGTGAGATACCCAGGGAGATCACTGCCAGAGGTAGTAGGAATGGGCACTGAAGGAAGTACTGAAGGAGCTTTATCCGCTACCCGCTTCAAGCGTTTGCGCTGTATGACCAGGGGAGGCGGAGAATCATCATCCTCTATGTCAATAGGTTCTGACTCATCTGAAGGTGGAGGAGGAGGTACTGGATCTGATGGAGGAGATGGAGGCACAATCTTCTATAAACTTGAATAGGTCAAGAAGGCAGACAAATATGATCCATATGTGACATTGGTAACATTACCCCTGGTGACTTTGACGAAATGTTGATCCATTTTAGTGAGGAGATAAGTGCTCCAATCAATAGCAACTCCTTTCAACACCATCCTGGAAGCTGTGAAAAGCTCTTTGGACAAGTACTGGGATGGCGTTTTGGCAGGCATAAACCTGTCCTGGAGAAACTGACAGACCATCTTCCATACGGGATCAGTGATCATGGAAAAGGAAACTCCTGAAGAGTTGATCACCTTCTTAACATCCAGCATTTCCCTTGTCTGCTTTTGCAACAGCTTCAGAATCTCTTCATTAGAGAAAAGCTGACGAGTGGTAACAAAAGGTTCACCTTTGGAGGGAAGAGACAGAGCCTTCCCTAAGCCTCGAGGTGTCAAAGTCATAGAAATTCCCTGGACTAGTCCTGTCTTCTTGCTGTAGGAGGCCAGAAACTCATCACATAACGACGGATCCTCGGGAAGCAATGGAAAGGAAGTAGCCACAAAAGCAGCGAGTCCCGCCTTCGTGAGAGGCTCAAAAGTGAGGAGGGAAGAGTAATCCCTACTAACTAATGGGACGTACTGGATGGGGGGAGGAGCGTGAGAAGGCGCCATTCAGATGGTTACACACACACCACAAACACAGACAATCAAGGAGAATGCCTGCAAAGCAACATACAAAAAACCAAGGATAAGAGAACAACCAAAACAATAAAACGTGACTCGACCAACTAACCCCAAGCAAACCACAACCTAGAAAAAAAATTCGTCATGACCTCTAGACATATGCGACCGAAAGCTTCATGCTATGCATCAGACAAACACCGAGAACCCCGTATCAGTCAATAAAAGAAAAAACTACACACCGTACCCTTAACCGTAACAAAGACAGGAAACCAAAACATTACCACATCCGACACATATCAAGACTACATCGTGGATAAACCAGTGTTGGACCATGGAAAGAACTCTAATGACTGCGCAAACCCATCCCACGAAACGGTTCGTTAAAAAGGGGAATTAAGTGCAGTGAGGGGGAATTAATTAAAATGAAGGGTTTATTTTAAGAAATTATTAAGAATGGGTTAATTTTTATTAAGTGATAAACCTTAGCAAGAAAACGGCGGTTCTTTCTTATAAATTTAATTACCAATTATTAGGTGAAAACGGTGCTTTAATTCGAATCCCGAACTGCGACACCCAGACGGGGTCTCTAAATGCAAGTTCATTGATTACAAATTAAGGTGATGTGGAGCGTTTTTTTGCCAGCGCGTACTCTTGTGACGGCGGGTTCATTTTAATTAAAAAATATGGTGTGTTTAGCGCGAATGCGCGTGGAAACTGTGGGTGAATAAATAGGTCATTTTAACAATTAATTTGTGATTAAGGGGGGAATGAAAATAAATAAAGCACATAAAATAAATACCTGGAAGGGTGTGTATGTAATGGCCTAAATGTGCACGGAAGAGTCTCCCAAAAGGAGTGAATCCAGTAAAAGAAAAGTAAAGACCACTGATGAAACAACAAAGACAATACCTTAGTGGGTTTGTTGATTTTGAATGTATTTTTAATTTGTTATTTTGGATGGGAGTGGGGTTATAGTTTAGGTGTGTTTGTTTTGGTTTTATAGTGTGGTTTCGTTTATTTGTTTTTTTTTAAGTTGTTATTATTTATGGTTTGTTTTTGTTTTTTTGTGTGTTTTGTTTGTTTTAATAATAATAATAATAAAAGCAAGATATATAGCACATGAATATGTGATGAAGGGAAAAAATGAAAATTCAGCCATGGAGGAAATATCCACAATTTAGGGTATGAAAATAAGATGGGGATTTTTATGGTTAATTTTTGTTTGTTGGTTTTTTTTTTGTTGTTTTTTTTAAAATAGGGGTTCCATGTATGAAAATATTTTAAAGTGAAAAATAAATGGAAAAAGGTCAAGGGGGGTGAGTGAAATTTTTTAGAATGTTTTAGAAAAATTTTGCGTATTTTTTACGAATTTTAAATGAATTTTTTACATTTGTTGGTAATTTTGGGATAAATTAGGAAATATTTAATTTTCAGAAATTTTGGGGTGGAAATTTCCAGCTGAAAATTTTCCAAAATTTTCCAAAAAGCGAAGGGAAATTTTAGAATTTTTTTTGAAATTTTAGGGGGTGTAACCAAGTTAGGGTTAGTTAACCTAACTAGGGTTAGTTAGGTAGGTTAGGGTTAGTCTAACCAAGTTAGGGTTAGTTAACCTAACTAGGGTTAGTTAGGTAGGTTAGGGTTAGTCTAACCAAGTTAGGGTTAGTTAAACTAGGGGGTAGGGTTAGTCTAACCTAGTTAGGGTTAGTTAACTAGGGGGTAGGGTTAGTCTAACCTAGGTCGGGTTAGTTAAACTAGGTTAGGTTAATTGAATTAAGGTTAGTTGACCTAATGTAGGTTAATGAATGTAATGCAGGTTAGTTTAACTAACCTGAAGGGTAGTTATGAGGAGGAGGGAGAGGGGGGGAAGGAGGAAGGAGGAGGAGGAGGAGAGGGGCGGCGACAGCGGCGGAGCAGAGACGGAGGCGGCGGTGCTGCGGCGCCGGAGCTGGCGGCAGTGGCGGCGAGGACGACTGGCGGTGGCGGCTTCGGGCTGGACCAGGGCGGCATCGACGTTGGAGCCAGGCGGAGACGAACAGCACGGCGGCAGCGACGTTGGAGTCAATGACTGGCGGGCGAAGGCGGCGGCCTCTGAGGACTAGGCGGCAGCTTCTGCGGCGGAGGACGTGGAGGCCGGGGGGGAAGAGGGAGAGGAAGGAGGGGAAGGAGAGGGGAGGGAGGAGGAAGGAAGTCGGGAGGTGGCGAAGGCGGAGGTAACGGGGAGGGAGGAGGAGGTAGGAAGAGAAGGCGGGGGGAGGCGGGAGAAGGCGGTGGGAGCAGAAGGGAGGGCGCGATGGAGGAAGAAGGGATCAGCAAACAGGGGAGATGGGGGGTAGGGTCGGGGAGAGAGAAAGAGGAGTAGGAGAGAGAAAGAAGAAGAAGAAGAAGAAGAAGAAAGAGAAAGAAGAAAGAGGGTGGTTGAAATTTGGGGAGGAAAAGGTGCCCATTGGGAGGGGTGGTTTTTTCTTTTTTTCTTTTTCTTTATTTTTTTAATAAAAAAAATAAAGCAATACAATTAAAAAAATAAATTAATTAATTAAAAGAAAGAAAAGAGAGGGAAAGGTTAGACGCCCCTGTCCCGCGCGCATGCATGGGACGGGGGTAAAAAAATTTGCGGTGACGGGAGGGAAAGGGCACCTGGATGTAGGGACGGAGCACGCGGACACGACCGGGGCACGTTAAAACGCGTAAAATTGAAAAAAGACGCGTTCACGCGCGGGACGGAGCGCGTAAAAACTCATAAAAAGAAAGAAAAATTAATAACTCCCAATCCGGACGTCAAAACGAAATGACCTAAAAATAAAAAGTGGACAGGACGACAGGAGGAGGACAAGAAAAATATGCAACGGATGTTCCGGAAGGGGTAAAGGGCGGTCACGTGCAAAAAACACAAAAAACGGATCAAAAAACACAATTAAAAATTAATATCAGAAGTTCCTTGCATCGGAACGAGGTGCAAGAAAAAGGAAAATTGTGCAGAAAGACGTGCCCGACAATCCTATCACATCAAAACATAGTTCCGACTGAGATAAGACGCGTTCACGTGAGAAAAACCCAAAAAAAACCTAAAAATGGGATCAGAAATTAATATCGGACAAACCGTTTGCCGGAATGACATGCAGTAAGAAGGAAAAATGTCCGCAGGAAGGGGGAGTACAGGATTGTCATGTTAAACCGCAGTTCCGGTGGAAGTAGGAGGGGTTCACATGCAAAAAACTCAAAAAATACGCCCGAAAACTCATTTAAAAATTAATAAGTAAAAATCCAAAAGGCGAAAGAGGGTGGAGGGAAAAGGAAAAAGGTGGGGGAAGACATAGGGAACACGACTATGTAATCAAATTGGAATTCCGATGCAAACAGGGCAGGTTCGCATGGAAAAATGTCAAAAAGACGCACGAAAAAGTCTTAAAAAACCGGAAAATTAATATTGGACAAACCGTGCATCAAAATGACACGGAGTAAAAAGGAAAAATGTCAGGGGAAAAGTGGTTAGCAGGGCTATGATGTCAGATCACGGTTCTGAAATAAGAAAAGCGCGTTCACATGAAAAACCGATTAATTTGAAAAAAATACTTCAAAAATTAATAACTCAAAAACCGTGTACCGGAACAGGGGTAGGTAAAAAGAAAAAATGGTTAGTTCAAAGGGAGGAATAGGGCTATAAGGTTGGATTTGGACTTCGGTGAACGTAGGGTGGATTCACATTGCAAGACCTCAAAAGCAGGGAATGAAAGAAAAGTGCAAGGGAACAGCCCCAAGGGTGGGTGGAACATGAACAAATGGGTGGGAAGGGCCCCCATCAGGGTAACAACAAGTCATGGCATACATGCATGAGCATGTTAAGGCATAGACAGAAGGGTATGCAATGTAGACGTGTAGGGATGCGTCCCCACACTTAAGACCTTAACAGATAGGGTTAACCGAGCAACAGGGACCTAGAACCATATCACAGACCATCCACTAATGTCCCCACACTTAAAACATGAATGTCACTGAGAAACAGAAGTTGTAGGGTTAGAAAAACTTGGCCCATTTTGTCAAGAAGCAAGGTTGAGTGTCGATGGCACATCCGGTGTTGTTGTCGGCTGCTGGAGGTACCAAAGCATCTTCTCCGCACACGTCCTTCATGGCAGGGACCACGTGGCAGCACTCAGGGAGGTAGCTGGTGGAAGGAATCGCAGGAAATTCGTTGTCGATGATGAGGGATACTACACTCAACTCACAGTCACTCAAATGAAATAAAAGAACTGTCACTCACCCCATGACTAATATCACTCGAGGAATAATGATTGAAACCTATATCTCATACCCGGTTTAGAAATCAACAGGGGAATAGTGCAGAAGGAGTATGCCAAGGTGCACAGTTGATGGTGCATTAGTGCGTCCAACCCGTCTGGCATAAGTGCAAGGAGGAAGGCAAGGGAGCCTTACATTGCAGTGTACAGAACAGGGTGATGTGTCTTGTGATGACGGTAAAGACCCGTCCCGTGGGTGCATAAGGAAACGGAAACATACCTTACTCCAAGTGTCGTAATGTCCCTCAATCTCACCTCTCGGTAATTGATTGAAGAAACTCCAGTCACACTCAGCCCACCCTCTATCTCACGCTCTGTTGATAGATACAGGAGGGCAGCCTTTTCCTGAAACCCATTGATGTAATCCTCACAGTCACTTGTGCAAAGGTTGTATGCCTTGCCCGCATTTGATGGTGCAACTGTGCATCCCGCCCTGTGCTGGCATACGGTGCGAGAAGGAAGGCCAGGGAGCCTTATGGTGCAGTGCACAGAACAAATTGTGCTTTGTGCATTGAGAGGCCCATCCCATGCGTTCAACACTTCATTCACACTTCTCACCTCTCATTTGATTTGAAGGGAAAAGACTGGTCTCTCGCCCCACCCTCTGTCTCACTCTTTGTTGATAATTACAGAGAGCAACCATGCTCACAACCCCATCCGGTTAGGATGAAATCTCACATCACTCGATTGTTTGTCGATGAAGATTGCGTCGTTAGTTTGCTGAAGAGGCGTACCCAGGGAGGTAGCCATCAAATTGAACATTATGTGGGATAGGACATGTCGTCTGTTAGAGATCAGTTAGACGCTTTACAAAGAGACCCAGGATACAGCGTACCAAGGGAGGCAGCTTCGGAATTGGACCCTGGGGATATCAATTAATGAATCCGCTTTCTGGACTACTGGGTGTTGCCACCTTTTTCACAGCCAGCTTCTCGCCCAAGGGTGTGTGCCACCTTTTCTTGGAACGAGGCCTACTATGACAAGGAAATGCTTCCTTTTCTCCCATAACAGTTTTGTTTTTCTTTCTTTTGTTATTATTATTATTATTATTTTTCTTTGTTTCCCCTATTCCCGAGGGTGTTTCCACCTTTTCTCAAAGAATAGGTCGGCATGACAGGGACCGAAGTCCTTTTCTCCCATGACCGATATGTATTTTTGTCTCTCTTTTTTCTTTTGTTTTTTTTCTCTTAGAATTAAACAAGGGAATGGTAGAAAAACCATGTATCAGAACCAACCTCGCCACTGCCGCTGGAATTTTTTAAAAAAAAAAAAAAAAAAAAAAAAAAAAAAAAAAAAAAAAAAAAAAAAAAAAAAAAAAAAAAAAAAAAAAAAAAAAAAAAAAAAAAAAAAAAAAAAAAAAAAAAAAAAAAAAAAAAAAAAAAAAAAAAAAAAAAAAAAAAAAAAAAAAAAAAAAAAAAAAAAAAAAAAAAAAAAAAAAAAAAAAAAAAAAAAAAAAAAAAAAAAAAAAAAAAAAAAAAAAAAAAAAAAAAAAAAAAAAAAAAAAAAAAAAAAAAAAAAAAAAAAAAAAAAAAAAAAAAAAAAAAAAAAAAAAAAAAAAAAAAAAAAAAAAAAAAAAAAAAAAAAAAAAAAAAAAATTCAATTACTCCTCTGACTCCTTGTGCTTGATGAAGCTATCATGGTAAGCCTTGCGTCGAGCTTGCGTGGCTTCCATGCACTGTAGAGCCATCCTCGACTCGTCCAAACATTCCAGGTGCAGGAGACGGCTTTGCAGTGAATCATCGTCCCCCAAACGCTCTTTGATAGCCACTCTCAAAGAGGGTAATTCCAGTTCAACAGGGAAAACAGCTTCTGTACCATACACTAGCTGGAAGGGTGTCTGTCCTGTTGCTGCTTTATGGGAGGTTCTGTACGCCCAGAGGGCCTTTGTAAGTCGATCATCCCAATCACGACGATATGCGGCAATTGTTCTTGTCAGAATCGAGCAGAGGATGCGATTGGTGACTTCGACTTGGCCGTTGGCTCTAGGGTAATAAGGAGTGGACTTGCGATGGCGGATCTTATACAACTCTGTCAACTCTTCCATGCTTTTGTTAAGTAAATGAGTACCTCTGTCACTTACAAGCTCTAAAGGACTGCCAAAACAGGTGATGATATTCTCGTACATGAATAGGGCCACGCTGTTACCATCGTCCCGCTTTAGGGCTTTAGCCTCACACCACTTTGTGACATAATCCGTACATACGAGGATGTATCTGTTCTGCTTCCTTCTGGTGGGAGGATCGATTGGGCCTACAAAGTCGATGCCCCACTTCTCAAACGGCTTCAAAGGAAGAATAGGCTGTAGTGGCATGGCACTTGTCTTGGTGGGTTTCCCCATTCTCTGACAAGCATCATATCTTTTACAGTAATCATAGGCATCCTTATGAATGGTAGGCCACCAGTAACCTGCTAGCAGAGCCTTCCTAGCTGTGGCTTCTCCTGCAAAGTGGCCTCCACATGGCTCGTCATGGCAAGCCTTCAGAACAATCCCGATCTCGTCTCCTGCAACACATCTGTGAAGCACTTCATCTTTGCCTTTCTTGTACAGTGCGCCGCCTAGCAGGGTGTAGGGGGCTGATTCTAACATAAGCTTCTTCCTTTCCCGACTAGAGATACCAGGAGGATATTGTTGGGTTGCCAACAGATTGGCAATGTCTGCATACTAGGGAGTTACAGTTTCTACCAAGAATAGGGAAGCATCAGGGAGGTCTGGATCATCTTGCTCCTCGTCTGCAGTTTGTGGGATACGTGACAGATGATCAGCCAAAACATGGGAATGACCAGGCTTAGTAATCACCTCAAAGTCAAACTCCTGGAATAGAAGGAGCCATCTCATCATTTGTCCTTTCACATCTGCTTTATTCATCAGGAAGGATAGGGCCTCATGATCCACATAAAATTTAAAGTGGGTGGATAGGAGATAATGGCGGAACTTCTCTAGGGCAAACACCATTGCCAAGCACTCCAGCTCTGTCACTGTGTAGTTCCATTCTCTATCAGTGACTTTTCGGCTTGCATAATAGATCGGTTGATCCAGCTTCGAGGAGCCCTTCTGGCAGAGAACTGCGCCTAAGCCTTGAATAGATGCATCAGTGTGTACATGAAACTCCTTCGTCCAATCAGGAGGTTGCAGAATGGGTGCCTCAATTAGACACTGCTTCAGAGTGTGGAATGCTTTGTCACATTCTTCCGTCCAAGTAAACTCTGCATCTTTCCTCAGAAGTTTGTGCAAGGAGGTTGCCTTTGTTGTGAAATGAGCTATGAACCTTCTGTAGTAACCCACATGGCCTAAGAATCCCCTCAACTGTTTGAGATTGGTAGGTGCTGTCAGAGCTGCAATCTTTTCGATCTTTGCAGAGACAATGTGCAGAGACAATGTGGCCCAACAGAACTCCAACAGAACTCCAGAAGAGACCCCAAAGATGCATTTGTCGAGGTTGAGGGAAATCCCATACTCCCAGCATCGGTCAAAGCATTGTTCCAGGTGTTCCCAGTGTTCACGGATCAAACTATAGACACAGAAGTCATCCAAATATACCTCAATAAAATCGTACAGATGATTTTGGAATGCGGCCATCATGACTCACTGGAAAGTAGTAGGGGCATTGCAGAGCCCAAACGGCATCACTCGGTAAGCGTAGGTCCCCCATTCTGTGGTGAAGGTTGTTTTAGACTGGTCTTCTTCTGCGATTTGGACTTGGTTGTATCCGCTGAATCCATCCAGAAGGGAATAAAGCTCATGTCCTGCCACTGTGTCCAAAAGTTGGTCTGTGAAAGGGATAGGAAAGTGATCCTTCTTCGGTTTAGAATTGAGCTTTCGGAAATCCACACATATTCGAAGCTTGCCATTCTTCTTGGATACAACCACGATGGGTGAAACCCATTCACTATTTGCCACTGGATAGATGAACTCGGCTTCCAGAAGCTTCAGCAGTTCTACTTTCACCAATGTGGAATAATTCGGGTTCATTCGCCTCTGTCGTTGCCGTACTGGCTTGGCATCAGGCTCCAAGTCAATATGATGCTGACATATTGTGGGATCAATCCCCTTTAGGTCTTTGTAGGACCACGCAAACACGTCCAAATTCTCTTTCAACAAGTTATACAAAGTTGACAACTCCTCTTCTGGGAGGCTGCTACCCACCTTCAAGTGGCGTTCCATGCCTTCTGCATCCACAAAAGTTAATTGCCTTTCACCTTCTACTTCACGGATGAAGGTCCCACGGACTGCTTCTGGATGCAGATCCGACTCCTTCAAGGGAGTGATATCCTCTTCTGACGTCCCACTAGAACCAACTTCTTCTTTTGCTGGAGACTTAGGGTGCTCCTTGAGATGTTGGAATGGGATTAGAGCCGTTTCGGGTTTGGTTTCACGATTAGTTACCTCTTGGCTTGAAGACTCCTCTTCTAAAGATGACACATCCAGGAACGTCACATAATAGGGACCCTTTGATTTCTGTTGGGTTTGTGGGACTGGTGCTTGTTGGCACGGTGCATCATCATTATCTTTTCTTGGCAAAGATGGGTTAGGACAGCATAAGCCACTGCTGAAAGATGGCTTGTTCTTCTTAACCCATGTCTTATAAGGATTTTTCATATAAGAAGATCCATTTACCAGACCAAATGGTACCATTGTCATTCTGTCCCATAGCATGAGCTCGTCTGCTGCTGATGCTTCTGGAACTTCTTCTTCAAATGTATCCTCTACAGGTGGGATAGATTCTTCTAGCTCACTTTCATAACCTTCTTCGTCCATATCATATTCATCCTCTTCTATCTCTGTCTCTGCTTCTGCTTCTGCTTCTGTCTCTGCTTCTGTCTCTGTAGGAGCTCTGTAACAGAAGAATAGATTCTCTGTTTCCTCTTCTACCTCTGTCTCTGTCTCTGCTATGGCCATGTAACAGGGAGAGCAGTACATCCATGCTTCTATCTCACTGTCAGAAGTGATTTCAAAAGTCATTCCTAGTTCAGGCAGGAAGTATTCTCCCATTGACAATGGCTTTGCATCTTTTGGAAGTCGGCTTATAGTATCCACTGTTAAGGAACGTGCCACTGTTTTCTTGGGAAGGATCTGTTTGACAGCATCTTCATCTGCTGATGTTCCATCTGTAGCCTCATTAGGGGGAGTCAGAAGATAATTCCAAGGAGGTGGATCCATGTCCTTTTTGAGAACCATACAGTTTCAGCACCACTTTGTTGGGTCCTCTACCCAAGGTCAAGGTTCCTTTGAACCAATCCGTCCTTGCTCGGGCTTCAAAAAGCCATGGTCTGCCCAGTAACAGAGGATAGGATGTACCATAAGAATTTGGCTTCACCACCAAATAGGTTAGCCAATAATCTTTTTCAGCCACTGTAGTCTTCACATATGGGAGAATTCCCAAAGGCTTGATTCTACTCTGATCCGCCAGTCTGATGAGCCATTGGGTTGGTTGCATACCTTGTAAGCCTAGATCCTTCATTGTCACATCCGTCATAATGTTCACTAATGAACCACCATCAATCAGTGCATTTGCAATGAAGCAGCCTTCTATCCACACGCTAGTCTCTGGAGTACCCGGATCTAGGAAGGCGTTAGCTACGTCCACTTCTTTGACAGGCTCTGGAGCTTTGTTGGACTTTGTTGCTGTTGAGGGAGCAATCCTTAATCCACGTCTTCTTGTCAGTATACTTTTGAACCTTTTTCGGCAACTGGGAGACAACATCAATAATTGTCGGAATGTAAGGTTTGGTTTAAAGGTATCTAGATCTCTGACTAGATCATATTCCTTAATAGGATCCACTGGCTTCTCTAACCGGTTAGGGAATGGGGCAACATCCATTTTCATTTTCCCTCTTTCTTCCAACATAGACATCATGGGAACTTCTTCTGCCACTTGTGGCACTTCCTCCTCTTCTGTCTCCTGGACCTCTGGTCCTGTCTCTGTAACTGTCTCTGTAACTCTCTGTGGCACTGTAGTGCTCTGTACGGCACTATCAGGCTCTGTTCTATTCTGTTCTTCTGGTGGAAGATTGAACTTCACTATTCTGGTAGGAGGATTGTTTTCTTTCTGGATAGGTGGTTCCGTCTTCTTTGCACGTGTGATGGCAGCAACTTCCAATTCCACTAAATTCGAGGTAGGCTCTTGAGCCTTGGCCGGACTATCAGTAGCACTGTTTTTTACTGGGGCTGGGCTTGGACAATCTTTTGCAGTGTGGCCTTCTCCTTTGCATCGACTGCATAAGGGCTTGTAATCCACTGACCTTCTGGGATTTGGACAATTTGGTGAAATGTGTCCCTTTTCTTCGCATCTATAACACTCCACTTCTGTCCTCTGACCACCGCCAGACTGTCTTCCTCTGTAACTTTGAGAGGGAAACCTTCTTGGACCGAAATTAGGACCAAACTCTCTAGGCTTGGGTCCAATATCCTGTGTTGTCATTTTGGATTCCAGCAAGTTAAATCTTGCGTCTTCTTCCTTTCTTCTCCTATCATGCATCTCCTTCAGAGAGAAAATGTCCTCTGTATGGTTCTTCCGCAAACAGTAGGAACAGAAGGCTCCAGGAATGGTTGGTTTTCGTGTACATTCAGTGGCTAAATGTCCTGCTTGATGACACTTACCACACCAAGTATTTGATCGCATCACATCTCTTCCTGCTCCTGCAACGTTGGATATGCTAGCGGTGTTCACTTTCAGCGTCTGTAGCTGCTCTGTAATCACATCCATCAACTCCTTTTTTATGTTGGCAACTGAGTTGGATAAGTAGTCCTTCAAGCTTTCTCCTCCGGAGGTACTGGCAGGAGGGTTTTGAGGAGTCTCTGTAATCACTGCATAAACAGGTTGGGCTGGTGCAGAGGGA
This sequence comes from Lygodium microphyllum, assembly GCF_053477565.2. Taxonomy (NCBI): domain Eukaryota; kingdom Viridiplantae; phylum Streptophyta; class Polypodiopsida; order Schizaeales; family Lygodiaceae; genus Lygodium; species Lygodium microphyllum. Next base: position 292,783 of record NW_028229514.1, on the reverse strand, counting down.
TCTCTGTTCTGGTTCTGATTCAGAGCTCCTGTTTGAACTGTTGGCTGTTGGCTCCAGTTGGTAGGATTCCACCGTTGCTGCTGATTTGGCATTGAGGAAATTGGTTGGGACCATTGTTGTTGTGGTTGAACCATCATTTGAGGCATGGATTGTGGCCACTGTGGATTTGGTGCATTGTACTGTGATACTGGGGGCATCTATTGATAGGGGTGAGGAACAGTCCCTGGGACTGCATTTGGTGGATACATCATTCCTGGCATCAGAGGAGGTAGGACTCCTCTTCCTGTATTCATCGCTAATCTAGCTTTCACTTCATCGTACAGTCTTGCACCTTCTGTTGCAGCTTGCAGGGTGGCTGGTCTTTGCAGCTCCACAAACTTACAGACTTCTGGTTGTAATCCTCTGAAACACTCCCTTCTGAATGCCATCATCTAGATTATGGTTAGTCCATCTCTTTAGGATGGATTCCATTCGTGAGACATAAGCTTCTACTCTTTCTCCAGAGGACTGACTTAGGTTCATAAATTCCTCTCGCATCCGCTCTTCAAAACCTTCACGCCTGAATTTAGTGAGGAAGGCCAACTTCAGGTCGTCCCATGTGCCAAAAGTTCCTGCTGCTTGTCTCTCATACCACAGAAACACCGCGCCCTTAAAAGTGGCGGGGAATATTGCTAACCAATGCTCAGGGGTTCTGGCATTGTTAGCTACACATGCTACCATAAACTCTGCTACATGAAGATTCGGGTCTTCATTGTACTCTCCCTTAAAAATTTGCAATGGGACTACATTCGCTGACCTGTCCATCAATATTTCCAGGACGGATCTGGCTTGGAAGTGGACCTCCAGCAGGAGGAGGAAGGGCTTGATGTGCCATTTGGACTTCTGTAAAGAGTTCCGCAAGGGCATCAAAGGCGGCTTCTACTGCGAGCTCGTTCTCAGCCTTGATTTTTGCTTTCTCTCTTCTCACGTACCTCTGGACTCGTTCTAACGCTTGCCTCTTTATTGCGTCATTCATCAGGGGGTTGGCTCCACTATGTTGTTAGTGCTCCACAGAGGGTTAACAGAAGGCTTCAGTCTCGGGAGGACTCTCTTGCCAACATTTCTTCTACTTCTTTCTTTTCAACGTCCCTGAATTCTGCTTTCATTCCACTGCACAGAGGAAGGTATTCGGTTCTGAAGGTGCCAAAATGCATACGTCTGAGCATTGTGGTGGTGCCATCGTCATAGTAATGCCAGATTCTAATGGTTTCAACAGTGTAGGTTGTGAAAAACACTCTGTCTACCAACTTCTAGTGGGTTGCCAATTGAACAAACAGAAGGTTATCAGTGCACCAAGCATCCCATGTATCTTGCTGTTGAGCATCCACGAACAAATTCCAACTCTTTTCCTTCTTGTCTCTGTGAACCTCCACAGACCAAGACTCCTGAAGCTTCTTCACAATCTCCCACGTGATATTGTCTGGAAACTTCTCAATGAATGCCAAATCTTCCATGGATGGTCATTCTCTCTGTTTCTGCTCTTCAGTTTATTCCCAAACAGTTTGCCACCAAGATGCAAGTTTCTGCTGCTTCAACAGGAAGAGGAAACTGTCCACCACATAGAGCATACATCATGATGGTGATGTGTTTCCGCCATTGTGGGATGAAATTCTTGTGGAAAGTGGCTTTGATTATGAGAAATTCCAACTCTTCAGTGGAAGAAGGAACTTTACAAACATCCATTGAATTCTTCTCTTCTTGGCAATGCCATTTCCTTCATTTTCAGCCTCTTCTGGTGCTTGTTGATGCAAGTTTCCCTGGCTGCGCACCAAAAACATGGAGCCCCAAGAGGAACACCAAGGAAAGGGGAATTCTCTTGCAAGAAAATCTATCTTGTAACATCAACAAGCTTGTTTATTATGTTTCATATGATCACAATGAAGAAAAGAACACCAGGCACAACAAATCTTCATACAACATCATGTAGATCTCCCACAGATTTGATAGAATCAACCATATTCTTCAACATCTTCATAAAATCCATCAATAGAACAAAGAAAGCAAAGAAATACACCATCTTTGAATGGAAATACATCACATAGTATTCATCTTCAATATCTTCATAGTCTTCTCTCTCAATCTCTCATATACAATCACTCTGTTTTAGTAAAATTGGCTATCTCTGACTCTCTCTCTCTCTATCAATAATACATCATATCCTCACTACAATCTCTCAAAAATCACTCTCAATAATCCTTCTTAGGTCGTGGATACCCCTCCCAAGAGGTATGTCTGATATGAAGGGTCACGAGAGCCACTACAGTGTCCTTTCATAGCTCACTACTGTCACTTCACTCTAGTCTTCACTTGAGTCTTCAGCAGCTACTTCTTCCACTTCTTTCAGCTCTTTTGCACTTGTATTCACCTCTTTCCAAGGCTAGAAAACTTTCCCAAGCTACACTCTCATCCATCAGAACACATACAGAAGCATACAGAACAGTCTACAGAACAGTACCAAAACAGCTATAGTACAGAACAGAACAGAAACAGAGGTTCTACATAAGACCTACAGAAGGTTACAGAAGGTCATCAAAACCACATAACTCATACTCAAACCATTCCAAACTCTCACAAACCATTCAATAAGCTTTCACAAGATCTCAATCTTCATCAATCAATACTCCATCCCTCCTTATAGAAGACAATCAGAACAAAACAGAACAAAACAGAAGCTATACAGAAGGTATACAAAACCAATCAGAACCTATCAGAACATCACAGAACCACTAATAAACATCATGAACTTCCAAAACACAATCAATATCATCCAAAACACTCTCAAACCACTTCCAAATCAATCAATCATCTCATAAAATCAACCATTCAGCTCTCAAAAACAACAAAAATCAGCCAAAAAAACAAGTCATTTCAACACTCAACAGATACAAAGGATTATAATAACATAGTTCATAGAAAATGCCTACATAAATCAGATGACCAAAAAAGAAGAGGATATGCGCTCCACGGATCCAAGGGCGAGCTATAGATCCTCGCCATCCAAAAGCTCGTCTCGCTGCAAAGGAGCATCGAATAGACTCTATAAAAAAACAAACAACTAGAAATTAGTCCACTATACAATAATGTATTTTAATTAAAATTGGTAACTATAGATAAGAAATATAAGTGACTTACTGGGCCGCCGTGTCCATACAATCAATTGATCAATACAGTGAGACCGTGTCTCTCTACATATCCAGTTTCTAGGCAGGTGGAATCATGGTTTGTAATGGAGTGCTGCAAAGAAAATAAAATACAATTGTTAGAAACATGATTGTCAGTACAAGAGATATTGCAAAAAAATAAGCGAGAAGATTAAAAGAAAAACTATAAAGTCCTCCAGATAAGTCCTATGGCCGGCACTCTAAAGATGATGGACCACTCCTGCCTCCAGTCATACCGTTGCCACCTCACATTGCTATCTCGAATGTCTTGGAGAATTCATAGTCTCCTTCCTAAGTCAGTACCAATCATCTGTGTCTAGCCACTCGAGCTTTGAGGCCCCACTCTTAAGTGCCTTGCATGTGTTCGTTCATTTTTGTGACATGTATGCAGGCATGCACTCCATCATCTAGCCTATGGAAAACCTATCTGTTGTGGTGAGTATCAGAAACTCCTCATGCAAGGATGCTACTATGTAGTCCTTGCTCCCCTCTAGTATGTTCTTCCAATTATCCAAGACATTGTGCTGAAAAACTTGTTGGCACAACTCTCTCATATGATTCATCTCCCCTCATCATTCATGTTGAGAGTGGAAAAAGACTGAATTTTTGATTGATTTTTGTTATTTTTTAGGTCTAAATGGTTGATTTTGGATGAATTTAGAGTGATGTATGGTTGTTAATGGAAGTGTTTGAGAGTATTTTGGATGATATTAATTATGATTTGGAAGCTCAATGATTTTTAGTGGAGATATGAAGCTCTGTGATGTTCTGATAGGTTCTGTTGAGGTTCTGATTGGTTCTAATACCTTCTATATAGCTTCTATTTTGTTCTAATTTTCTTCTGTATGAAGCATGGATTGATGATTAATGAAGGTTGAAATATTTTGAAAGCTTATTGAATATTTTTTTATAGTTTTGAATGGTTATAGTATAAGTTATGAGGATTTGATGTTCTTTGATGACCTTCTGTAACCCTCTGTAAACCTTCTGTAGAGCCTCTGTCTCTGTTCTGTATCTGCTCTGTTCCTGTTCTGTACTGCTCTATAGATTTTTTGTAAGTGTTCTGTAGAATTCATGTGTGACTTTGGGAAAATTTTCTTACTTTTAGAAAGGATGAATCTAAGTTCAAAAGAGCTAAAACAAATGGAAGAAGTAGTTGCTAAAGACTGAAGAGAAGACTGGAGTGACAATGACAGTAGTGAGTTGTGAAGAGACACTCTAGTGGCTCTAGTGCCTCTTCACATCACACGTACCTCTTGGGAGGTGCATCCACGACCTAAGAAGGATTATTGAGAGTCATTACTCAGTATTTTAGTGAGGAGATGATGTACTATTGAGAGAGAGAGAGAGAGAGAGAGAGAGAGAGAGAGAGAGAGAGAGAGAGAGAGAGAGAGAGAGAGCCAATTCTATCAAAACAGTATATTTGTATATGAGAGATTGAAAGAGAGAACTATGAAGACATTGAAGATAAATACTATGTGATTGATTTCCATTCAAAAATGGTGTATTCTTTTATGTTCCTTGTTCTATTGATGGATTCTATGAAGATGTTGAAGATTATGGTTGATTCTATTAAATATGTGGGAGATATCTACTATGATGCTACGTGAAGATTTGTTGTTTTCTTTGTTTTGGTCATCAAAAGAATAAAATAAAATCTTGTTGATGTTACAAGATAGATTTTTTTGTAGTAGAATCCCCTTTTCCTTGGTGTTTCTCTTGGGGCTCCATGTTTTCGGTGCGCAGTTGGGAAAACTTGCCATCAACAAGCATAAGAAGAGGCTGAAAATGAAGGAAATGGCATTGCCAAGAAGAGGTGAATTCAATGGATGCTCGTAAAGTTTCTTCTTCCACTGAAGAGTTGGAGATTCTCATCATCAAAGCCACTTTCCACGAGAAATTCATCCCACAATAGCAAAAACATATTACCATCATGATGCATGCTTTATGCGGTGGACTGTTTCCTCTTTCTGTTAAAGCAGCAGAAACTTACATCTTGGTGGCAAATTGTTTGGGAACAAACTGAAGAGCAGAAGCAGAGAGAATGAACATCCATGGAAGATTTAGCATTCATTGAGAAGTTTCCAGGCATCATCAAGTGGAAGATTGTGAAGAAGCTTTAGGAGTCGTGGTCAGTGGAGGTTCACAAAAACAAGAAGGAAAAGAGTTGGAATTTGTTTGTGGATGCTCAACAACAAGATATGTGGGATGCTTGGTGCACTGACAATCTTCTGTTTGTCCAATTAGCAACCCATTGGAAGTTGGTAGACAGAGTGTTTTTTACAACATACACTGTTGAAATCCTCAGAAGTTGGCATTATTATGATGGCACAACAACGATCCTAAGAAGAATGAGTTTTGATCTTTCAGACCGAAATATCTTCCCCTCTGTAGTGGTTTGAAAGCCGAATTCAGAGATGTTGAAAAGAAGGAAGTAGAGGAGATGTTGGCTAGAGAATCCCCCAGAGACTGAAGCCCTCTCTAATACTATCTTGTTGAGTACAGACCAACTGCTTGGAGCCAACCCCCTGATGAATGACGCAATCAAAAGGCAAGTGTTAGAACGAGTCTAGAGGTACGTGAGAAGAGAGAAGGCAAAAATCAAAGCTGAGAACGAGCTCGTAGCAGAAGCCTCCTTTGACGCCCTAAAAGCACTCTTTACAGAAGTCCCCATGGCGACTCAAGGTCCCCTTCCTAGTTAGATTCGTCTTGGAAATATTGATGATAGGCCAACAAATGTAGTCCCATTGCCAATTTTTAAGGGAGAGTACAATGAAGACCCTGATCTTCATGTAGTAGAATTCATGGTAGCATGTGTGGCTAACAATGCCAGAACCCCTGAGCATTGGTTAGCGATATTCCCCACCACTTTCAAGGGCACGGCATTTCAGTGGTATGAGAGACAAGCAGCATGAACTTTTTCCCTTTTACTGACCAACTGTTGGACACAGTGGCAGGCCATGAGCTGTATTTCCTCTTGGATGGATTCAACAGATATAACCAAGTCCAAATTGCAGAAGAGGACCAATCCAAAACAACCTTCACCACAGAATGGGGGACATATGCCTATAGAGTGATGCCATTTGGGCTCTGTAATGCTCCTGCCACCTTTCAACGAGTAATGATGGCTGCCTTTCAGAAACATTTGCATGATATCATTGAGTTGTATCTTGATGACTTTTGTGTCTATAGTTTGATCCGTGAGCACTGGGGACACCTAGAGCAATGTTTTGACAGATGTCGAGAGTATGGGATTTCTCTCAACCCCAAAAAATGTGTCTTTGGCGTCTCATCAGAAGTTATTTTGGGCCATATTGTCTCGGCACAAGAGATTGTAACAAACCCGGCAAAGATTGAAAAGATTGCCACCTTAACAGCACCAACAAACCTCAAGCAATTGAGAGGATTTCTTAGCCATGTGGGCTACTACAGAAGATTTATTCCACATTTTGCAACCAAGGCAGCCCCTTTGCACACAAGCTCCTAAGGAAAGATGCTGATTTCCTTTGGATTGATGACTGTGAAGAAGCCTTTAATACCCTAAAACAGTGCCTTATCAAAGCACCTATTTTGTAGTCTCCTGACTGGACGAAGGAGTTCCATGTGCACACAGATGCATCAGTTGAAGGGCTAGGTGTTGTCCTATGTCAAAAGGCCCCCTCTAAATTAGATCAACCAATATATTATGTAAGCGGAAAGGTCACTGATAGGAAATGGAACTATACATTGACAGAGCTTGAATGCTTAGCAATGGTATTTGCACTGGAGAAGTTTCAACACTATCTTCTGCCAACGCATTTTAAGTTCTACGTGGATCATGATGCCCTGTCCTTCCTGATGAACAAAGTAGATGTTAAAGGATGACTGATGAGATGGTTACTCCTACTCTAGGAGTTTGATTTTGAAGTGATCACTAAGCCTGGCCGTTCCCATGTCCTAGCTGATCATCTGTCACAGATCCCTCAAACAGAAGAAGAGGAATAGGATGATCCAGATCTTCCTGATGCTTCTTTGTTTCTAATTGAAACAGTTACTTCCTGGTATGTAGACATAGTTAATCTCCTAGCAACTCAACAGTATCCTCCTAGCATCTCAAGCCGTGAGAAGAAGAAGCTTATGTTAGAATCAGCCCCCTACACCTTGCTAGGCGGTGCACTCTACAAGAGAGGCAAGGATGAAGTGCTCCGAAGATGTGTTGTAGGGGATGAAATCAGCACAGTATTGAAAGCATGCCATGACGAACCATGTGGTGTACACTTCACAGGAGAAGCGACAACTAGGAAGGCCTTATTAGCAGGATACTGGTGGCTGACCCTCCACAAGGATACATATGACTATTGCAAGAGATGTGATGCTTGTCAGCGAATGGATAAGCCCACCAAAACAAGTGCCATGCCACTGCAACCCATTCTTCCCCTAAAGCCGTTCGAGAAGTGGGGGATTGATTTTGTGGGTCCCATTGATCTACCCACCAGAAGAAAGCAGAAGAGGGTTCCGCCAAACGGTTCTACAGTTATTAATTTTTGAAAAAATTTTCATAAATTGGCAAGTTTTCCATGTGAACGCATCTTTATTGCTTCGAAACCCTGATCTGATGTGCCAGCCCTATCCTACCCATTCCCCCTAATATTTTTCCTTTTTAGACCCTGTCCTTTTGCTGCACAATTAGTCTGCTATTATTTTTTTACGAGTTTTCGGGCCCTTTTCGTGCCTATTTTTCACATTTTTCCATGTGAATATGCCCTATTTTCATTGAAATTCCAATTTCATTTGACAGCCGTATCCCACAAATTGCTCCCCCATTTTTTCATTTTTCCTCCCTCTTTTGACAGCTGGATTTTTAGTTATTAAATTTTCCAAGTGTTTTTGGGTGTGTTTTTTGTGTTTTTTCATATGAACCCCTCCCAATTCCCCCCAAACTGAGTTTTGATGTGCAATCCCTGTGAATCCCTTTCCCCCAGACATTTTTTCTATTTATCATACTTTGTTTTGGCAATTGGTTCTTCTCATATCAATTTTTGAGTCCATTTTCGGGTCCGTTTTTGGGGCTTTTTCCATGTGAACGCATCCTATCTCGATCAGAATTGTGTTTTGCCATGATCTGGTTGTTGGCCACATTACTCTGCACATTTTTCCTTCTTTTTGCACTTCGTTCCGATGAGCATATTTTCTGATATTAACACACGTATGTATTTTCAAGTCTTTGTTTTATATTTTTCTCATGTGAACACTCTGATTTTGCCTCGGAACCAATGTTGTATTTTTCTATCATCTTCCCCTCGCCTCTCGGTACATTTTTTCTTTTTACGATTGTTCGATTCCACGTACAGTTTGAGTTTTGTTACTTTTTCTTCATTTTTGCCGTGTGGCCGCATTTCTCGTGTCGCGCGTGAACGCGCGTGTTTTTGGTTTTATGCGCCTTAAGACACCCCCCTGGCCTCTGTGACTTGTGTATGGCCGTCCCTACCTTGGCTGATCCCACCGATGCAAATTTTTTTAACCCCAGTGCGCTCCTTTTTACCAACTATAATAACTGTTTTTAAAAAGAAAACAACAACAAAAAAGAAAAAAGAAAAGAAAAGAAAAGAAAAACCAAACCACAAACCACAAACAAAAACAAAACCAAACACCATCCTAATAATCAAAACAAAAAAATATTAAAACATTAAAATTTTAAAAAAAACCAACCAAATGCACACCCAAACAAACACAAAAGAAAACTACGCGAAGAAAAAAAAAGAAACAAAAACAACAACATTCAAAAAAAAAACCCACACAACACAAAAGAGACAAAAATAATTTTTAAAAAAACAAAGAAAAGAAAACAACGAAATTCCAAAAAAAAAAGCTCTTACCTGCGCGCCCTTCTGTGTGCGTGCTCCACTCCTCGTCTTCGTCCTCCCTCTCCCACCGCCTTCCACCCTCCTCGCCCTCCTCCTGCAGCCTCCCTCCCTCCGCCGCCTCGTCCTCCCTCTCCCACCGCCTTCCACCCTCCTCGTCCTCCTCCTGTGGCTCACCTCCTCGGCACCTTCCACCCTCCTCGCCCTCCTCCTACGGCCTCCCTCCCTCCGCCGTCTCGTCCTCCCTCTTCCACCGCCTTCCACCCTCCTCGCCCTCCTGTGGCCCACCTCCTCGGAGCCTTCCACCCTCCTTGCCCTCCTCCTGCGGCCTCCCTCCCTCTGCTGCTACCCTCCTCGTTCTCCTCCTTGGCCCCCCCCACCCTTCTCGGCGTGCCCGTCCCCTTCTTCGGGTCCCCCCTACCCTTCCTGGCCTGCCCGTCCCCTTCTTTGGACCCCCCACCCTTCTTGCCCGCCCGTCTTTTTACCCCCCACCCTTCTTGCCCGCCTGTCTTTTTACCCCCCCGCCCACCAGATTTACCCCTCCCCCCCACCAGATTTAATCCCACCCCCATTTTTAATCTAACCATAGTTACCTCCTAACCCCACCCCCACCTAACCCCTAGCCCCCCTTCCCACCCACACCCCTCTCCCCCGCAGACAAACACCCCTCTCTCCCCGCAGAAACACCCCCCTCTCCCATAGTCCCTGCTTCCACCCCACCTCCCCGCAGGTCCGAGTTTCTTTTCGTACGTGTCTCCGCATGTGCTTGTGACATGTTCGTGTGCTGCTAGCGAGCGTTCACGCGCGAGGACGTGCCTCCGACATGTCCGTGCGGTGGTGTGTTGCAGTCAGCCGTTCACACGCAATCATCCTCCCTTGTTCACATGCAGCTCGAGTACCGACTTTTAATTTCAAAACCTGAAAAACACATAAAAGCAAACATAAAACACCAAAAAACTTCAAAAATTCATTAAAATTTATTTAAACTCCAGATAAGCTGCAAAAAAATTCCTAAAAAATTTTCAACATTGTTGAAATCATTTGCAATATTTTCTAAAGAGGGAATTCAAGAAAATAAATTGTAGAAATATCAAAAACTTCCAAATTCCTTCAAAAATTCATGCAAAATGAGCAAAATTCATTACAAATGAGTAAAAATTCAGAAATACTTCCAAAAAAATTTCAGAAAATTTCACAAACCCCCTTTTCCCTTTTGCCAAAAAATTCTCAATTGAAAATGCTTCCATAAATGGCCAAAGTATTATTTGAAGCTAAAACCCTAAATTTAATACCTCACCTCATGAAAATTCATTTTAAATTCCAAAAATAAGCTGAAAAATCATGGATAAATTCAAACACATTGTTGACACTTGTTGGATTGCTAAAATTCCACCCTTACACTTCACAACATATTCATGTGTCTTATATTCCGTTTTAATCATTTAAAAAGAAAAAAAAGAACGAAAAAAAACACATAGCGTAGAAAATACAAACACACCTAAATTACATTTTTAAAAAAATAAATAAATTAAAAAAACAACAACAAAAACACTAAGTGCTTTATTTTTTTCCAGTAGTGGTTTTTGCTTTTTTTATTGGATTCCTTGCATTTGGGACTACTCAGTGCGCCTTTAGTCTCTTGCATACACACCCCTACCAGGTATCTAATTTTTGTGATTTATTTATTTTGGTCATCCCTTAACCACGGTTAATTATTAAAATGAACTTTATTCACCCACTTTTTCACGCGCGCTCGCGCTTAACACACGTTTTTCTAATAACTTAAAATCAACACGCCGTTCACTTTGCACGCGCTTCAGAGGCACTTTAATTTTTAATAAAAAATAAACCAGCCATCACAAGGAAGCACGCGCTGACAAAAAAACGCTCCACATCACCATTAATTTCTAATTAATGAATTTGCATTTAGAGACCCCAGTTTAGGTATCAAAGTCCGGATTTCATTTAAGCACCGTTTCACCTTAATAAATTGTAATTAAAATTTTAAGAAGGAACCACTATTTTCTTATTAAGGTTTATAACCTAATAAAATTTCACCCATTGTTAATAATTTCTTAAAATGAACACATCATTAAAACCATTTCCCCTCACTACACTTTTTCCCTTTTTAATAAACACGCTTCGTGGGATGGGCACGTAAAGTCCTTTAAGTTGAAATTGTTGGTCAAAGTTATGGTTAGGTCCTGATTAGGTTTTTATGGTATTATGGTTTACTTATGTGATACAATTACAGGTGCGGTTTGTAGTTTTTTTTTTTTTTTTGGCTTGATATGGGGTCTTGGGTACCTGCTTGTTGCATCGCATGAAGTTTTCAGTCACATATGTGTAGAGGTCATGCCGATTGTTTTCTAGGATGTGGGTTGTTTGGGGTGGTCAATTGGTTAGTTACGTCTATGTGTGTACTTCTTTTGATCGATTTCTTTTTGATAGCTATTTAGTTGTTATGCAGGCATTCTTTGTGATTATCTATGTTTGTGGTGTGTATGTGTTTTCCATTTGAATGGCACCTCAGGCTCCTCCTCCCATCCAGTATGTCCCGTTGATCAGTAGGGATTATTCTTCCCTACTAGCTTTTGAGCCTATAGCGAAAGCAAGCCTTGCAACTTCCGTGGCTGCTTCACTCCCATTGATTCCAGACAATCCATCCATGTGTTATGAGTTTCTTGCATCATACAGTAAGAAATCGGGCCTGGTTCGTGGTGCTTCCATGGTATTGACACTGCGAGGGTTAGGGAAGGCTTTGTCTCTTCCCTACAAAGGAGAACCCTTTGTTACAACTAGACAATTATTCTCCAATGATGAGATTCTTTCTTGCAGTAGAATCCCCTTTTCCTTGGTGTTCCTCTTGGGGATCCAATTCATGATGATGACTCTTGTCCTATAATCTACAAGGTATCCATACCCCTCTAGGTTATGCCTAAGATGTGTCCTCTCCCATCTGCAACCACACTCCTAGGCATATCCAAGAGACCCCTATACATCTAGTGTACCTATGAGGGTGGTATCTCTCGGAGTAGCACCCATAGGGGTGCCACTTGCGGACGACTGAGAAAAAGCTAGAATGACTGGAGTAGACATCCCCACAGATGTGACAAATCCCATAGGTGATGCAACTCCAGCAGAATGACGAGATGGAGACACTGCATCGTACCTCCACAACTACTTGAGCCACGCTCTCTCAAACCTGCACGAGAGTGAGGAGTAGCATCTATATCCCGAGCCAATCGTAGGAGGCTAGCTGCATCCACTTCTCTGCAGCATTCCCTAGAAGCACTCCCTTCATCCAGCCCAAATCTTGAGCGTCGATCTTGTCTATTGGAAATCAAAGCATGAAAGAGTGTCAAAGTAGATCTAACAGAATAGCCTGATGGTGCCCAAGACAACTCCTAGTATGCAATATCTCTGAATCGAGCCATCTAATCTAGAGATATACATGTGAAGATCTCCTATAGCTCCTCATCACTTATCCCTCAACTCATCGTGCGAATCCAAATATCCACAAATGTCACCTGCACAGACAAAAATAGATGTTAGCATAATCAATATAAATCAAGCAAAGCATGGCAATATAAATATTTAAAAATTTATCTTACTTAAAATGCATATCTCATGTGTCCTTTTATAAGCGATCTATCAACGAATTGAGTAGGTGGATGCTCTAAGTATGGCGTACCCTATGGTCTAATGCATACACTGGAAGGTCGATAGACAAGTCACCACAAAAGGATGAGTCCACCTCGTTCTCAAAGAATTCTTGGACTCCTGTATTTCCATCATTGTTACCCGATTCTGGCTCCTCTACATGCTCCAAGCTTTCAGCGGCCTCCACCCCTTGCAATATCAACCCCTCTATTTGCATACTATCCTCATCTACACTGGGAACATTGCTTTCATCATATACTCTCTCACTTCGGGGAGTTGAAGGTACAATGTACCACCATCGAGGTTGTCCGGGGTTTGGATAGAAAATTACATGTTCAAAATCACGTACAAGATAAAATTTACTTTTGTGACATGTACCACATCGTAATAAATTTTTTTATAAAAAAGATGAGTTCATGCACATGTTCACAATGTGCTGGTAATACAAACGTGTCATGCAAATCCATCCATCTTGTTTCAGAATCTATTTTGAGAAATCCATATGGGCCCCGTCGAACTGTTGTCCCAGTTCCTTCAAGTATCACTTTGAACCACTGCACATCGAATAGGATCATGGAGAAGCTATGGTAATTCACCGTGATAATACTTTGCAAGTTCCCAAAATACTCTATCTCATCTATAATGGTGTGTTTGGATCCATTGCTCGTCGTCGGCTCTCTTGCTTGAACTTTGCCATGATACCACAATTTGTTGTGGAGTGCATTTTGTCGATACGCTCCACACAAAAATGCCATCCGCACAACCACACCACACTGTATATTTTGTACTGTACATTGAAACACTTAATTAGTTGTCGCATATAAAATCTAGATATGACAAACCCTAAACACATTGTCACCTTTGGACTACATCCCCTTGAGTATTCCCACTCCTCAGTTGAGACCTCCACCCCTTCGCGAGACGCTGTGGTCAAAGCTCCATGCAACCATCGCGTTGACATAAACCACAGCATCTCCTCCATGCCCTTAGGATATCGAGTCGCTCAATGGCACGTACTACGTCAAAATTCAGATTGCGCTTCTTTTCGATCTTTCCTGGCTTGCTTGTACCTAGTGAGCCACGTCTCCATGGAGGAATGGTGAAACATACAAGAAGGATTCACTTTCTCCTCCATTGCAACATCCATTCTTTTTTCTATCCCATTTCCAACCACCACATTTCTGGTCAATCTATCATCATCCTTCAGCAACCATAGCATACTTTTGTCTGAATCCACTATTGGTAGTCAGTGTGAAATATACACTAATGCCTCAAACACCAACCAACCTTCAGCCATGCTACCTTCTGGCTGAGCTCATTGTCGCACAAAGCCTTTCAGGATTTTCATGAAGCACTCCAAGAAGAACATTCATTGCATATGGAGAGGTCCTGCAATCTCCACTTCCTCTAGAAGATGCATAAGGAGGTGGGTTTGTATCGTGAGCATGCTGGTGGATAGGTACTTCTCAAAGAGATGGCAAGCTCAACACGTGCGGACATTGATGATGGACCGCCTGGCTAGATGAGTCGGCACGTCTACACTTAGCACATTGGTGGTCATTATGATACTAACATGGCCACTGACTTATCACTTATTATATTTAGTTTGTTACACCTACCTACAGCTGGCAAATATATAACGCTAGTCAATTAGTGTAGTTGGTTATGCACTGTTTGAATTAGAAGGCCACTTTCCTTTATGTTGTATCTTATCTATACTTTGTGTACATTGTATAGTGTGTGGAAAAAGAAGAAGAAACCAGCAAGAAAATGTTTTGGCCTCCATCTCTCTTCTTGTGTTCTTGAGTGAGCTTCCTCTTGTGTATATAGTGTGTGTTTGGCGTAGTAGCTCAAGCACATCCCCCCATCATTCAATTCTTGAGAACTTACAATCCATTCGTATTACACACGTGATGTATCTTATGCCAATCATGGGATTTTAGCCCTGATAATTGGTTGTCTTTAGAAAATGTGGATCTTAGAGAACGCATCATACCTGTCAAAGTGTAAATAGACTTGATAATTTGCTTCACAATGCACTCTTCTTTAGTAGACAAAACTCAAGGAGTGCGAGGTAGTTGCAAGCCACCATCAACACTCGACTGCGGCCAAAGCATCTCCATCTTGTCTACCTCCTTCAAATCCATTCATGCCCTTGCAGTGTCTCTGTTTCGTATGATGTGATCCCATAGTAAGCTGCCCACATTCTTGAAAAAAAGCATGGGATCCAAAAAACTGAGAATCGTTGCATTCTATTTGGATGTGACTCCATGTGGACCATTTTAAGCTCTTACCAACTTTGGGCGTTCATTCATGTTGGAGGTTGTCCAAGAAAACCTTCCTCAATTCATGATTCTCCGACAAGAAAGTGGAGTGTCCTTTGATAACTCCTTATTTTGTGCCATTTTTACACTGTTTTTTGGCAAAACTGAAGAGTTTCGGCTTTGTATTATGTATTATTTTTTATAAATTTTAATGAAAAATAGGGATGTAAAGCTGTATTTGAGCAGTGCTGGGGGAGGATTTAGAAGTTGACATTTAGGATATGTTTTAGTGGAAAATTTAGGGAATGGAAAAATATTAAGTGGTATAAGGCAGATGCGGGAAATTTTTAAGTGGAAAGCATGGACAAATTGGAGATGGGTATAATTTAGCATGCATACACAAATTTCGGGTTAAGAAGCTGTGGTGGGGGAGACAAATTAGGTCCAGAGATGTGAAGAGATGCAAAAAGA
Organism: Lygodium microphyllum; assembly: GCF_053477565.2. Lineage (NCBI taxonomy): Eukaryota > Viridiplantae > Streptophyta > Polypodiopsida > Schizaeales > Lygodiaceae > Lygodium > Lygodium microphyllum. Next base: position 277,345 of record NW_028229514.1, on the reverse strand, counting down.
AACCGGTTCAAGTGGGAAATGGACAATTTTTTTAAAAGAGGTTAATCAAGAAGTTATGAAGGGAGAGTCTTGTGAAGAGAGAGGTTGAGGGAAGAGAGGAGAACACACAAAAAATGGGTGCCATCATGCAAGAAGATGCTGATGATTTCTCTAATTTCCTTACCTCATTTCTAGCAATGAAAGGCTGCATTTGATCCCCTCTTGCATCTCCTTCAGCCTCATTTCATTCTTGCCAACCTCTCTTGGGTATTGAGAGAGAATTTAAACAAGATTTAGAGAGGATTAGTGAATATTAGTGAGAGGAGTGGAAGATTAAGAAGTTTTTTGATTTCTAGAAGTGAAGGGAGTGGAGGAGCAAGCATCAACACTCTCGAATATGGTGGAATGGCTCTAATTACTTGGTTAATCAGGTATGTTGGTTTTCATTGGAATTTGATCAAGAAATGGAAAGAATTGATGTTTTCGGTCATATGCATTTGATTTTTGATTTTTGAAGGTGAAATGGCACTAAACAAACAAAGTTCTTACCTTATATGCATTAAAATGATAAAGGAATGACTGAAATTAGGATAAAAACTGCATTTTTTTACCTTAATTAGTGAAAATTAAGAATTTTTGTCAGAGAGAGAACTAGGGAGAGAGAAAGAAGAGAGAGAAAGACTGCAGAGGAGAGAGAAAGACTGCAGGAAGAGAGAGAAATAGAGTGACGAGGAGAGAGAAAGACTAGAATTGGAGAGAGAAAGACAGGAAAGGTGAAGAAGCCATGGAAGCTTGGAGCAAGAAGGGAGAGAAAGATTGTAATTGTATTGATATGTCAAAAAGATGTGAAAGATTACAACTTCTCTCCTTATATACCAGTGTCAATGTGACATGGCATATTATTAGTATTCTAAGTATTCCCAGCTTCTTACAATTGGAGCAAGAAGGGAGAGAAAGATTGTAATTGTATTGATATGTCAAAAAGATGTGAAAAATTACAACTTCTCTCCTTATATACCAGTGTCAGTGTGACATGGCATATTATTAACATTCTAAGTATTCCCAGCTTCTTACAATCCATCCCTTCCCAAAAGTTTTTGTCCCCAAAAACAAAACTAGAAAGAGCTAAAGAAAAGATGGATAGAACAGAGTACTACTCTGTTTTACAACTTAACAAATAGGGAATGAGTGAAGAATTTATCATTACAAGGGCTGAATTTGAAGTACGAAAAGTGGACCCTGCTATATACATGATTTGAAGAACCTTAGAAGCCATTGGAGCCATAGAATCTTCAACAAATAGTTCCAGAAGAAAATAGACAGCTTGCTGGAATAACAGTCCCTGCTGGACCAAATCAGCCATAACTTTTGATAGAAGTGTCCAAATGAAGTGTACCACATATCAAAACGAAGCTCTTGAAGAGTACTTTAAGCTCATGTAGATAGCTCAATTCTGAAAATGAAGTACGACAAAAACTGTTCTAAAACAGCGTGCTGTCCTGAACCAGTCTGCACCAATACTAGCTCCATAAGCAATAGGCTTCAGCCACTAATGTATCCTTCAAGTATGGATACTCATCCAATATTGAATCAGGTCTCCAAGAAGCCTCTTCAGAGGGTAAACCTCTCCATTTAATCAAATATTCCACAATAGAACGTGATCGAAGCTTCTTTTCACGCTGACCTATAACAGCCTCTGGGATGTACTGAACAATACCATCTTCATCAATAGGTGGCAGCTCATCAACTAAATCCACTGGATCACCATAATAGGGCTTGAGCTGACTAACATGGAAGACGTTATGAATCTTTGTAGAAGAGGGAAGCTCTAGTCTGTATGCCAAATCTCCAATCCGCTTAAGGATCCTGTAAGGGCCATAGAATCTGTGGGCAAGCTTATTACTGGATCCATCTTTCAATGTAGAATACTTGGATTTGGGCACCTTCAACAAAACCAGCTCTCCTTCCTGGAACTCTAAAGGCCTCCTCTTCTCATCAGCATACATCTTCATCTGATCTTGAGCCTTCCTTAGATTCACCTTGCATTGCTGAAGAAGGGTCTGCATTCTATCCAACTCTTCCTTCCCATGAGGGTTGATCTTTTCGTTAAAAATGACTGTGGGTAGGGGCACCTTGTAACCATACAAAGCCTCAAAGGGTGAAACTCCTATGCTCGCATGAGTGGAATTATTATAAGCAAACTCAGCCAGGTGTAACCAAGAATCCCATGAGGTTTGGACATCATAGCAAAAATGGCGAAGATAAGTCTCCAACCATTTATTAACTCTCTCTGTCTGTCCATCAGTTTGGGGATGATAAGCCGTAGATGGAGCCAACTTGGTACCCATAGATGTAAATACCGCTTGCCAAAAGTTACTCATAAACTTTGAGTCCCTATCATGGACAATCACCTGCGGTAATCCATGCAATCTGAAAATATGCTCCATAAACTGGTTGGCCACCTGAGAAGCAGTAAACTGAATTTTGTTGGGATAAAATGAGCTGCTTTGGTGAGTCTGTCAACCACCACATAAATGCTATTCCACCCCTTCTTGGTAGTAGGTAAGCCAGTGATAAAGTCCATAGTAATATGAGTCCATTTACCCGTAGGAATAGGCAATGGCTGCAATAAACCTCCTGGCTTATGGGTGCTATCCTTATTTTGCTGACAAGGCATACACTTCATAACGAAGTCCTTGACATCTTTCCACAGTCCTTTCCAATAAAAGCTCTTGCTGATCCTGTCATAAGTCTTGAAAACTCCCAAGTGTCCAGCTAAAGGCGAAGAATGCATCTCCTCCATAATTTTTCGCTTGAAGGAAGAAGTAGAGGGAATAACAATCTTGCCCTTCCACCAAATAAGACCATTTTTAAGCTGGTAGTGCGAGTTTTCTTCCATGAGACCTTGCTGTAATTTCTGAAAGATTTGGCTGAATTCCTCATCTAAGAGATATGCCTCTTGTAGCTCTTCAATCCAATCACTATGTAATTCCGTCATGGCTGATACTTTGCAGGCCCACATACGAGAGAGAGAATCAGCCACTATGTTATCTTTGCCCCTTGTATGAGTGATGTCAAAGTCATAATTTTGTAATGTTGCTACCCATCGTCGTTGCTTTGGAGTAAGATTTGACTGAGTAAGGAAATACTTGAGTACGCGATGATCACTATGCACTCTGAATCGGCTGCCATATAAGTAATGGTGCCATTTCTTGATTGCATGCAGAATAGCCAACATTTCCTGATCATAAACATTCATGGCCATCTCCTTATCAGTAAGCTTACGGCTTTCAAATGCAATTACTCCATGCTCCTGAAGCAAAACAGCCCCAATGCCACGGCCACTAGCATCACATTGTATAGTAAACTCTTTAGAGAAATCCGGGCATACAAGAATAGGAGCGGAGGTAAGTAATTCCTTTAACTGGTTGAAGCTGCTATCTGCAAGAGAATCCCAAAAGAAAGCTTCTTTCTTCAACCTGTCAGTTAAAGGGGCTGCAATTGTCGCATAATGCTTTATAAATCTGCGATAGAATGAAGATAGACCAAGAAATCCTCTAAGAGAGGTAGTAGTAGTAGGCGTTGGCCAATCTTTTATGCATTGCACCTTCTTGGGATCAGCCTGTATTCCTTTTTCACTGACTATATGCCCCAAGTATTCCACTTCAGTCTGCATGAAAGAACACTTCTTCTCCTTAGCAAAAAGCCTATGATGTCTCAACACATCAAAAACCCTCCTCATATGCGACAAATGATCCTGAAAAGTCTTGCTGTAGATCAAAATGTCGTCGAAGAATACCAAGACAAACTGAAAGAGGAAAGGTTGTAGAATCTTATTCATCAAGCTTTGAAAGGTAGCTGGAGCATTTGTAAGGCCGAATGGCATCACCAAGAAATGGTAAAGCCCACGATCAGTCCTAAAAGCAGTCTTGACCTCATCACCCTCTCTCATGCGAATCTGATGATACCCTGATCTCAAATCAATCTTCGTGAAGAATCGAGCCCCCTTAAGCTCATCAAGCAAATCATCTATCCTGGGTATAGGATACCTGTTCTTCACTGTTATCTTGTTAAGATCCCTGTAGTCAATGCACATTCTAAAAGATCCATCTTTCTTTTTGACTAACAGGACTGGGGATGCATACGGTGAAGAACTTGGTTCAATGAATCCCATTTCAAGAAGCTCTTTGATTTGCTTGGCTACTTCCTCTCGTTCACATTTTGATAGTCTGTAAGGTGGCTTATTGATCGTCTTTGAGTTGGGTTCCAAATCAATGGGGTGATCCACCGCTCTCTTAGGAGGCAATGAAGTAGGTACTTCAAATAGATCCCTGTACTCCTCAAGAAGAGCTGTCAAGGCTGGATGGTTTGCTGAATTTTTGGGCTGATCCTGTGTTTCTTTGTTCAAATGCAATACAAATATCTGTGAGCGCTTCTTGTACTCTTTCTTGAGTTGTTGAATGGTGATAAGCTGAAAATCAGATTTACTAGGGATCCCCTGTAAACGGATGAGCTGTCCATTGGAGAAAAACTCCATATATAACTGTGAGAAATCCATAGTAATCCTGCCTAAGGTCATCAACCAGTCACAACCAAGTACAATATCTATGGGCCCCATTTCCAAAGTGATCAGGTTTACTTTGACTTCAAAATTTTCAGCCATCTGCAAAGAAACCTGTGGACAAATCTGTGTGCTGATTTCCTCTTCACCATTAGCCACTTGTACTCTAATGGGCTGCTGTAAGTCGGTGGGAACACAATTCAACTTGTACAAAATGGATTTATTGACAAAACTGTGGGTACTGCCACTATCTATCAGGATGAACACTGGCTTTCCACATATGCTTCCCTTCATACGAAGTGTATTAGGGTTCTTAGATCCCGTCCAAGCATCCATAGAGATAGAACAATTAGTGGCAGCAGGCAACTCATTACAAAATCCACCAGGATCAAATGGGATATCACCGCCTGGATCAAAAGGAAAAGAGTCAGATGGATCATAGAAGTACTCCTGTCCACCATCATCCTCGAAATCTTCATTTTCAGCATTGATTGGGACTGCATTAACTTCATCTATGTCATTTTCAAGGTCCTCAAGAACTAGCATACTCTGAATTTTTGGTTTGGCCTTTTTGTATACACACTTTGAAGCATGATCAGGAGTATACTTTTCTCCACACTTGAAGCATAAGCCTTTGTCCTTTCTTTCCTTGTAAAGATCCATGGGAATATTTCTAGAATTTGTATTGGCTGAAGTAGACTTAGGCTTATTGTCACCTTGCTTAAATTCAACCTTTGGACTGTTTGCTGTCCTGAAATTGCCTTGAAGCCTAGAAGCATTAAATGGGGGATAAGTTGGTATCCGTAAGCTTCCACTAGGCATATGGTTGCTGCCATAATTGTTACCAACTTGCCCTTGCTTTAAAACAGTCATTGGCTGTCCATAACTTGGCTGAAATGAAGACTCTTTCCTATACTTCCTTCCAAAGCGCTCTGCAAGCTCAATAGCCTTGAAAAGTGAAGTAGGATTTTGCGCCATAACATCAGCTGACAAGGATGGTTCCAAACCATACATGAACTTGTGTAACTTGGCCTCATCACTGATGTTTTCCACATACATGGTCAAGTTGAGGAATTGGTTTGTATATTCCCTTACACTTAGGCTCCTTTGTTCCAAGTTGTACCATCTTCGTTCTAACTTCTCTTTCTCAAGAGGTGAAACAAAGACTTCAGCCATAAGTGCCTTGAAAGCTTCCCAATTCTCAATAAGTACATTCTCTTTCTTGATATACCTCCACCAAGTGTGAGCAAATCCTTCTAAGTGCAAGGAGGCAAAGTGTATCTTCATAACATCAGTTTTAGGAAATATATCAAAATAAGACTCCATCTTAGAGGTCCATTCCTCTAATTCTGATGGTGAAGATGACTGGCCATTGAATTTGGATAAAACAATTTTGTCCTTGAATTCTCTATCATGGAAGGGTTGCTGTCCCAAAACTGGCTGATCGGAATTTCTAAGTACAGAACCCCCAAAATGAGATTGAAATCTTCCAACAGGTGGCTGAGAATTACCTTGTAATCTTCCTGTTGGTAAAGCACTCCTAGGATGCTGAGTATGCAGTCCAAAAGCTTGAGTATTGGCGCCGTTCAAACTGCCCAAATAATCATCATGCCTTTGTGAAGCTTCTCCTACTTCATACTGACTATTGGGAATACCTCTTCTTCCAATGATTCCATCTCCATAACCATTTTGGTTGGATGGCTGAAGTGGGACTGAAGGGTCATTGTTTGAACAAGCCTTCTCATTAGCTTCTTTTGATCCTGTTTGCGATGGCATCAATTGAGAAAATTTTGCCATAAGCTGAGCATTGGATTCTACTAATTTATCAATGGAAGCCTTGGTTTGGGTAGTTGATTCCATCAACTTATCAAGCGTAGACTTCGTTTGTCCATGAGATAAAACCATTTGTTCCATTGTAGACTTTGTTTGACCAAATGATAAAATCATATGCTCCATTACTGACAAAATAGCTTCATGACGTTCCTTATGTCTTAGTTCATGGGCACACAAAGCGTCATTGAGAATACTAATCTCTCCTTGTTGAGGCTCTTCAGGGTTCTCTTGAAGTGTGCTTTCCATCATAGAATCCCTGATTTGCTGTGCATAATCCTCCTGGACCTTATTTTTGCCTTTATGCCCTGCCATACTAGTGCAGTCCTGCAGTACCCCCTGTCAGTAAAACGGCTATAACTTTGGCTAGAAAACTCCGATTGCAAAACTTTTTTGTGCGAATCGAAGCTTACAATGCCCTCTTCGAGATGAGCTATAGCACGCTATAACAGGTTTAGGACAGAAAATTCTGTAACTGACTTTCAGAGTCTGAACTGTCCAGTCCTGCACCCTGTTTAGACCTGTAAGTGCCCTGTTTTGACCCTGTAATGAAAGAAAGTAACCTCCAAAGGCTACCAAACCCTGCAAAGGGGTATATAGGACCTGTGGGTACCCTGTAGTACCTGCACCTGTACTTCAGTATCAAAGGGTGTACCTGTATCCTCCTGTAAATACCCTGTGGGTAACCTGAAAATGCCCTGTTTTACCCTGTTTTACTCCAATAGGTACTTGAGTCGTTGGAAAGTCTTCAATCTTCAATTCTCCACTCGCTGTACCTGTGTGAGGGATAAAACGGCAGGACGGGCTCCCTACACGGGCTCCGAATCACCGGGAGGTGGGCAAAGTTCCCCCCGGGTCGGTTGGTTGCACCCCTTCGGGATCTTCGATAGTGAGGGAGGGTCACCTCTCTTTTGTCCCACTATCTCCCCCGGCATCCACCTTTTTCCTCGGTGGGAATATCAACATGGCAGAGGCTAGTGTACTAAGCAATCAGCATGATATGCATTTGGAAAATATTCATTCAGCCTTTCATGAGATGCAATTGATTGAGATAAAAGAACTTGAGATGGGAGAAGGGTTTACCTATGCAATTCAGTGACTCACTGATTGCTAGTACTTACCCTTTTACAATATTTCAGCTTGGATAAGAGAGAATTTCAACAAAACAGATCAAGGTTATGCATCAAGCTGATCAAATGTTACCTAAGATGAGTAATGGTTTTGAATCAAAAGGAATTCAATGAAATAGGCTGAAATTGAAGAAAATTAATACTATTCTCTGATCTATTGATCAATTCAGTGAATTAATTGATCAATAACCTCTCATCAACAAGTGGAAAAGCCATTAGCAATAGGATTATTGAGAGATTTCAGAGATTAGCAAAAGAAAATACCTCCATTAAGCTTGAAAATGATGATGGATATCAGCTTTAACCCGATTGATGCAAGAGTTCTTCATAATCCACCATGAATCCAACATAAAGCTTGAAATCTCCATGAAATCAGTCCATACATGCTTCAATATGATGAAATCCTTGAAAGATCAATACTCCAGCCTTGCTTGAACACTTGAACTTCAAAGATTCAAGCTCTCTGATGAAAAGCCCCAAAATATTCCTTCCATTTGAGCTTCATTGACATGCACGGGCTGAAATCTCTTCAATGTCTTCAATCTTGAAGTCTATCCAGCTTGTATTCAGCTTTAGAGAAGCCTTGAAGGTCGGGAAAGTCCAAAATCATGAGAAATTTGAGCTTCCATGTCTGTGGCTATGGCTGCCCTGCTGTGTATTAGGGTTTTGAACAGAGAAATGGCTGATGAGAGTTCCCCTGGGGCTGAAAGTTGATGTAATCCATTGTTTGATGAAGCCTTAAGAGTCTTTGATCAGTGAGCTGAGCATTTGGAGCAGCAGAGCAGTGAGAAGAGGGCAGGAAGATCAGCGCAATTTGCGGCGCATTTTTCGGGCAGTTCTGGGCTGGGCTGGTCTTCAGCAGCAGGCATCAACAATGGTGCTCCTCCTGTAGCTTAGGCAACAAAGATTCTTTACCCTATGGTTTGGCAGTGAGATATTCAGCACAGAGAGAGAGATTTGTGAAGATTCTTGACATCCACCATGGAAGCTTCAGCCAAAAGCTTGAAGGAGAGAGAGAGAAGCTCTCTTTTGAAAAGTAACTGGAGTTTAGTCTGTAACTAAGCCCGGTTAACCATTCTTTACCCTAGTTACCTCCATTTTTGCATAAAATTTGATGACGTCCAGCCATTTAAGCCTTTACCCGCCATATCTGACCTTGGATAACTCCAGATGTAGTCATTGCTAACTGTAGTTGTCCTGCAGCACTCCACTAGTCACTGTCTTGTACCATTTTTGTCTGAAATTGGTTTTGAAATAGGAAAATGAGAGTGAAAATGGAAGAAAATAATGGATCAAAGACTGAAGCTCTGATACCACTTGTCAGAGAGAGAACTAGGGAGAGAGAAAGAAGAGAGAGAAAGACTGCAGAGGAGAGAGAAAGACTGCAGGAAGAGAGAGAAATAGAGTGACGAGGAGAGAGAAAGACTAGAATTGGAGAGAGAAAGACAGGAAAGGTGAAGAAGCCATGGAAGCTTGGAGCAAGAAGGGAGAGAAAGATTGTAATTGTATTGATATGTCAAAAAGATGTGAAAGATTACAACTTCTCTCCTTATATACCAGTGTCAATGTGACATGGCATATTATTAGTATTCTAAGTATTCCCAGCTTCTTACAATTTTGCATGATGTTAATGAGAGATGAGTAAAAAAACAATTAAGAAGGATCTAACGATGAAATCTCATAACCTGAAAATGAGGTTAATGAGAGATATAGGCATTTTAGTGCTAAAAATGGCTATTTTTGGCCCTAATTAGTGATAATTAAGTGTATTAATAAAAGATTAGGGATAAAAACTAAAAGAAAAGTTGAATTATGTGGTAATTCATTCACTCATGAAATATTAGGTGAAATGGATGTTTGAAATTTAAGTTGTTGAATTTTTAAGTGTAGAAATGGTAGTTTTTTTGTATTTTTTCGTGATAATTAGTGAATATTAAGAGGAAACGGAGGCATTTATGGCTATAAACTGGTATATCAACTAAATGTATCATGATGTATGCATTGTGAATTGGGTTTGATGATTTATAGTCGGATATAAATTTTATGAATATTTTTATTTTTTTGGACTATAATAATAAAAAATCAATAACTCATGATAATGAAGGAATTAAGAGATGAAGTAAAAAGAGACAATAGTTTATTCTATGCTAAGAACATGCTCTTTGATTTTCATTAAGAATGGATTCCATTTGTAGGTACTTCTTTTGTAAAATGATGTTCAGGGTTAAAATGATAATTAGTGGATATTAGGATTTATATTAAAGAATTAACAGAGATTATAGATGAAATGAGAGTTTTAAAATAATTTATTTCTCTGATTTAGTTCTTGAGTTTACTAAAGTTTATAATCTATGAGTTGTAGTTCAAACTGAGGGGTTAGATGGTAATGACAAGAGGCTAGTAAATAAGTAAAGAAAGTTATTATTGGATGATAGTTGGACTACAGAGATAAATAAAATGATACTTTTATGTGGGTAATTTAGAAGTAAAGAAAACATAATTTTCCATCCTAAAACCTTAATTAATACACACCACAACAGAAACGAGGCATAGACGTGCAAAGTCGGGCGCGTCTATCATTGTGTGTATATGCTCGTGTAAAAGAGCGTGTAAATAGATGCGAATTTTGCATCTATATATCCGCGCAAATAGACGCGAATATAGACGCGTTTGCAGATGCGTAATTATTTAACCACCTGAAATTGGACTTAATATAATAAAAAAACCAGAGTTAATAATTATTTTTGCATTGCTCTCTAATGAATGGCAGTTCCTCCAGTTGACAAGCTTGATATAAGTAATTAGCGGCAAGTGACACAAACCTTATTATACAATTAGTAGCAAGCATTGCATGTATCTCATAATTTCTCTACTTGAAGATGATAATAAATACTTCCTTTTTATTATGGAAAATTCAATTTAGCTTTAAACTTGACTATTGATTCTTGAGTATGCACATGTGCATATGGTATTTTCCATAGAATTAAGAATACACATTGAATCATTAAGCGAATTAAGTATGTTACAATGAATGATCCATCTCATCTTCAATGAGATCAGCCCTTGCTAAACTATCTACTTCTAGGTCTATGTTACCAAGAGATAACGAAACAAATAAGTCTATCCCACTATCAGATGTGTTGCTATATTGCTCAATAACTTCATCATCATCAACCACATTATTGTCCTCTTCTGCATTTCCTTGAACATCCTCGCGAGGTTCATCTTGTACTATATCATGCATATCATCCATTATGGTGTCATCATGTACATCATCATTAATTGTTGGATTGTCATCTGCTATCTCTATGTCGGTAATATTACCATATATTGGTTTTGAACAATTAGATATAGGGATGACATACCACCATCGGTTATTGTTTACCATTGAATGATACACAACCTGTATTTGAAAAACAAAAGCAAGAAACTTAAATACTTATTATATTGTGTATATGTATCACATGTATACATATAAAAAAATTAGCTTTTACATATATACCTGCTTGCATTGTTGAGGTAGTACTAATGTGTCATTCTTGTTTTGGTGAAATTTTGTAGAGTCAATGATTACAAAACCACTTGGATGACGTCTAATTGTGCAATGCTCACCATTTGTTATTTCTTTAAACCACTTCACATCCAGTACATATATAAAGAATCATCTGAAGTCAAGCTTCTGAATATCTTGGATCAAGCCACAATAGCCTTTCATGGTACCATTGGCATCCTCGAAGTGAGCAAGGACACCACAATCTTGGGTATTTCTCTTTTCATCTATACGTTGAGTTCGAAGATGTTTACCCTCACACCAAATAGCATTGAATAATGTGCACTAGTAGTAAAAGATTAAGATCAAACATGTCAATTTATTATATAAAATATAACTAGAAACAAATTAATTGATAGCATGTCTCACCTTTGATAAGCAACCTCGTGTGTATTCCCACTCTTCTTGAGATATATTAATTTCCTCCTCTTTTTCCATTCTCTCCATTTCCTCATATAACCAATCTATATCAATATAACGTGGGAGCACATTTAGATGATCTCGAAATGAGACATTACGTCCATATCTAGTGCGAAATGCTTGTCTTTCACTTTTTCTTCTTGCCCTTACTTCATTATATAGTGTCACCCATTTGCTCATTACATCACTATTGAGCACACAAAAACTATTTAACTTACGAAGTTCTTCTTTTGTTAGCACTTTACTCATTCCTTTTCCTTGAGGTATTATAGAGGTCATCCTCAAGTCTTCATCGTCTTTCCATAGTCGTGGTTGAGAGGGGTCCACTTCAGCAAGATATTCAGAGATATAAACAAGGGATGATTGCACTAACCAACCCTCAGCCATGCTTCCCTCAGGCTGTGCTTTTTGCCTCACAAAATTTTTCAAGGTTTTCATGAAGCGCTCAAGAAAAAACATCCACCTTGCATGAACTGCCCCACAAAGTGCGATCTCATCAATCAAATGTACGAGTAAATGTAATTGAGTAGTCAAAATAGAGCGAGGAAAAATTTCCTCCACCAAACAAACCACCTCAACAGATAATACTCGAGCATCTTGCAATGTGTTTGGATCAATTTCCTTCGAGCTCACATATCTGTCAGGATGTATTTGACAATTGTTTATTTTTGTGTAGAAATTCAAAGAGGTTCACTACATGATGTATGCAATATATAATGAAAAAATACAATGTATACACACCTCACAAGCTCTCCTATCTTGTAAATGATATCAAGTACATCTTTAGATACACAATGGGATATGCTAGTAGGAAGTACGAACTGAATGTAAATAATATTCATGGATCAAATGATTAGTTGAGGAAAAAGTCATTATACCCCAAAGTTTACATATAGTTACTCCACTAATTACTATGTTCATGGTTAGAGACACCCTTACTTGAATCATTTTGTGCCAATCATGGGACTTCAAACCAGATAGTTGCTCCACACCTCTTTTCTTTTTCTTTATGAAGGCTCCCTTGAGACATCTCATACATCCTGTGGGTGTTCAAAAGCTACATATTTGTTCCTTCACTATTTTTTCCTCGTTCTTTGACAACATCCAAGGTGCATGGGGTAGCTCAATCTTTCCTCTAGGTCCAATGCGTGGCCAGGCTCATCTCATGCGACCAATGTTACGTAAATCCTCCCTTACATTGACTGAATGACGAGCCCCTATCAAGTGATCCCATAATGTAGATACAACATTTTTGAATATGTGCATGGGGTCCAACAGATGATTGATCTTGAGTTCAGTCCAATACAAAAGACGAAAAAATATAGAGAACCTAATAAACAAACAATATATTATGTAAACAATTCATCATGCTAAATACTTTAAAGTCAATCGAGAGAAATATACTTCTTACCGACTCATGCCGAGTGGAGGGTGGTTGTCGGCATTAATCCATCTCTCCTTCCAATCTCGAATGGTTAGAGATTGTGGAGTCATTCCATTAGTAGGGAGAACATATTTGGGATGGTCAATAGGAAGAAATCGATGATGATTGTCATAGATAACCTTCTTTAAACGTATCGGCCTAGAGGAAACTAGAGAGGGACCGCAAATAGGACATGCATGATATCCTGATGTGGTTAAACCTGAACAAACAAGTGAATTAATAACATGCAATTGATTCAAGTCTTGAATTTTAAATATAGAGTTATATATATGTTCCATATCCTGGAAAGTCATGCATGGTCCACAACATGGCCTTCAATGTGAGATCTCTAGAGGATGTAGATGCGCTTGTATCTTGCACCTCAATACCTTCCCATAACATTTCTAACTCTTGAATCAAAGGCTCTAAGTAAATGTCCATGTTTTTTACTTTGTGCTTTCCAGGAATCAGAAGGGACAACATTACATGTCCCTTTTTAATTGCCATGGATGGAGGAATATTATAGTTCACCAATACCACTAGCCATACACTGTATGATGTGCTTTTGATGCCAAATGGATTGATTCCATCCATACCTAAACCAAATCTCAAATTTCATGGCTCTTCTTTGAAAATGGGCCACAAATTGTCTATATATTGCCATGCCGATGTGTCTACAAGGATCCTCCATTTTCTATCACTTGAACGATGACTGCCATGACATGAGCTTTCCAATAGACTTACACTTGAACATAAGTTGAATACATGGAACAATCGAAAAATGTCGCAAAACCTTACGAGGCACATCTGTTGACTTCATCTTCACTTCCTATCTTGATTCACCACAAATAGGACACTCTCGTGCAAACTCATGAATTCCACGAAATAAGACACAATCATTGACACATGCATGGATCTTGACATAATCGAGGCCTCCCAGAGATGTCAAGTAATGCCTTGCTTGCTCTCTCTTAGTTGGCAATTTGTTTTCTTTTGGAAGCATTTGTGATAATAACCTACATATATTTTTAAAAGTGAGTTAAAAAACCACCAACATATATTTGTGTCTAATTTCAAAATGGAACAATTAATATTATGATTCATAAGCCAAACTGATTGATACCTACTTCAATAATGCATTCAAACTGACATTACTCCATCCATAAATTGTTTGTAAGTAAAGTATCTCGAGGGACACACGAAGAATGGAGTATGTACAACCTTCACACAACGAAGTAGATGACGCTATGTATAGTGGGTCATTTGGCTTCATAGAGTGACCTTCTCCCCAAACCGGTTGCAAAAATAGATCATGTACCATGTCCAAAATCTCATCCTCTACAACTTGATGAGGCATTTCATGAGGGCTACTGTCATGGTCGTCAATCTCCACTCTTCTTGAAGACTCTGCCTCCTCGCATCGACGTGTTGCAGCCTCTCGATGCTCGGGAGGGAGCATTTGAGGATGTGGCACCACATCCTACTCAACCACAAAAGGGAGTTACATGTACATTGATATATATTGAGTAACATAGACTAGCAATCTTAGTGTTAAAAACAATGAATACCGGTGATTTTTCTCGGTCCCATTCTCCATACATGCTGAGGTGTGACATTGCAACTTGACGTGCTAAAAAAATACACCCTTGACAATGATCACACATGCATTTAATTTTTCGTCATAGCTATGCATCTCGATTATGAAGACGTAATGTTTCATCCTCACTTGAGGATGTGCTCGTTGACTCATCAGCACATGCACCGCACTAGGTGATGACGACGATATGATTAAACCTAATTTATGGCAACACCAAATTTGTTATTAATATGTTTACATAAAAACTTCAAGGCGTATTAATTATTCTAAGATATTCAATTTTAAATCCAAAAAACTTATCATAAATACATAAAAACTTATGATAAGAACTTACTATCAAAACTTATCTTAAATACAAAAACTTATGATAAAAATGCAAGCACGCTAAATGCGCGTCTATACCTGTGTTTAACTGTGTGTCTAAATCTGCATCTATCTGCGCGTCTAAATCTGCGTATACTTAGGCAATAAAATGAAATGATCACTTTTGGCATCGTTTGCAAATAATATCAAAATAAGATTAATGTTAGGATATTAGCACGTTTACGTAAACTTAGACGCATATATACACGCAAAAATAGACGCAAACTTCAAAATTCAAAAGATACTTGAATCGTTTCTTTTCAAACTGTGCCTTTCCTGCGTTTTTTGTGTGTTCTAAAGCTCGAGTTCAGCCGACATGCAGTCTACCTCCACTAGTCTCTTCATGAATTACCTCCTCATGACTCACCTCTTCTTTCACTTCAAAGAGACAAGAGGGAAAATAAGACAGCTAAAGAGAAGAAAGCCAAGGAGAGGAAGAAAGAGAGAACAAAAGAGAGGAGAACAAGAGGAACAAGAGGCAAAGAGAGGAACAGCAAGCAACAAACATCAAGGGAGAACAACTCACCAAGGAGAGAAAGAAGGGGAAGGAAGTAGCGCCACCACCCATCCACACCAAAGACCCAAGGTGAGTCCTCTCTCTCTCTCTCTTTCTCTCTCCTCTCTCTCTCCTCTCTCTCCCTCCCTCTCTCTCTCTTTTTGTATTAGGATCTATGATTGAAGTTCTTATATCACAAATAAATCATGGACGGTGGTTGTCGGATTGAGAGCGGCAGACTTAGTGCGTTTGGCAGCGTGTGTAGATTCCAGTGCAGATGCAGACATGATGCGCAGCTATGTTTGCTATCACCACGTTTGCAGTTGCGTCTCCAAGCCCGTGTATTCTGCATCTCAGACGTGAGAATACACGCACTCTGCCCAGAAGCTTTGACTTCAGATATGCGTCTGAGAGTGCATCTATTATGCATCTCAGACGCGAATATACACACGTTGCCCAGAAGCTTTGACTTCAGGGAAGCGTCTGAGAGCGCGTCTATTCTGTATCTCAGGCACGAATATACACGTGCTCTGACCAGAAGGTTTGACTTCAAGTAAGTGCCTGAGGTCTATTCTGCATCTTAGACACGATTATACACGTGCCAGCTCTGATAAAAAAATAATTTTTTATTTTTGGAATCGTACGAACATCTTACACAATAGTAGAATTTACACAATATTGCAGTTTAGCAAATTTGTCTTATTCCTGTGTTTTGTTTGCAGATGTCGCATCCTAGTTCATCTAGCAATGACCCAGATTTGGACCGCATGAATGATACATTGGGCTTGTTCAACAGAGGGGTCAATGCTTTTTTTGGAGGTTTTCCTAGTAAGGAAGACTTCATGGGAGAGATGACTAGACACCTTGGCCGCTCTCCCACAGTAGACGAGGTGTTTAGCGTCATGTCTGGAACGCCTTTGACGTCTTTACGTTGCACTGCTTCCCAAACACCAAATTTCCAAACTCGAATTATAGGTACTCCACGTGCAGCGCTTGTACATGCATCGCCTGAAGCACAAGCGTCAGCCGACGCACGTGCATCCAGTGAGGCAAAGGGTAGTCGACAGAGAGGGAGGAGGGAGAGTCGAGGGGGAGGACGAGGCTTGTATGGGGGTTGCCTAGGAGGTGGCGAGCGATCACCCTCACCAAAAGATCGAGGAGCATGTACGCTAGTACTATAGAGTTACAGATACTGGTGGCATCTGCCATGATGATGAAGAAAGGGATGTAATGACGTACATGAGGAGCGTCGTGCATGCGACGTATAAAGATTGTTTTGTTTACTTCAAGAATCAGAAAAGTGGCTTGTGGCAGGAGGTGTTGAGGGCAGTCCATAGGAGGTACCCAAATCCTAAGGGTCAGCGATTCTTGGATGATTGGGGACGCACAAAAGTGAGGGATTTGCTTCACAACAAAAGATCCCACCTCATGACACGCGCTAGGGAGTCACTGCAGAGACAAGAGGAGGGGCGTGGACCCTATAGCCAACCACCTATGTGCCACCGCATAGAGTGGAAGAAAGCGAAGAAGAAAGCCAAGAAGAAAGCAGCAGAGAAAGTGAAGAGTCACCAGCACGCAGAGGCACGATGCATCCAAATGGAAACCATGGGATCATCGCATTATGAATCGGGCGGCAGAGAGTCATGGGAGGCAAAGTTTGTAAGTATATTTTGATTTCTAGTTTTTTAAAATTTATATTTTTTTCAATTCTTTATATAATTTGTTCTAATACATTGTGTCTCATAATTGTTTGTATATATCATAATTGTTTTGCAGACTACTATCGTTCGTAGGAGAGGTAGGTTACCATCGAGGCCATAATCGCGTAGCCACATGGCTTCACTTCTATGAGGAGGGTCTCATCACTGAGGAGCAATACAATCGGGCCATGAGGATTCGATAGCCAAAGGAGGTATGTTTTTCTTACTTTCCTATTAAAAGTATAGCTAATTATAACTTTTTCTTTGCAATTGTACGTAAGCAACCTTGATCTTTTGTGTGTGTAGGTGAACCCCGATGTGGAGCATAGCGAGGAGGGGGATAGCAATGCTAGTAGCGATGGTGGTGCTAGCAAAGATGTTTCTTCTTCAGATTCGTAGAGGAGCACCATATATCCTCTATGGCCTTGTTTCATTGTATATCTATTATCCATCTTAGAGCCTACTGCTTGCGGCCACACTTTAGGTCGCAAGCACTTAAACTCCCCATGTAAATGCATTTTATATATAATGAATATATGGATTTTTGTTTTCAATTCTTGTGCCTTCAGATCCATTATGTTTTTCCCAAATGCACAATTTGATGTATGGGAGGGGAAAAAAAAAAAACCAGAGAGTAAAGGTTTGCAACCATATGCTCTCTGGTTTTTTTTTTCCAATTCTGTGCTTCGCGCCTATTTGCGCGTCTAAATTGCAGAAAATGCGCGTCTATACTCGTGTCTAAAATGCAGAGTACATGTGCTCATACATGCGCTATATAATTAAAATTAATAAAAAGAAATTAAATATATTTTTAAAAAAATGAGATTTTTGGTTTTGCGTTCGCGTCTACCGGTGCATGTAAAAGTGCATCTATGTACGTGTCTATGTGCTCGTCTAATTTTCCATGTAGATGCACTTGTAGATGCACAAAAGAAATTAAATAAATAACAATTTTAGTTCTCGTATGCACGTTTATTGATGCGTGTATATGCGCATCTAAAGCGCGTCTATTGGTGCGTGTGGATTTCCTTATACATGCGACTATAGACGCAAAATGGTACACGCACAAATAGACGGGCTTATAGACGCGCTTGTAAGATTTTCTCTCAATTCAAAAATCGCATCTAAAAGTGCGTCTAAGAGGCCTTTTTGTTATAGTGACAATGGCTTTGCATATAGTCATTTTGCCCATGTATTTGGGTTGGGGGCTTCTTAGGGGGTCGCCATTTTTGCTGCGTCTACTGGGAGGGGCAAGCATGTTAATTAAGGAGAAGAGGGGGTGGTTGTTTGTTAATCTGAAATGTAAGAAAAAAATAGAGAAAGATATTGTAAGTCGAAGAAGAGGCATTAAAAAGGAATAGAAACGGAGAGGAAGATCTAGAAGATTATTTAATCATTTGAAACTACACTCTCTTTAAAGTTCAACATCCCGAAAGGGAAAATAACAAACCACCACAAGTTTGGCAAGAGCAACATATAAGGAGTCTCCTCTGAGAGATGGGGAAAAGTTATAGAACCTAGTATTAGAATCTTACACCTATTTGACAATACTATAGGATTTGACTGGTTATTTTGAAAACTTACTCAACAAAGTATTGATCTAAGCTATCACGGTTCTGATGTACCACTACAATGAAGTTTTCTTGCGAAACTTCTTTTCTGAATTGCCCAAGGCTATCCAGCATATCACTGCTAACAAAGCAAGGGATACCGATTTGGTAGATGGGGGTAAGAATTTTGGACCTCAACTGTGGGTAGAAGTTGAGAAATTATGCACTTGGAATTGGATGTTTCAAGATGAAGCAAAGGGAATCGTCTTGGTATCATAGTATGCTAGCCATTTTGATTATTCTATTGGTATTGCCTCCCTGCTATGTGCATTGTTTTTGTAATTGGTAGGAGATGATGAAATCACAATTGCAACATATTTCTATTTTATTGAATCACACAAAATCACACGATTGAAGAATAATAGCATGTGGCCACAGGGGTACAAAGGTTGATAAGATAACATAAAGATAAGAAAACTTGAGGAGAGTTATGATAAATCATTAAGAGATCTTGAGCAAGGAGTGATACGCTTTCCTTAGAAGCCTGCATAACAACACAAATTGAACTAGAGAAGAGAGAATGGAAGGACTATAGGGAAGAAGAGTAGATTATGTGTCGAGCTTACTATCTGCCTAGTTCTTGGTTGGTGAAAGAGGGAGGGTTTTTTATTGGAAATTCAAACCATTAGACTACTAAATGTGCCCCATTACCATGACCTAAAACCCAATAAAAGGTCTTCCGTCCTCCACCTCTCATCGGATAGACACATCAACAATTCTATCTTTTGAAATGAGCCGATGTCATGCTGCTACATGGACATACTGTGAAAAATCTTGAAGGGCTCATCATCTCAATTTCTTATTGATCTAGAGAGTCAATGCCATATTAGTCATTAGTGTTTGTGTCCATAGTATGGATGGTTCAAAAATACAGGATTTTTTAAAAGTTTTTGCCTATTTTTGACATTTTGGATACTATTTCTTGTGAATATCCTAAAAATATGTAGAAAACTTCTAGAATAGGGTGAGATGTAGAAAGCAATTTTCTTTTCAACTAGATTTGGAAAAGCTCATGCAAAAATAAGAAGCTTCTGAATTTGCGTTATCGTGACGCAGCACATGCACCACTGCAAAGACACTTTGGAGTGTCCTGATTCTGTCACTTTTCTTTTGTACTAAAAAGCTGTTGATGTTACAAAATATTTAGTGACATGCCATCTTTTACATGCTAAAACAATCAAACGAGGTTTGAAAAGAGCTACTTTGGTTGGCAATATACTTGTGGACATGTATGGTAAATGCGGATTGCTTGCGGAAGCACAGCAAGTGTTTGACAGGATTCATATGAAAATTGAAAGTTCGTGGAATGCATTAACCATAACATTGAATTTGGTGAAGAAACATTGAACTGTCTTCGTGAAACGGACCTGAGAGGTGTTGCTATTATGGATGTTGCCACATTTTTCTGCAACTTCAAAGCTTGCGGTAGTATTGGTGCTTTAGATATAGGCCAAGAAATACATGTGAAAGTAATAAAGAAGGGATTGCAGGTTGAGCTTAATATAGGAAGCACTTTGGTGGATATGTACAATAAATGCAGCTCTCTTTCAGAGGCACAGAAAGTGTTTAATGATCTTGTAGTCATAGATGTAGCCTCATGGACTACATCCATTGGTGGATGTGTTGAACATGGGTTTGCATTAGGAGAAATATGGACTTTCTTTTTTGCCCCTTAAGGAGTGAATAAACAAATATAGGCCTAACTAATGAGAGAGCTGGGATTCCTAATTCATGTAACATGAATCTTCTAGCCATATCTTGGCCCAAATCTTCCCTCAACAATAAAATAAGGGAAAATGTGGGGAATACAATGCTAACACTTCCTAGAAGTTTGTGACTCAAATTTTCATTTTCTTATTTTTTTATGTTTGACTTTTCATTTATTCCCTTTTCAAATTTCCCTCTTTCTTAGGCGAAACTCAAATTTATCATATCTCTTTCCCCACTTCTTTCCTGATGAAATCTTACAACCTCATTGTTTCTTGCCCTATCTATAACCCTATGAAATTTCATTTCCTCTACACAAACGCAAAGTGACTTTTACATGTTTTATGAGAGTAGAGCTTGTTCTACCAAAGCCCTAATATTTTCTTCATAGAACTTTACAGGTATATTGTTCTCTTCAATGGATGTTCTATGGTAAATTTTTATCTTGTTTGGACAAAATCTATGCAAGTTATGTGCATTCTTTGACATGTAATTTCTTTTTTTTCGATACTCTAGGAGTCTCTTATAGTAAAAAAACAATGATCTTTTGAACACATAACTTCTTGAACATCTTACAGTTTCTTTGTAAAAAAAGTTATAGGTATGTTGTTTTGTTTTTTTGCTGCTCCATAGTTAAATTTTATCTCGTTTGAAAAAAATGTATGTAAGCTATATGCATATTGAGCTTTCCTTTTTTTTCTTACTCCAAGAGTGTCCGAGGGTGGAGAATAATGATTTTTTAAAAACTCAACTTCTTCAACATCTTTGGGATTCTTTGCAAAGAGAGCCACAGGTATATTGTCACTTTTTTCTGTTGCTCCATGGTTAAGTTTCAACTCATTTGGACAAAGCCTATGTAAGTTATATGTGTGCTTTGACTCGAGATTTCTTTTGTTTTTGCACTATGGGAATTTGTCAATGGAGGAACAATGGTCTTGTTATAAGTCAACTTCTTGTTCAACATCTCTGGACTTCTTTGTAAAAAGAATTACAAGTAAAATATTTTTTTAAAATTGCTCCATTTAAATGATAATTTCTTCTAAATAACTTGAATACACGCTATCGCCCAGTGCTTCCCAGTACCACCACCGCCTGCTCTAAACATCAATTGAAGCATTCACAATTGTTAGAAAATAACAAGATTAAACCAACAAAAGTGAATACCTAGCAGTCTTCAGCTACAAAATAAATAAATAGATTGGAACTCTGTCCCGACCTTAATTTAATACGATTGTGCACTCTAAACTCATAAATGTCTATTAATTTAAATATGTACTTTGCAGAATTGCACATTAAATTAACATGACACCCGAAAAGGATAGGCGTCCCCATCAACTTTTTGCACAAGGAATCCACCTTATGTATAGGAGCCCCAGCAAATAAATATAATTTTACGAAATCCACCGCAAAATCCCATAGAATTCACCATGGAATATGCCTCCTGGCATCATACCCCCGGGGTGGGATAGCAATTGTCCTCATTTCCTATTAGCTCAATGTGGATAAGCACTTAGATCACGAGTGTGCATCCATTGGGCCTCTTCAACAGGATGATTTTTAAACTTTACCAAATATTTAGAATATCTACGGCCAGTTCTAGTGGTCATATAATCAGTGTCTAGAATAGTTTCGGGTTCAAGGATTTCAGTTTCTTCTTTTAACAAAGGAGGGTTTTCGTAGATAGGGTGGATAGGTAATTGGCCTTTAAAAGGTCGTAACAAACTGATATGAAAAGTATTATGGATTTTCCAGTGTTGGGGTAATTCTAATTTAAATGCATTGCCATTGATTTTGTGAATGATTTTGAAAGGTCCATAAAATCTAGGAGCTAACTTTACAACATGTTGTTTCTCAACACTTTGTAGTCTTTGCTTTTCAATTCGTAGCCAAACATAATCATCAACTGTGAAATTCATAGCTTTTCTTTTCTTGTTAGCTTATTTAGTATATAATTGCTGTGCTTTCGCAATCATATCTTTAACTTCATTAAAAATAGTGGCATGCATATTGGCAATATCATCAGCAGCTTTGACTTTGTTTGGCAATGAAGTAATAGGTGTAGACAATCTATATCCATAAATGATTTTAAAATGTGCTTTTCGTGTAGCTGTATGTGGAGTGTTATTGTATGCAAACTGAAGTAAATGTAAGTGTGTACCCCATGTTTGTGGTTTTGAAATTGTGTATGCACGTAAAAGATCCAAGATTGTGCTATTTGTAGCTTCTATTTGCCCATTTGTTTCAGGATAAAATGTAGATGAAAAATCAATCTTTGTTCCTAAGTTTGCAAACAAAGTTGTCCAAAAATTATTGCAAAATCTAGAATCATGATCAGAAATAATCACTTTTCGTAAACCATGGTTAGTGAAAACAGTTTTCAAAAACAATTGAGCAGGTTGAGATGTAATTAATATTTTCTTGCATGGAATGAAATATGCTTGTTTGCTAAACCAATCTACAATAGTCCAAATCATATCGTGATTAGCTTGAGTGTTAGGCAAACCAATAATAAAATCCATTGAAATATATTCCCATGGTTTTTTAGGAATTGGTAAAGGCATTAACAAACCATACTGTTTAGCATAGTGTCGCTTAACTCTTTGACAAATTAAACACTCAGATACAAAGTTAGAAATATCAAATTCTATCTGTGGCCAATAAAAATGTTCAATCAATGTATATAAAATAGTAATAATACCTCTATGGCCTTGATATGGGAGACAATGAGTTTCATGCAAGACAAATGATCTAAATGGAACAATTACACATAATCCTTTCTCATAAAATATAAATCCATTATCATAAGATAATGAATCAATTGGAATCCAGTTATTGGCAATTAATTTATTCCAATCAGCTTGAAAACTGGGGTCTTGATCATAGGTATCTTTCATAGGGATAAGGGAATCAAAAGATATCACGGAAATATTATGAATAGTTGGTCTTCTACTCAAGGCATTGGCAACAAATTTTTTTTCCAGGTTGATATTGGATAAGTAGATGAAAACTTTGAATAAAAGCATCCCATTTAATATGTCACTCACATATTTGTGGCTAACTAAGGAGATGTTTGATACTTTGTTGATTAGTGTTAATCATGAATTTAGATCCCATTAAAAAATATTTCCATTGACGTAAAGCCTTTACTACAGCTAGCAGTTTCTTATCATAGATAGAATACTTGAGTTCAGAGGGTCTAAGCTTGGAGGTAGAGTAGGCTATGGGATGGGAATCTTGCATAAGGACAGTTTCTATTCCAGATCCACTAGCATCAGTGACTACTAGGAAAAATGGTCTATTAAAGTTAGGGAGTTGCAATACAGGAGCATGTGTTAAGGCATGTTTCAGTAAATCAAAAGACTTTTGTTGATTTTCATACCAATGATATACAATACATTTCTTTAATAATTTTGTCAAAGGTAATGAATCAATGAAAAATTTCTCACAAATTTTCTCTAAAAACTAGCAAGACCTAAGAAAGAACGTATGATGCTAGGAGGCATATTCCACTGTGGATTTCGAGAGGTTTTGCAATGGATTCAGTAAAATTATATTTGCCGGGGCTGGTACACAAGGTGGATTCCTTGTGCAAAAAGTCGATGGGGATGCCTGTCCTTTTCGGACGTCTCGTTAATTTAATGTGCAAGTGGGTGATTCCATAGCAGGCAATTCCGCAAAATACATATTTAAATTAATGGACGTTTATGAGTTTAGAGTGCGTACTTATATTAAATTAAGGTTAGGATAGAGTTTCAACCTATTTATTTATTTTATAGCTAAAGACTGCTAGGTATTCACTTTTGTCGATTTAATCTTATTATTTTCTAACAATTGTGAATGCTTCAGTTGATGTGTAGAGCAGGCGATGGTGGTGCTCGAAAGCATTGGGCGATAGCGTGTATTCAAGTTATTTAGAAAAAATTATCATTTTTGATGGGCGCACGTCTTAGTTGTGGCCCCAATATTTATTTTTACATGCTTATTTATTAAAGTGCTTGACATATATTTATTATTGCGTATGGGCACATGATTAAATATTCATTATTGGTCATTATATTTGGACACAACCCGACACTTGGGGGACCCAACAGGTTTATTCTTTGTTTGGACAAAAGCAAATACAAAAGCTAAAGCCTGCTAATTATAAATTTGGGATATTTTCTAGCTTGGAGATGAATAATATAGTAAATACATGCTTTGAGGAGTGCTCACACAAGGCATGGAGGGAGATTGTATCCAATTGGTCATCTTGCTTTATGTTGTGCAAGTCTATTCTCTTGGATTTTGAGCAAAAAGTAGAGTTATTTGTCCTTGGGGACCTTCCAGCGCTCGCTATGTACGTATAGGGCATCCGATTTGCATACCAGTGGTATCAGAGCAAAGCTAAGATCGAGGCTTCCAATCGCTTACCATCGCGCGCAAAGGCAAAGCTCCTGGAACGAACAGGCTCTACAATCAGTCTCACGACAATTCGTCAATACCATCACATTCTTGGTGATGAAGAACCCTCTGCTATGCAGTCAGATCGTGAGGGACCACTCTCTGGAGGCGGAGGACCACCCAAGAAGTTACTTTGCTAAGTCTTCTTCTTCTCAGAAAGAACACACAAGAATTTTACTTAAACTTGAGTTTAAGCTTTAACAAAAGCTGAAAATAAGCTTAAGCTCCATCAATTTTTCGAACGACGACGGGAGTATCTTTTGATCAGCGATCATTTTGTTTCAGGCAAAAAAGGTCTTATTTAAAAGTTTTAAAAGGCAAATCTTAAAGTCTTCTAAGCTTTTAAGCTTAAATTCTCAAAGTTCCAAACTCTCCCGTAGCAAGAGTTCGCACACAACAACTCCTGAGCTGGCTCTTAACCTCCTTGTAAGCCCCTCTTCGCACCTGTGATGTGACAGAGCTGAATTTCAGCAAGCAGAGAATCACACAAAAATTATACAGAAGACGTATCCGCTTGGAAGAAGGCCGACATCAATTTTCGTAGCCGTGAAGAAGAAAGATTGCTAAAAAACCAATTTTTTAAATAAAAAAAGCCTTGTAAACCCGAACTTGAGCTACGCTCATCCCGCTAACAGGATTTTGAGTGTGTGAGGTTGTTTGAAATTTTGCAGGATGACCAATGAAAATATGGAAGATTTTATGGCTGAAGGTGATTTACCGGAACCAACGATGGAGCAAAAACTAGACCTAATTATGATGTAGCTACAAGAGGAACGAAGAGCATGTCAAACTTTGCAAGCTCAATTGGCCAGTCTGCAACGATCTACTACCAATCAAGATAGACCGCAACCTGAAGATATTATACGATGTACGATCGATGCGACACTTGAAGCCCAATCTATTTGGAAAGAAACTAAGATAAGTAAAAGAAATTTCAAATTTCGTACTTTCAATGGGTCACGCGATGGAAAGACTGTACTTGCTTTTATCAATCAGTTTGGTGATTATTTCCATGAAGAAAAGTATGTTGAAAAATAGAAAATTAAGTGTGCCACTAATCATTTAATCGACAGAGCATCCCTATGGTGGACTATCATCCGCAAAAGCATTGATTGTCCTACTACTTGGGAGAAGAAATTTTTGCAAAATTTTCTTCCACCCCAATTCCACGAAAAAGTAATCAAACAGTGGGATCTTCTGCAACAAAAAGATCATGAGCCTATTTTCCAATACACCGAGTGTTTTTGGAATGCTTTATTGCAACTTCAAATGCTTGAAGATGTACCTGAGGTGACCCATAAGCACAAGTTTATGTCTGGTTTGCTTGGTTACTTCTATGCGAAAGTGAACATGTTCAAGCCAACGACTCTCAAAGATGTGATTTCCTTGGCCCATGATGTTGAAGACAAAATTCGAGGACTAGAGAAGCGACCACAACAATTCTCAAACAATGGTAACTTCAGTATAAGGCAATTTAATTCTAATTTTCGAAGATTCAACCAAAACCACTTTCTTCTATCTTCATTCCGTAAATCTTGGGCACCACCCCATGCTTTACCATCAAACATAAATCCAAATCCTAAGCTATCTCTTCAGCCAAATCCCAACATTCTTAAACTTTTTGCTATTACCAATAATGTTTCTAAAGCCAAATTTATAGTTTGTTATAAATGCCATCAACTTGAACATTTGGCAGCAAATTATCAATCCAAAAAGCCAACTATTCGCATCAACCCATTCTTTATTAACGCTGAAATGTCTTGTGCATGGTAAAGAAAAGATTGTCTTACATGATGACGGCAGTACACACGATTTTATTTCTGAAAAATTGGTCAAAGAATTGAATTTACATATTGTTTCTACTCATTATTGCATCAAGGCTGCATTCTTAGGCACTAGATACAATGGGACACAAGAAGTGCATGACTTAGAAATTAAAATTGGTGATTATGTTAAATGTAGAAATTTCTTAGTTGTGCCTATGCAATCTAGTGACATTATTTTAGGAATGCCTTGGCGTCATCAGTATAATCCCGATATAGTTTATTCTTCGCATGCAATGAAGATTCATTCTAATGGAAAACAAATCACATTGCATGGTATGCGCACTTTTGATAATTTTCATTGCTTAGTCATACACAGGCTAAACGTGCACTAAGAAAAGGTAGCAAATCCTACTTAATCTAGGTGAATGAAATTGAAGTTAAGAAAAATAAGATGCATCCTAGGCACGCACAATTTCTTTCACAATTGAAAGACTGTTTTGTTGCTGACTTACCACTTGATTTACCATCCACACGTCCTGAAGATCATAAAATAGACTTGATTCTAGGTTCTCAACCACCATCTGAAAGCACCTTATCAACATAATCAAATTGAACAGAAAGAAATTCAAACTCAAGTTGAAAATTTGTTAACCTGAGGACTCATTAGGCCTAGTAGTTCTCCATTTGGTGCACTTGTCCTATTAATTAAAAAGAAAAACAACACATATAGGATGTGCATTGATTATCGTGCCCTAAATAAAATCACTGTCAAAAATAGATATCTGATCCCTAGGGTAGACGATCTTATGGACAAACTACAAGGGGCTACAATATTTAGCAAAATAGATCTTAAATTTGGATACCATCAAGTACGACTGAACACATTTGACATTTTCAAAACTGCATTTAGAACTCAATTTGGACATTATGAATTTCTTGTTATGCCTTTTGGTTTAACTAATGCACCAACCACATTTAGTCATATGATAAATCACATATTTTTGAAGTATCAGCATTGTGCCATTGTTTTTTTAAATGACATTTTGGTTTTCAGTAAGAATGAGAATGAGCATCATGAACATTTATCTTTGGTTTTCAAATTACTAAAAGAGAATCAATTATATGCTAATCCTAAAAAGAGTGAATGTTTCCAAACATAAATTGAATACTTAAGACACATTGTTTCATTTGAAGGTATTAAAGTTGATCCAAAAAAGATAGAAGCAATTTCGAATTGGCCGATACCTAAAAATGTGCATGAATTATGTTCTTTCTTAGGTCTTGGTAGCTTTTATAGAAAATTTGTGAGAAATTTTTCATTGCTTGCATTATCTTTGACAAAATTATGAAAGAAAGGTACTGTGTATCATTGGTCTGAAAATCAGCAAAAGTCTTTTGATTTACTAAAACATGCTTTAACTCATGCTCCTGTATTGCAACTCCTTGACTTTAATAGACCATTTTTCCTAGTAGTCATTGACGCTAGTGGATTTGGAATAGGAGCTGTCCTTATGCAAGAGTATGATCCCATAGCCCACTCCACCTGCAAGCTTAAACCCTCTGAACTTAAGTATTCTATCTACGATAAAGAATTGCTAGCTATAGTATAAGATTTACGTCAATGGAAACACTATTTAATGGGATCTAAATTCATGATTAAAACTGACCAACAAAGTATCAAACATCTCCTTAGTCAGCCACAAATATCTAATGGACACATTAAATGGGTTACTTTTATTGAAAGTTTTCATCCACTTTTCCAATATCAACCCGGAAAGGAAAATGTTGTTGCCAATGCCTTGAGTAGAAGACCAACTATTCATAATATCTTTGTAATATCTTTTCATTCCCTTATCCCCATGAAAGTTACCTATGATCAAGACCCCAGTTTTCAAGTTGATTGGAATAAATTAATTGCCAATAATTGGATTCCAATTGATTCATTGTCTTATGATGTTGGATTTGTGTTTTATGAAAAAAGGTTATGTGTAATTGCTCCCTTTAGATCATTTGTGTTGCATGAATTTCATTGTCCCCTATATCAAGGCCATAGAGGTATTATTTCGACATTACGTACTTTGATTGAAGATTTTATTGGCCATAGATGGAATCTGATGCTTCTAACTTTGTATCTGAGTGTTTAATTTGTCAAAGAGTTAAGTGACAACACCATGGTAAGCAGTATGGTTTGTTAGCCTTTACCAATCCCTGAAAGACCATGGGAGCATATTTCAATGGATTTTATTACCGGTTTGCCTAACAGTCAAGCTAATCACGATATGATTTGGACTATTGTAGACCGGTTTAGCAAACAGGCATATTTCATTCCATGCAAGAAAACATTAACTGCATCTCAAGGTGCTCAATTGTTTTTGAAAACTGTTTTCACTAACCATGGTCTGCCAAAAGTTATTATTTCTTATCGTGATTCTAGATTTTGCAATAATTTTTAGACTACTTTGTTTGCTAACTTAGGGAAACATATATAAAATGGAATAGACATGAACCAAGCTACTAACAAATGTCACTACAACTAACATAACTACAGTTAGATTGTCAAACACTGAGTCAAAAGTTACCTCATTGGGCCTTTTCCATCGTAAATTTCATTTATTGCCCATATCACAATGTGACCATTTACCCAAAGATTGATTTTTCATCTGCATTTCATCCTAAAACAAATGGACAAGCAAAAGCTACAAACAACACAATCTTTGATCTTTTACGTGCATACACAATTTTAAAACCACAAACCTGGGATACACACTTGCATTTACTTCAGTTTGCATACAATAACACTCCATACAGCTACACAAAAAGCACATTTTGAAATCATTTATGGATATAGATTACCTACACATATTACTTCATTGTCAAACAAAGTTAAAGCTGCTGATGATATTGCCAACATGCATGATACTATTTTTGATGAAGTTAAAGATATCATTGTGAAAGCCTAGCAATCATATACTAAACAAGCTAACAAGAAAATAAAAGCTATGAATTTTATAGTTGATGATTATGTTTGGTTACGAATTGAAAAGCGAAGAGTGTTGAGAAACACCCTGTTGTGAAGTTAGCTCCTAGATTTTATGGACCTTTCAAAATCATTTAAAAAATCAATGACAATGACTTTAAATTAGAACTACCCCAACACTGGAAAATCCACAACACTTTTCATATCAGTTTGTTACGACCTTTTAAAGGCCAATTACATGTCCACCCTGTTTATGTAAATCCTCCTTTGCTAGAAGAAGAAACTAAAATCCTTGAACCCGAGACTATTTTAGATATCCACTTTATGACCACTAGAACTCGCCATAGATATTCTAAGATATTTTGTGAAATTTAAAAATCATCCTGTTGAAGAGGCCCAACGGATGCATGCTCCTGACCTAAGTGCTTACCCTTCACTGCTCGCTCCACATTGAGCTAATAAGAATTGAGGACAATTGCTATCCCACCCCGGGGATATGATGCTAGGAGGCATATTCCTCAGTGGATTCTGTGAGGTTTTCTGGTGGATTCCGTAAAATTATATTTGCCGGGGTTCGTTTCCTATATAAGGTGGATTCCTTGTGGGAAAAGTCGATGGGGACGCCTGTCCTTTTCGAGCGTCTCGTTAATTTAATGTGCAAGTGGGTGATTCCATAACAGGTGATTCCACAAAATACATATTTAAATTAATGGAAATTTATGAGTTTAGAGTGCACACTCATATTAAATTAAGGTTAGGATAGAATTCCAACCTATTTATTTATTTTGTAGCTGAAGACTGCTAGGTATTCACTTTTATCAATTTAATCTTATTATTTTCTAACAATTATGAATGCTTCAGTTGATGTGTAGAGCAGGCGGCATTGGCACTGGGAACCACTCGGCGATAGCGTGTATTCAAGTTATTTAGAAGAAATTATCATTTTTTGGTGGGTGCGCGTCTTAGGCGTGGCGCCAATATTTATTTTGATGCGCTTATTTATTAAATTGCTTGATATATATTTATTATTTTGTATGCGCATGGGTGCATGATTTAAATATTCATTATTGGTCATTATATTTAGGCAGAGCCCAACACTTGGGGTGCCTAACGTCTGCTTCATTCTTTATTTGGACAAAAGTAAACACAAAAGCTAAAGTAGGACAGGTGCACCAAATGGAGAACTATTGGGCCTAATGAGTCCTTAGGTTAACAATTCTTCAACTTGAGTTTGAATTTCTTTCTACTCAATTTGATTCTGTCAATAAGGTGCTTTACATGGTGGTTGAGAACTTGGAATTAAGTCTATTTTATGATCTTCAGGATGTGTGGGTGGTAAACTAGGTGATAAGTCAGTAGCAAAACAGTCTTTAAATTGTGAAAGAAATTGTGTGTGCCTAGGATGCATCTGATTTTTCTTAACTTCAATTTCATTCACCCAGAGGTTTTGCTACCTTTTCTCAATGCACATTTAGCCTGTGTATGACTAAGCAATGGAAAATTATCAAAAGTGTGCATACCATGCAATGTGATTTGTTTCCCATGAGAATGAATCTTCATTGAGTGCGTGGAATAATCTATATCAGGATTATACTGATGACGCCAAGGCATTCCTAAGATAATGTAATTAGATTGCATAGACACAACTAAGAAATTTCTACGTTCAACATAATCACCAATTTTAATTTCTAAATCATGCACTTCTTGTGTTTCATTGTATCTAGTGCTTAAGAATGCAACCTTGATGCGATAATGAGTGGAAAAAGTATGTAAATTCAATTCTTTGACCAATTTTGCAAAAGTTAAATCATATGTACTCCCATCATAATGTAAAACAATATTTTATTTACCATGCACAAGATATTTCATCGTTAATAAATAATGGGGATTTTGTATACCTGGTAAAGTATCTGAAGTAGTGTCGTTATCATCATCATCTTCCGTGAAATCTGGCATTTCTTCATGGTCTTCATCTTCAGTCACTCCCAAATAGTTGATGTGAACAGTTGGCTTTTTGGATTGACAATTCACAACTAGATGTCTAGGTTGATGGCATTTATAACAGACTATGGATTTAGCTTTAGAAACATTATTGGTAATAGCGGGAAGTTTAAGAATGTTGGGATTTGGCTAAAGAGTTGGCTTAGGATTTGGACTTGTGTTTGATGGTACAGCAGGGGGTCGTGTCCAAGATTTACGGAATGAAGATGGAAGAAAGCGGTTTTGCTTGAATCTTCAAAAGTTAGAATTGAATTACTTTGTACTGAAGTTACCATTGTTTGAGAATTGTTGTGGTCGCTTCTCTCATCCTCAAATTTTGTCTTCAGCATCATGGGCCAAGGAAATCACATCCTTGAGAGTCATTGGCTTGAACATGTTCACTTCTGCATAGAAGTGACCAAGCAAACCAGACACAAACTTGCGCTTTTATGGGTCGCCTTAGGTACATCTTTGAACATTCGAAGTTACAATAAAGCATCCCAAAAATGCTTGCTATATTGAGAAATAGGCTCGTGATCTCTTTGTTGTAGAAGATCCCATTGTTTGATTACTTTTTCATGGAATTGGGATGGAAGAAAATTCTGCAAAAATTTCTTTTGGAAAGTCTCCCAAGTGCTAGGACAATCAATGCTTTTGCGGACAAAAGTCCACCATAGGAATGCTCTGTCCACTAAATGATTAGTGACACACTTAATTTTGTCTTTTTTGGCATATTGTTCTTCATAGAAATAATCATCAAACTGATTGATAAAAGCAAGTAGATTCTTTTCATTGCATAACCCATTGAAAGTACGAAATTTGAAATTTCTTTTACTTGGCTTCTTTCCAAATAGATTGTGCTTCAAGTGTCACATCGATCATATGTCGTATAATATCTTCAGGTTGCGGTCCATCTTGATCGGCAATACATCGTTGAAAACTGGCCAATTGACCTTGCAAAGTTTGACGTGCTCTTCGTTCCTCTTGAAGCTACATCATAATTAGGTCCAATTTTTGTTCCATTGTTGGTTCTGGTAGATCACCTTTGGTCATAAAATCTTTCATATTTTGATCGGTCATCCTGTAAAATTTCAAATAACCTCACACACTCGATATCCTATCAGTGGGAGCGTAGCTCAAGATCGGGTTTACAAGGCTTGCTTTTTTTTTAGTGGATTTTTAGCAATTTTTCTTCTCCGCGGTTACGAAAATTGATGTCGGCCTTCTTCCAAGAGTATACATCTTTCTTATAGTCTACGTGCAGTTCTTTGCTTGTTGGAATTCGTCTCTATCACAGTGCAGGTGTGAACATGGGATTGCAGGGAGGTTGAAAATCAGTTCTCAGATAAGACGAGTGTGAATGCCTACTTGGGAGGAGGTTTAAACTTAAAAATGTGAAGCCTTAATAAGCTTAAAAACTTAAGCTTAATAGCTTTTTTTTTTAATCATTAGGATGTCAAGAGCTTTTTGACGTCGCCATCGGCCTGCAGTATGTCCTACCACACCGTCATTAGATTTTCAAAAGCTTAAGTAAAGCTTAAGATTTTATAAGCTGTTAACCTTATTCTTAATAAGATTTTTACTTTTTGTTATCTCAAAGAAGAAAAACAACTTTCAAAGAGACTTTCCCACTAGTCCTCCACCTCCTGACAGTGGTCCGTCGCAAATCGACTGTGTACCAGGGGGTTCTTCACTGCCAAGAATGCCTTGGTATTGACAGATTGTTGGGAGATTGACTATAGAGATTGATCATTCCAAGAGCTTTGCCTTCGCGCGAGATGGTAAGCGATTGGAAGCCCTCGAACTCAACTTTGATCTGATACCACTGGTGCACAAATCGGATGCCGTATGCATACATAGCGAGTGTCGGAAGGTCCTCAAGAACAAAGAACTCTACTTTTTTCTCAAAATCCAAGAGAATAGACTTGCAGGACATGAAGCAAGAAGACCAATTGGGTATAACCTCCCCCCATGCCTTGTGTGAGCGCTTCACAAACCATGTATCTAATATTTTATTCATCTCCAGGCTCAAAAATAGGCCAAATTTACAATTAGCATGATTTAGCTTTTGTGTTTGCTTTTGTCCAAATAAAGAATAAAGTGGTTGGGCGCCCTAAGAGTCGGGCTGTAACCAAATACAATGACCAATAATGAATATTTAAATCGTGTGCCCATGCGTATACAAAATAATAAGTATATGTCAAGTGCTTTAATAAATAAGCACTCCAAAATAAATATTGGTGCCATGCCTAAGACATACTCCCATCAAAAATGATAATTTCTTCAAAATAACTTGAATACATTCTATCACCTAGTACTTCCCAACGCCACCACCGTTTGCTCTACACATCAACCTTAATTTAATATGAGTGCGCACTCAAAACTCATAAACGTCCATTAATTTAAATATGTATTTTGTCGAATCACTTGCTATGGAATCACCCACTTGCACATTAAATTAACGTGACGCTCGAAAAGGACAGGCGTCCCCATCGACTTTTCCCACAAGGAATCCACCTTGTGTACGATCCCTATTAAGTAAATATAATTTTACGAATTCCATCGCAAAAACCCACGGAATCCACCGTGGAATATGCCTCCTGGCATCAATATTCTTCTCAACCACATCACCTCTTTGTCAATGAGCTCAAACATCCTTTTAGCTTCAACCTCAAAGTACTAGCGAGATTCATTCTTCTCCCATAGGTCTCCCCAACAATGCATACCCTTGCTAAACATACACTTAGCAAAGTTGGGTCGATCAATCAACTCGCAAGTAATCTCCTTCAAAGGCTTGAAGGGAGAGCCAAATAACTCTCAATAGACTAGGGTGAAAATTGGCGTATTAGAGCTTTTTCACATCATGATTAAGGAGTGATAATTCATGCAATGTTTCTACTATATCAGAAACTTTTGGATGTTTTCACATGTTGGGAGGATGCCCTTCCACCCAAAGGGAATAGTTGGTACACTTTAAACACACTTAGTTGTGGATTAAGCACTATACCTCATCTTTTATGTTTTCTTCATGTAGCAAAAGAGATTAATCAACTAATTGCAATCTCTTCATATACATGAACCATTTTTATATGTGTACGTAATCAAAAATACCTTAGGCTTTTGATGTTTCAATTTCTACTTTTGACATTTTTTTAAAAGTATTAGTGCAAATTTTGGAGCCTTTTTAATACATGTATGCATTGTTGATAAATATTTTCTATGTAAGATATGTGAGCCAAAACTATCCTTCACACTCTTCATGTATCTCTTCAAAGCTCGAAAACTTCAACCATGTACCAGTCTTGCATAAGACACATGTATATTTAAAGGTTGAGCTTGAAATCATTTGCAAAACTTCTAATATGAATTTCCCTTCAATACCCATAGCTTGTAAGATGTTGCTTACAAAGTTATAGCAACATCTATGCTATCATACTTAACATGCAGTTTTGATGGTCATACCTACAATCCACCTGCAACCCATAGGTAGAGCCTACAATTTGTCTCACAACATGTCCTAAGGGATCCACAAAAAAATATGGAGATGTAAAGTGTGAAACTCGTCACTAGGGCTTTTTTAAGTTGTACAGTTCTAAATATTTATACCTACTTAAGTTTGTAGGTGGGGTTTTTAGTCAATTTTAAGATTTATAGATTGTATTGTAAATTGAATCTTCAATGCACCCTGTATAGAGGATGTATTACTCCTCAACAATGGAGGGATGTATTTAGGTTTGTATGTGTATATGTGTAGTTATACATGTGTGGGTAACAACAAATTTTTGATACGATTAGCTAAAAATATATAATGTCCTCTTCCACTTTCAATATCTTGACAACTCAACAATAAACTCGAATGTGTTTCTTTGGCTCATCTGAAAAGACTACTATAGAAAAGAGTTGAGGTAAGTGCGTGAGGTTAGTTTTAATGCAAATGAGCCCATCCTTATCTCTTATGTCCACACTATCAATTGTTGATTTCTATTTGACATGTTAGATATACCATCAAATAGGAATATGCACTTGGCGTCACTAGCCTCACTCTCAAGATTCCCATACCTTGTTCCATAGTGTGTGTCCCACTAAATCTGTATGGCATCATAAACTTCCTTTCCCTTCATCCTTGGTGCTTCTAATGGAAGGATAAAAATGTAGATTTGGAAAATGTACCCATGTCATGTATCCACCTTAGTACCTTAGATATTATGTAATATCTAATGAAAAAGGTAATTAAATATATTATGTTTTTTGTTCAATGTCAATAAATTCAAGAGTAATAATGTTTAGGAGTGTCAAATTCCTTTTATTTATTGATATTTCTGAGATATAAGTAGGTATTTCTAATGAAAAATCATGAAGATTGAATTTTGATATTTTCCAACTTTCTCAAAAATGTAACATGAAGTGTAAAAATATAGGGCTCGTTTCACTATCGCAATGGTTTAAATGGATCCCAAATTTGAGATTCGAATCAATACTTATGGTTTTTCTAGTTTTTGCCCAATATTAAAATTTGCATTGTAGTCATGCATGAATTTTAATGCATGAGCTAGAGGTTAGTGCAAAGGTGGTTTTTTCTTTTTCAAACTTTAAATTTGTAAAAAGTAGATGGTTACCAAGTGAAGCTAAATCACTTAAAATAACTTTTTTTAGTTTTAAGATAAGCCCCCTTCTTTGTCTATATAAATAGCCCATGGGTAGCCTCAAGGACACACAATTATTTTGGAGGAAGTGCCACTTTCCAATCATGGGTGAAGCTAGAGAGAAAGTATTTCTCTTATAAGTTTTTCTCTCCCTTCCTTCTTCAAACATGTAGGATATCCCTTCCAAAAATCCTTGAAGCTTCTCTTCTCTTCTCCACATGTAGAAGATCTAGTAAAATCCAACAAGCTTCTCTACTCTTCTCCGCACATACATGCAAGGTGTGCCCAAATCCTTGAAGATTCTCTCCTCTTCTCCATGCATGCACAAAAGCTCTACTAAAATTCATTGAGCTTCTCCTCAAATTTCCTTCACGTATGGACCCTGTGTTGAAATCTCATGAGCTTCTCTCATCTCCTTCATATGTGTGTGAAGGCTTTGACAAAATCCTTTGAGCTTCTTCTCTCTTCTGTACACATATGTAGAAGTTTTGGAAAAATTCCCCCATACTTCTCTCCTCTTCTCCACAAGTGCATGGGAGTTTTGCCAAGATCCCCCAAACTTGTCTCCTTTTCTCCATGTGTACCTAAAAGCTGTGCCAAACTCCATGCAGCTTTTTCTCTCTACTCCATCATGTGGAAGCTCTATTGAAATCCACCAAGCTTTTCCCTCCTCTCTAGAAC
Source organism: Lygodium microphyllum (assembly GCF_053477565.2). Classification (NCBI taxonomy): domain Eukaryota; kingdom Viridiplantae; phylum Streptophyta; class Polypodiopsida; order Schizaeales; family Lygodiaceae; genus Lygodium; species Lygodium microphyllum. Next base: position 240,492 of record NW_028229514.1, on the reverse strand, counting down.
TAGAGGAAACTTTATTGAAATCCACGTAGCGTTTTTATGCATTTTCCAAAATTGTGCGAAAGCTCATCAAGTTAATCCAAATGATGGCCCCTAAGACACATTGTGAAGGAAAGGAGGTTGTAAGGAAACGTATTTCTAGAGAACTAGAGGAAGACACTCTAGTGAAGCACTTAGAGGATGATATCGAGATGTAGATCATATCATCCTAAGTAGTGATAATTAGGTTTATGATGTTTATTTTAATTTTTTTAAAACTTTTACTTTAGTTAAATGTGATTAGTCTTGTTTATCAATTGGAAAAAGTGTATTCCTTGCTTTGATATGTCTCTTATGAAGTAATAAGAAAATTAAAAGTGAATTGAGAGTGATGGGTATAGCTACTTAAAAGCACACCATGTTGAGTTCCCACCATAGACAAGAGGTCCCTTCGTAATGTGCAACCAATTGCCGAAGACCATCACAACTACTAGGGCTCTAGGGAGACTTTTACAAGTTGAGGATGGGATTAGTGACTTATGAGCCCATATGCATTTTAGAAGGTCTACACTATTTAGGGAATATGGTGATGGCTCGGTATCAATAGTTGTAGTTTAGAGTGGTTTTCTTGATATTGATGTCACATGGTTCTATATCTATAGGTTGAAAACTTATGGGGTATTTAATGAAGCCATGATTTCATCTATATGTCTATGGGACATGTCTATCATTGTTTATGTTTAATTCATACTACATCTTAATATATGTTATGAAGTTGGAGTTCGTTTTTATGTAAAGTGTGAATGAAATTTAGGTAGAATTATTCCTAGACTGCACATGGTGATAATATTTACTATAAATAAGGGAAATTATCAATTTGAAGTATGTGATGCCTTCAAGATAGCCTTTGTGGTTTTGAGTGCAAATTAGGCTAATTTCACTGTCGCAATGGTCCAAGTGGATCCCCAATTTGAGTTCTGCATCAAAACTTATGGTTGTTTTAAGTTGTGCCCAGTATTGAATTTACACTATGGTACAACGTCACATGTATCCGAACCTAGTTTGTATGAAGGGTAGTTTGGTAGTCGTGCAAGATTTTTAATGCATGAGTTGTAGGTGAGTACAACAAGGAACGTTTAGGCTTTTTTGAACTCTTAAATTTGTAAAAACTAGACGGTTACTAAGTCAAGTTAAAACACTGAAAAAAACTTTTGTCAAGCTTAAGATAATCCCCCACTTTGTCTATATAAATAGCCCATGGGTAGCCCTCAGGTATGTCACTCATGAATATATGTGTGCATCATGTGGGTTCTAAATAATGTATTTTTAAAATACTATTTTTTACATACAAAAGGGTGTAATATAAACGGGTGGGTTATTTACAAATTGAATAGAAAAGGGTTATCTTTTATTTAGGAAAATTTCACAAATAAGGATATTTATAAATAGGCATTGAATGCATGTGATGTAGAGGATATACATATAGTAACTTCCCCGAAGGGTATCCTCAAAGATACACATAATTATTTTGGGGGAAATGCCATTCTACAATAGTGGATGAAACTAGAGAGGAACTCTTTCTCTTAGTTTTTCTCACCCTTCCTTTTTCACACATGTAGGATATTTCTTCCAAAAATCCTTGAAGCTTCTCTTCTCTTCTTCACATATGTGTAGAAGATCTACTAAAATCCAACAAGCTTCTCTCCTTTTCTCTACACTATGTGCTGAAATCCCCAAAGATTTTCCTCTTCTCTGTGTGTGCACATAGGCTCTACTAAAATTCACTAAGCTTCTCCTCAAATTTTCATGCATGTATGGATCCTATGTTGAAATCCAATGGGCTTCACTTCTCTTCTCCATACATGTGTGGAGGCTTTGTCAAAATCCGTTCAGCTTCTTCTCTATTCTCCACACATAAGAAAAAGCTCTGTAGAAATCCCCAACACTTCTCTCCTCTTCTCCATATGTGCATTAGGAGCTTTTCCAAGACCCCCCAAGCTTCTCTCCTTTTCTCCACATGTACCCAAAAGCTCTATCAAAATCCTTTAAGCTTATCCCCTCGTCTCCACACATGCATGAAAGCTCCACCGCCAAACTCCACGCAATGTTTTCTCTCTTCTCCTCCATCATGTGGAAGCTCTATTAAAACCTGCCAAGCATTTTCCCTCTTCTCTAAAACTAGTGGAAACTCTATTGAAATATACACCTAGCATTTTTCTCTCTTTTCCAAAATTGTGTGAGAGCTCAATCAAATTACTCCAAATGATGGCCCCTTAGAGACAACATCAAGGAAAGGAGGCCATAACGAAAGGTACTTCTTGAGAACTAGAGGAAGACACTCCACTGAAGCACTTAGACAATGACATCCAGGTTGTAGATCATGTCATACTTAGTAGCAATAACTACGTGTGTATTGTTATTTTAAATTTCTTAATTTCTTTTTACTTCAATTAAAGTTGATGAGAATTGTTTATTTATTGGAAAAGATTATATTCCTTGCTTTGGTATTTTTGTTTTGATGGTTGTGTTTGTGTAGTAACAAGAAAAAGGATAATAGATTGAGAGTGGTGGATATAGCTATCCCCAAGCACACCATGTTGAATTTCCACCATAGACAAGAGGTCTCTTGGTAAGGTGCAACTAATTGCCTAAGACCGTGCTAAATATTAGGACTAAAGGGTGACTTTTATGATTTAGGATAGGATTAGTGACTTGCTAATCTAAATTCATTTCCGAAGGTCTACACTATTTAGGGAATATGGTTAAGACCTGGTCTTGGTAGTTCTAGTTTAGAGTGATTTTCTTGACATCTATGTCACATGGTTTTTTGTCTATAGGTTGAAATCTTAGTGGATCTTTAATAATGTCACGATTTCATATGCCTATGGGATGTGTTTATCATTTTTTATGTCGAATTCTTACTACCTCAACTAAGGAGGAATATTCCCAACCAATACTGGAGGGTTCTGGCATTGTTGGCTACACATGCTACCATGAACTCAGCTACATGAAGATTAGGGTCTTCATTGTACTCTTCCCTCAAGATTGGCAATAGGACTATATTCACTAGCCTGTTACCTCACCAATATTTTCAAGATGGATCTCACTAGGAAGGGGACCTTGACTCACCATTGGGACTTCTTTAACTTCTAACACGTACCTTTGGATTCGTTCTAGTGCTTTCCTCTTGATCGCATCATTCATCAGGGAGTTAGTTCCACCCAACTTGTCTATACTAAATAGAACAAAATCAGAAGAGCTTCAGACTCTAGAGGACTCTCTTGCCAACATTTCTTCTACTTATTTCTTTTCAATATATCTGAATTCAACTTTCATTCGACTCCACAGAGGAAGATATTTAGTTTTTAAGGTATCAAAACCCATTCTTTTGAGGATCCCCATAGTGTCATTGTCTTGATAATATCAACTTTGGAGGGTTTCAATAACATAGGTTGTGAAGAACACTTTGTCTACTAGCTTCTAGTGGGTTGCCAATTGGACAAACAAAAGATAATCAATACACCAAGCATCCCATGTATCTTACTGTTGAGAATCTATAAATAAATTCCAACTCTTTTCCTTCTTATTCTTGTGAACTTCAACTGACCATGACTCTTGAAGCTCATTCACTATTTTCCACTCGATGATATCTAGAAATTCTTCAATGAAGGTCAAATTTCCCATGGATAGTCATTCTCTCTATTTCTACCTTGCTTTAGAGTTTTGTGGAAAACAATTGGCTATTGTGATACAACTTTATGTAGCTTTAGAAGACATTGGGAGCAATCTCTCACATAGAGCGCACATCAGAATAGTGATATGCTTCCGCCATTGAGGGATGCACTTCTTATAGAAAGTTTTTTGGAAATGAGGATATCCAATTCTTTGACAATAGGAAGTGTTTTACAATCTTCCATTGCTTTTCTTTCTCTTCAACAATGCCACTTCTTCCATTTTCAACATCTATTGGTGCTTCTTGATGGCATTTCCACGGCTGCGCACCAAAAACATGAAGCCCCAAGAGGAATACTAAGAAAAATTAGGGATCTACTGCAAGAAAAACTATATTATCACATCAAAAAGCATATTCTTCATATTTTAATAACCACAAGAAGAAAAACAATACCAATCTTAACAAATTTTCACATAGTATAATATCACAATTCCCCCATAGATTTATTCACAATAAATCTTCCTCATAATCCTCATGGAAACAATCAAAGAACTACAATGTTATAAAGAAAAGATCAACTTTGAATGAAATTCATCACATAGTATCCATCTTTCATCATCTTCATAGTCTTCATAGTCTTTCTCATGTAGATACAATGTTTCTCATAGAAAATTGGCTCTCTCCCATACTTTATCTCTCTTATATATGCTCTCTTAATAATATATTGGAATCATAACGAATAATCCTTAATAACCCTCTCTTGGTCATGGATGCCTCTCCAAGAGGTATAGTTGATATGAAGAGTCACTAGAGCCACTAAAGTGTCTCTTAAAAGCTCACTACTGCCACTATCACTGTAGTCTTCACTTCAAGTCTTCTTAAGCTACTTTTTCAACTTCTTCAAGCTATTTCAAGCTTGTATTATTTCTCTTCCAAGATTGAAAAAAATTCCCCAAGCTAAGCATCCATCTATGAGAATAGATATATAAGCAAATAGAGGCTTATAGAACAGAGATAGAGGCTCTATAGGACACTCAAAAGGGTCAACAAAAGGCATAAAAATCATACAACTCAAAACAAAAGAACTTCAAACCATCCATAACCATTAAACACACTTTGAATCATTCCTCAAAATAATTATTCACAATCCCAACCTCACAAATAGAAAAATTTAGATCAAGATAGAAGCAAAACAGACCCTATTAGAACCAAATTCACACATTATAGAACCTATCAAAATATCATATCTCAATCAAAAACCATCATGAGCTTCACAAACATACTCGCCCTATCCCAACACATTCCAAAACACTTCCAAATCTACAAAAATCAATTGATAAATCCTCAAAATTGACCATTTAGCTCATAAAAACAATGAAAATGAGTCCAAAAAAAACATCTTTGTTCAGGTCTCAATAGGTTTGTTGCACCAAGAGCCCCAATTGGGGAATGCTTTATATGAGGATAAATTTTATCTGATAGTACTGAGCATGAGTACAAGGATTATGAGACTTACATCGATACATTAGAAAAGAATTTGATTTTCTTTAAAGATAGTAAGATCCACCCGCATGGGACACAAACCTACCACTGAATCCAAATTTTAGAAAGGGTAGAATATAGAAGTTGGTGGATAATATTGTTATATGGAATGCTATGCTATAGTGAAAACTATTGCTTTTCTCTTTACTTTGGGAAAGATGGTAGTTGTGTTACTATGTGTAGGAAGAAATCCAAAATTTGGTCTCATGCTATGCATCTTGTAGAGAAGGGAAAAACCCATAGAGATCAATTGAATGATGCATGTAAGAGTATTAGTGAGATGATAGGTTGGGGTGCTCTATTGAACTCTTTTTCTATCTATGCATTATTGTGACATCATAAGTTGAGAGAATGAAAATAATAGAGCGATCCATCTACACTAGTGTTCCACTCATATGTGCATACACAATACTAATCACCTAACACCATGAGATGTTCAATCACTTTGTTTGTTAAAAATCAAGCTTATCAGTGGTATTGACACTAACTCTACTTAGTACTTAGTTAGCTGTTACAAGTCATGTGTGGCATAATAATGAGTTGGTTAGACTTAACTCAGGTTAGAAGTATCTTGTCAGTTAGTGCCTACTTGCAAATGTGATATGTGTGGCTTAGACTTAGAATATTTTATGTGTTATAGAATGAATGAATCATGAAAGAATAGAGACTACACTACTCTCTATTCATGGCTTCCATACTTGTTTGTCTCTTCTTCTCTCTTTGAACATGGTATTCGAGCAGCTTGGCCTCATGCGAGGTAGAAATGTTTAGCTAGACTTGACCTTAAGTCTATGAACCTTCGATATGTGTGAAATCTTGCAATAGTTCATTTTCTCTGTAGAAGTCATATCTTGCTATAGAAATGGATTTTGAAGAAACAACCCATAGTCTCTAGTTTTTTTGACATGGTCTACAACTTTGCAGAAGAAAGTTTTTTTTGAACTCTGCACAGATTTTGAGATATTCAATATAGACCTTTGCAGACTAGTTGTTTACTACAATGGACAACACTCTCATTTTGGCTTGAGATGTCACTAAAATATTTGGCAATTATTAAGAATTCTTATGGATGGTAAACATTGATGTATTGGAGCTCTTGGGTGATATTTTGCTACTATACCTCATTAGTTGAGGGCTAAAGACACTAATTTATGCTTGACAATGACCACAAAATTATTCTTTACATGCTTTGAATGCTTCCATATTGCAATGTTTGATACTTTGAGCATTGTTCTCTAAATTTAGAGCTAGTTTACTACTAGTTACTATAGGCCTTATCCTAGTTACTAATTTTGGCATGGATCTCATTCATGTTTGTATGAGTTCTATGCATCTACTAGTGCTCGTATGGATGTGTTTTGATGTTAGGGTGTTGTAATGATGTTCTAAGATGTTTTTGAGCTAGCTTAGATTATTGTTGAGCTAATTTAAATTATTGTTTTACTACTATAATATAGTTTATAGCTAGCACTCACTTGGACAAGTCATCCATAAAGTGATTTGATACTGATCGAGTACTTCCAATGGATGTATTGAATCTTTGGGTGTAATGTACATGTATGAATATGTTTATGGGAGTTTTTAAGATACTTATAAAACATTTTCTATCTTAGAGCTTGATTACACTACTACTGATTGTGGTAAATATACTTGGTTTACGTCTTGAGAAATTGGTGATATTTGCAACTACAACTAGTAAACTATAACAGTGTTGTGGAGATTGTTTGAAGGTAGTATTGTTACCTAGCTAAAAAGACATTGCATTGTCTTGAATTGGTAGAATTATGGCTAGTGCAACAAGAACTGATAATATCACTTAGATTGTGGGGGACAAGCTTCACAATAAGAACTTTTCTCTATGGAAGTTCCAAATGCAAATCTTCTTGATTTGAAGACATTATTGGAATTTATCTACTGGAGATGAAGCTGAACTGATATTTCTGGATAGAAATACTACTCTTAAGCAACAAAGAGCTCAAAAGTAGTGGATGGAAAGAGCTACTAAAGTTGTACATTGATTCTTCTTACACATAACAAATGCTATGGCCATGCAAATCACTAAGTTCCACACTCCAAAGGATGTATGGGAGATTCTTATGAAAAAATATGGCAATGTTACTCATACACAAAAAGCTCAGCTGAAGTAGAAATTCAATAACATGTCAAGAAATAACAAAAGCATACATGCTTACATCACAAAAATTAAAACCATTGTAGATCAGCTTACTTCTATTTGTTGAATGTTGATGATGATGACTTGATTGCAGTTACTTTGAATCGCTTGGGTAAGGAATACAAAGCCTTTGACACATCAATTTCTGTACAACTAGATCCTTGTGATTGGGATGAGGTACTTGCATTGTTGTTGCATGAAGAAGTCAAACTTCATGTGAATATAGGTTCGAGTATCTTTTAGAGAAGAGATATTGTCTTCTACTCTAGTTAGAGAGCTAGAGGTGCCATTGCTCATGGAGCCTCTCAAGGTCATGGTGACACTCAAAATCCTTATGGATAGTAGCAACAAAACTCTTAGTAGAATCAAAATTCACAACATGAAAGAGGATTAGGATACTTGCAAGACAAGACGAAATCACCTAGAGGCAGAGGTGGTTCTTGGTAGTCCCATGATCAATTGAATAGAGGCAAAGACTATCATTACAGTTGTAGGTATGGACATTTAACAAAAGAGTACTATAAAAAGTAAATTGACATGAGAGCAAAAGACAGACAGTATGGTAACTATGCATTCTCTAGAAATGGTACTAATGATCACTCAAATAGGCTATTTGCTATGACACATGTATCAAAGGGTATACCTAAGCAAAGGTAAGGTTGATGAAAAGTCGTATATTAACTCAAGTTCCTTAAATCATATGACGACTCAATATGGAGAATGGTATGATGAGATGACTATAGATGCTCATTGCTATGTATGTACTAGCGATTATAAGTAGCATGATTGTCAGGACCAAAATATGGACACAACACTGGCTTTATGGCTCTATCGGAGCCTCTATGCTCAACCAAAATACCCCATAGTCTCACAGAGCCAGGAGCGTTTGGAGGCTACACACACTGATCTAACTTAAACATGAGTTTGTACTATTCATTGTCCAATGAGTTCCTTCCTAACTCCAAGAAATTGGAGTATCCAAATATAATGGTGTCTAGCACCTCCTATCACATACACAGGGAACACCTCCCAAGTGATTGTTGTGGCTCCACTATGGCTCTCGTACACCCTAGGGATTAGCCCCAAGATGCACCATTTTAATATAAAGCACATGAAAAACATATTTCTCTCTTTATAATAAGCATTTTAGGAGATAATTCAATCATTATAAGATCAACCCCCAAAGGAAACAAGCATATTTTCCTACAACATGGGACTCATGCTCTCAACACGGGTCAATAATTGTAACAATCAAGTGCAATGCATCCATGATTTATTTTTTTGATACCATATATATAGAATACAATTTAAAATTGAATTCCTTTAATTGCACAAATGTGTAAACTTATAGATCAAATAGCATGGATTGTGCGCAAGCAATTCTTTTCATGATTTCACCATAACACAATTCATCATTGCTAATGTAACATTGAAGTAAATCATGCTACTACCCTTCTTTAACAACTTTAAAGAAAAAGTAATCCTATATGTCAAGATATACATAAAAATAGATTTTACTGGATTCTTAACTCCCCACAAACCTTCCCCCTACTGTTTATGGTTTTGCATTTGTTGGTAGGTATAAAGAGTATTGTTAATGTGCTTTTAATATATAAAAAGTAATAAGTACACACTTGAATATAAAGATTGGAGATAAACTGAGGCTAAAACTCATGTCCTATCCCCATCATACATTCACAAATATATCCATAATTTTTTGTACTTTTTTCATGTAAAAAAATATTTTTTATTTTTTTAATTGATCTTATTATTTACTGCTAGATTTTTTTTTATTTTCACACATGTAGAGCTTGCATGAACAAAGGTACATCATTATACTTCCTATGATCCCATGTGAACACCAAAAGGACCATGAAATCTCATAAAACCCTCAAATTTTCCAAAATCTTGCAATTCTCTCATTGTGGGTTTTGTTAGTTTTCATTTTAGTTATGCAAACAGTAAGAATCAACTGAGAATTCAAAAATTTCAAGCAAAGAAAATCATATTCAAGATTTTAGAGCATTTTTCATAATATGCACGAAAGATTTATCATAAAATGATAAAATCAAGCACTTACGCATTTAATTTAAAACAAAACCACACATATTTCAAAGTTAATAAGCCATTGATTCTCTTCTATGGCCGTTGGCGCATCCTGGACCTTTGATTCATGCTCCCTAATACTTCACCATCATCAAATGTTCAAATTCTATTTCTTGAATCCATCCCCCTCTCACATAGATTAAGCCATGGGAATAAGGTGCAGAGTAGAGAGAAAGATTGATATAAGAGATTTTCATTCCTTGCATCATATTGTGCATGTATACAATTAGATTGAAGCCCTCAAGGCATAGATCAAGGATATGCCTTTCTTCCCTGATGATCTTACTGAAATCGAAAAGCCACACTTGATGAATCAAAGGGGCATAAAAAAACTGTGCCTACCCTCCTCCACGCTGTTTTTTTTTAAAAAAATGTAAGCCCTTAGCTTAATCATTAACCTTAGAAGTTAACTGGTTCAGTTTTTGCATGCTCACACTTCTCGAAAGTGATTTCGTCTTGAACGAAGGACCAAATGAACTCAGAATCACAAATAGATTGGACAACTGACTTGTGGCATTGAAATCTATCACCTTGGCCTCTGTTGTGCACTTTTTGGCTCTCGGATCTAGTAGCCACTTTATAATATATGAAACCTTGCCAAGACTAAATGTGGGATCAAGTAGACTCTGATCGAAAAACCGACACTTGTATTAGATTCCTGGCATCGAAATCCATCTAGGAGAACTCTAGCTCATTGATTTGTGCTCGATTCACTTTCCATAAAAAATTGCTATTTTATGCCTCCTAGGCCACTTTGGCACTAAAAGAAGGGGCCCCAAAATCCAGCTCTCATTAGCGACCATAGGATAGGGAAACTTAGCCTTTCAAATCCACAAATTGACCTACACAAAAAACTACCAGAAAAAGAATCCAACTTCCACAAAACAAAATACTCAACAAAGCACAAGAACAACTCGCACCCTACCCCCTAATAAAATTAAGGCAAGAGACCCATGAGGGATAGGCCCATCATGATCTGATAGAAATCTAGAGGTAGTCACTAACCAACTACTCCAACATAGCTTGGCTGGAAAAAACCATCCAAGAAGCCAACGGGAGTGGTGGTCTAAACTACTTACCTACCCTAAGACAACTGGACCAAGAACTCCTACTACACGAGGACTCCTACAGCTTGATCTTTCATTTTCAAATACTTTTGATTCATCACTTTTTAATACTTCTAGACTTGATACTCTGGCATGTAAAAAAGAGAGAGCTAAGAGTATTGTGACTCAAGGAGAATAGGACATCGGTCTCAGGTCCTGTCTTGATACCCAAGAAAGCCTTTGCAAGGTGGCAGTCCAATCCTTTTCCTTTGGCTCACTTTTATTTTTATCCAACTTTCCTTATCTATATTTTGGGCTAGATATCACCCCCAAGGAGAAGGCATTATGACTTGTTCCCAAAAACCTACCGAGCCTTTGCAAGGCGATGATTATATGCTCTTTGATTTTTTCTTCTTTTGCTTTTCTAGTTGAGGGGTTAGGACCTATTTTCATACACCTCTCTATGTATATATATATATATAATTTCAAATATATTCACGATTTTTTTCATTTTATTTTGACAGCCTTCTCTAACTACCTCACACTAATAGGACTCCTAGAAAGAGTTGCCTAGTAGGCTAACAGAACAGGGTCAGTAGAACTACCTTCTAAAATAATTCTTAGAGTGCTCGACAATGTCTTCATAAGAGGTAAAAAACTACTTGGACCTTCACAGACACACCTAATCTAACCTTGGAACTCCATGGCTTGAATGTCGGTCTTAAAAAAAAGAGAAAATTTCCCACATACACATAACCATTCAGCATAAAAGAAAAGAACTCATAAAGGAAGGACATCACCTAGACTTGGCCACAAGAAGCTTTGGCATAGCAAGAGGCTCCCTCCAGGATCCATTGAATCTATTTAGTGCAGCACACAACCAAATGGCCCTCTTGGCCTAATGAGAACTAAGAATTAAATTCCATAGAAACAACCCTCTTGGCCTAATGAGATAAACAAAAAACTGCACCATGTAGTAGCTTACTATGTTGAAACCAAACCGAAGTGCACCATTTAGCACGAAACTAGACCAAGGATATGGGTTGCTGAGGGCCTACCCTAAGTGTATCAAATTATTGGCCAACCCCTTGTATAAATGGCAAGAGGTGTCTGACAAATGTAATGTTGAACGATCTTATGAGTCCATGACAAAATAGAAAGGTGATCAATTGCTACTTGACCATAACCCAAACTAGTCAGTAGTAGCTAAAATAGGACGTGTCAACAAGAAGTACCAATAGTAGTCCTAGCCTAATATCTAAAGGCAATTGTAAGAGCCCCTCAAGACCATAGTTGAAAAAAATATCTTCAAAAAAAGCATAATTGGTGAGGGAATCCGCAAAGTGATTCTACTATTGGGAAATCAAGTGGCAAGTCATTGTCTAACAAATATGCAATATATTTAAGGCTGCATGATGGTACATTTACAAAATGGGATCCTTCACACTATAGGTTCCATTCAATTGGTTGATCACTAGTTGTGAGTTGACTTTCACTAATAAATGGTGGATACCACCACGTTGGGCTACTTTCAAACCTATAATTAGGGCATTGTATTCTGCCATATTATTAGTAAAAGAGTTTCCTAAATACACTTCCACTTTCAAAACAATTCTACGTTGGGGATATTTAATGACCACCTTGATACTCACATGCTTAGCGGTGTCAAAGACTTTATTGTTCATAATATAAATCATGGGATTCTTATGAACACAGAAGCACTTCACTGGGATTTATATGAGGAATTTGCATACATCATTCAGTCATTGTTACCCAATAACCAACTTAGTTACATAAGTTCTTTTGTATTTAGCATATAATTTTCAGTTGTACCATGTATATTGATAAAAAATAAGTCTATGAGAACCTACAACTTGGAGAGCTGGAAGTAATTGACAGTCTGCAGGATAAATCACATTGATTCAAGTGCAAAATATGGTTAGAACTCAAGAAAAATGCCAAAAGTCCACTAGGTACATGGGAAACCTGAAGTAATGGACTAATGCGACCAGTAAGTGACCTAAGTAGGTCAAAAAGTAGTGTGGAGCTGAGCAGGATGCAGCCCACATTTTTCGGCGCAAAATGCGGGCCTGCACAACCTGCTGCATCTGGAGAAAACTGGGAGCTATGGTGCATGCTTTGGAGCATGCAAATTGAAGATTAACAAGAGCTAAAGATGAAGATACAAACAAGGTGAGAGCTCCACTTACCTATCCATTTGGTCTGACAAAAATGCGTGGTATGACAGTCTATAAAAGGGAAAAATCTGAGAGAAAAGTATTCAGCCTGCTCTTATGTACATCTTCTCTCATTTTATCTACCTTGTTCATGGTCCAATGAAGCCCGACTTGTACCCAAGTACTTGAGTGACTTTGGGGCAAGCAAGGGTGAGGATTTTGAAGGTGTATGGGCTGTTATGGGCTGAAAACCCAGTCATAAATAGGGCAGCCCATTGTTCTTGTCCATTTTGATGAGCAAACAAGTGATTCATGTGGTTGTAATAGAAGAAAATGACCTCTTAACATCCGAGCTTTACCCATTAATGATTGGAGGAGCTTATTCATGAGTTTATGTACTCTTTTTGAGCTTGATTATGGGCTAGAATTTTCTGTTTTAAAACAGGGCTGAAGTTAAAATTATGCTCATTCAATGCATTTCATGTACTATTGGTCCATATCTTGAATGTATTTGAATCTACCATCATAATACTTGTTTCCTAGAGTTGTAATCCATCTATGTACATGAGATAAAAGCCATTTGAGCTTGCATTTGGTATGTGCATTTGGATTAAAAATCTGAGAATATCCTTCATGTTATGGTTTATGTTTCCAAATGCATTTGATGTAATCAAGATAGAGACATTTACTCCATTCATGTATGCTAAATACACAGAAAAAGCTTGAAATCTTCTTCCTCATCTAAGTCTTTTCTGAAACCCGAATCTTGTCAAATCCCATTATTTTTCCTTTCTTCGTACCTTGAATCCCATACTCTTCTTTTGTGCTAAGCCCCGGTGGTAGACCTTCAACCCTTAACGCGACGACAATGGTGAACCCGACGTGAAGGTCCGCTGCGGAAGAAGAAGTACAATGGGAGAATCATGAAGTTCGGGGGGAGATGCCTTGCAACAGTTGGTTCATCTAATGCATGAAAGCCAACAAAAACAATTGCAATTTCAGCACAGCAGTTGCAATTGCAACAACAATGGAGACAAGAAGAAGAGCGGAATGGTGCTGCTGCCATTAAAACTTTGGAAGCAGTTGGGCAAGAGCTCAAGCAATTTAATGGGCAAAATGTGTCCTCTTTTATCCGTCTCTATACTGACAAGATGGTCTTCTTTGGAGTTTCTCAACATGCTTGGAGCCGATATTTTACCCGTTTGGCTGTACATGGTCTCCAGGACCGAATTCATGGTCTGTTCCAAAAAGACGCATGATGGTCCGCATTCAAGAAGGCTCTTCGAGAAGAATTTTTTCTTGAAGATTCTAGCCTTATGATAAAGAAAGTTTTCACTGAATGGGTTGAAAGGCCCAATAAGGGTCTAACCGCCACTGCTCTTCATCGTGAATTTGAAAGAAAATTTGCTCAACTAGATCCTAAGGATCAGCAAGGTATGGAAAGCCAGAAGATTGAATTATTTCTAAAGGCTGCAGATCCTTTCCTTCAAGAGAATCTAACTGATCGACTTGAAGATCCTGACTCTGAGACAGGATTGAAGACTGCTTGGAGTGATGTCACTGAAGCAATTAATATGATTGCTCGAAGAGAGCGGTTGTGCCTAAGATGGGGATCCACCCCTGTAACAACTGAATCCATGAAGGAGCCTGTTCCTGTTTCTCGACCTCCTGTCTCTATGGCCGAGCAACCAAGAAATTCTGTTATTCCATCTCCAAAGAAGGATGTCATGGATGAGCTAATTAAAAGCATGCAAGATCTCCATCTTAATCTAATAGAGATTAATTCCAAAGTGGAAAGGCTTGATGTGAAAGTGGAAGAAAGGGGACGGTCAACTGCCCAAAGACCTGTACGAGAAGGCTTCAAAAGATGCTGTATCTGGTGTGATAGCCTACAGCATGACAAGAGGGAGTGCCGTGCATTCCGTGAAGCTGAAGCACAAAAATTAGTCTTTTGGAAGGATGGTAAAATTCATGCGACCGAAATCGGGCTTCCTCTTGAGCCAAATTTCGACAACGGTGGCATGAAGAAAAGATTGGAGGATTTGGCAACAAGAACAGCCTATGCACCTATTGATGCAGCAACCTATGGGCTACAAATTGAGACAATTAATGAAATTGTTAAAGCATGTAAAACTAATGCAAAATCTAAAGTGTAGATGCAGGCCTTAGATCACATGGAGCAAGGCAAGGAAACCAAAGATGATTTAACTACTACCAGTCAATGCATCCGAGGAAGAACCGGATGGACCGAGCCAGTTGATTTATTTTCAGCTTTTTCCCGATTAGCTGAAATTAATAATCATGAAGCCATGATAGAAGAAAAGAGGAGAAGAGATGAAGATGTTGCTGGACCTTCTTCTTCAGGGCCAACTAAACGCGTAACAAGAAGTAAAACAGACCAACAGAAGGCTGCTGAAAATCCTCCACCGCCAGAGCTTGATATGGGAGATGCCCCTCAAGCAAAGAAGATAGAAGGAAAAAGAAAAAGCAAACATCCCAGTTACAAGTTGCAGTCTGACATAGAGACCGCAACGGATCTTAAACGGATCCTACAAGAAAGGATTCTTGGAAGTAGAATTGAATTTACATTGGGTGAAATTCTGGAATTGCAAAACGAGGATTTCATGATGTAATAATTGATGTAATTAAACGAAAAAGACAATATATTGGTGAGAAAACTGAAGAATCTGTGCATGATTTTTTGCAAGCACTTCATGTGTATTTGCAGGATGAAGAGAAGCTGAAATCTCAAGGGATTCGATTGGAGGCAATCAAAGAATTGATTGCAGCCATAGAAGCCAAAGATGAAGACATCTATGAAGCAGAAACTGAAGAAGCTATTATGGTGGGGACTTCTCAATCTAAAGTGCAGCCCATGCTTAAGGAAGAAGCTCAACTTCACAACATGCAAGAAGAAAGTGATGCTCACTTTATTCCTAGTAGTCACTACTCCCGTACCCATTGGGCAAGGGCGACCACTGAAAAGGAGGCAAGGCCAAAAGCTGACTTGCAGGTTTTTACAGCCAATAGTGTGGGCTGTTATAAACAGTTTTCAGCCATGAATAGGGCTGAAAGAAAGCATTTATGTCATGTGGAACAAGAACTGAAGCAAATTGAAGTTCTGCCTAAAGATGAAGAAATTTTAGAGCTATTTTATGGGCTAATTTATAATGATACAATGGCTGAAATATAGGCAGCTGTTCATGCAGAAAATCAAGCTGAAAATCAGTCTATACAGGTATGCACATTGGATATGTATGACATAATGAATTTGCAGATCATGAAGCTTTTGGACAGCCAAACAAGGATGAGGTAAGAGTAGAAACAAAGTATAAGACAATTGATAAAAAAAGTCAAGCTAGTGGCTACTTCTCTCCCATCCGAAAGCGAAGGACTTGCAGAAAGGGTATCCAAACAGCCAAGCTTTCGTGATCCCAAAGATATTGGTCACCAATTTACAACGAAAAGTCTACAAGAGCTGAAAATTGGTGAAGTCTCTTTTCTCTTGCCAGCTGAAAAGCAAATCTTCGTGCAAACGTTCAAGAATCATGGCAAAGATTTTTCATTTCAGCCACATGAAATTGGCTGTGTGGATCCAAGTGTTGTGGCACCAATGGTGATTTTTACGGTCCCACACATTCCTTGGAATCTTAAACCAATTCTGGTACCAAGGGCTCATTTGCCTAAGTTATTGGAACTTCTAAATGAAAAGATAAAAATGCAAATATTGGAGCCATCTTCAGCTCCATATTCCAACCGATGGTTTATCGTGCCTAAAAAGAATGGATCTTTGCGATTCATTCAAGATTTAGAGCCTATCAATAAAGTCACTATTAGAAATGTTGGTTCAGGGCCAATTGTTGATGAATTTGCTGAAGCTTTTGCAAGCAGAGCAATCTATTCCATGGGAGATTTATATTCAGGCTCTGACCAATTTCAACTTGCTTTGGAAAGCCGAGATATTACCACAATGAAGACGCCTCTTGGCCTAGTCTGCATGTGTACTCTACCTCAAGGGGCTACGAATTCAGTAGCTCACATGATGAATGCCATGCATAAAGTATTGAGAGATTATATTCCTCAATTAACTCTTCCTTTCCTTGATGATGTACCAATCAAAGGATGTGAAGTTCATGAGAAGAATGAAGAACTCAATGAACTTGGATATCGCAAGTTTGTTTCCGATCATATTAATGATTGTGCTCAAATATTGTCTAAATTAGAAGAAGTCCATCTTACTCTTTTAGGTGCTAAATCTGTTTTTGGAGTCGAAGAAGTTCTTGTGGTGGGCATATGTGTGGTCCATATGGCCGAAAGCCTTCTCCATCCAAGATTGATGCTATCAGCAAAATGCAGGAAATATGTACAAATGTTTCGAAGGTGACAAGATTTCCTGGTGCATGTGTCTTCTACCTTATTTGGATCCCACATTTTGCTCATGTTACTGAAAATCTTTATCAACTACTAAGAAAAGGCCAAAGGTTTATATGGGAAAAAGAACATACCCAAGCTATTCGGAAACTAAAGAAATTACTGATTTCAGTCCCCACCTTAAAGAGGGCTTATTACTCTAATGGACAGCCTATTATATTCACAGTGGACACAAGTCCTATTGGAATAGGATGGGCAGTTGGTCAAGAAGACCTTGAAGGCAACAAATATGCAATCCGCTTTGGAGCGAAGGTTTGTAATGAATGACAAAGAAGGTATGCTCAAATTTAAAGAGAACTTTGGGGAGTAGTAACTGCATTGAAATGTGACCAGGAGTACTGCCATGCTAAGATGGATAGCCTATATTAAATCCTTAAATCCTGATTTGAAACATATTGCAGGAAGAGATAATCCAGTTGCTGACATGCTTTTGCATGCCAGATATAAGGATGAAGAAGAAATGATGGATGAGGAAGAATCAGAGTCTATATTTGCTAAAAATGATGCTGTAAATGTAGGTACAAATCTGAAAACAGCAAGTACAGCTGAACCTAATGATGATTCAGCAGTCAAAAATGTAGGTACAACAATAATTACAGTAAGTACAACAGGTTCAGCTGCTAAATCAAATTTTACATCAGCTAAGAAGGAAGAAAAAAACCAAAGAAGGACAGTGGGCAGCTGAAAGACAGCATGCTCAATGTTTTGTTATGGTTTCACTTTAAGGAGGAATATTATGCAGATGATTGGCTAAAAATTGGCCAATTTTTAAGCACTATGACAAAGAAGGAAGATTGGTCTAATGAAGAGTTCATGAGAATCAAGAGAAAAGCTTATGGCTTTTTTCTTAAAGATGGCTACCTTTGGAGGCATGCGAAAAAGAAAGGAAGGGCGCCTGTTCGTGTCTTAGGAGACAAAAAGACTCAAAGAAAAGTCATGCAAGAATTTCATGAAAGCCTATTGGCTGGTCATAGAGGCATATGGGGCACTTTTGCCAAAATAAAAGAGAAATTTTGGTGGCAAAACATGTATAAAGACATTGAGCATTTTGTTGAGTCTTGTCATGTTTGTCAAATGTACTCTATGGTTAAGCATAGAGATGGGCTTCAGCCTACCTATCCTTTATCCATTCATTATAGATGGGTTATTGATTTAGTAACCATGCCTACATGAATTTGGAACATGAGATATCTAGTACTTGCTAGAGAAGATCTCACAAATCAAGTGGAAGGAAAAGCCTTGACAACAAAATCTACTCAAGCTGTTTGTAGATTTTTACTTGAAGAAGTATTTTGTAGGTATGGCTGTGTTGCCAAAGTAACTGCTGATAGAGGAGAATTGGATGCTGATGAGGCTCGTTATTTCTTTGCTCAATTGGAAATCAAGCTATCTCTATCATCAGCCTACAACCCTGAAGGCAATGGTAAGAGCGAAAGAGGTCATCAACCAATTCTTAAAGCTTTAGCAAAATCTTCCAAAGGAGAGATAAGGGAATGGCCTAGAATGCTACCATTCACATTATAGGCTGATAGAACTACCCATAGTACAGTAACATGTTATATGATGGCTGAACTAATATATGGACAACCACCTATTATGCCTATTGAGGAGTCCATTGTCACACGGAGTATCTTACCATGGGATGAAGGCATGGATAGAGAAGAGTTGCTGACTCTGCGCATAAGGCAACTTGAAAGAAGGCCAGAAGATGTCAAGACAGCCATTGAAAGGTTGAAAGCAGCAAGATTAAAGAATAAGAAGCGGTTTGACAAGCATCATCGACTCCGTCCAAGAGCTATTCAAGAGAATGATTGTGTACTTGTCTATGATAGCAGCCTGGACAATCAATATAGTGCTCATAGAAAGTTAGCCAAGTGATGGTTTGGACCATATGTATTAAAAGTAGTACATAATAATGCTACTTACTCCTTAGTTGAAATAGATGGAACCATGGTAAAAGTACCAATAGTTGGGAAACGAATCAAGCTCTTCAAATGAAGAGAATCTTCAACTTATGAGCTTGATGACTTAGATATGAGCCATCTACTTGAAGACAAGTAGGAAGAAAAAGACTTAGAGGATGAAGATGAAGATATATCAGAAGAAGACCCTCCTTAACATGTAATCTTATGAAATGGCACATGCCGGAGGATGTGCAGGTTAGGAGGGGGTGAATGTCAAAGAGTTTATTGTTCATAATATAAATCATGGGATTTTTATGAACACAGAAGTACTTCACTGGGATTTATATGAGGAATTTGCATACATCATTCAGTCATTGTTACCCAATAACCAACTTAGTTACATAAGTTATTTTGTATTTAGCATATAATTTTCAGTTGTACTATGTATATTGATAGAAAATAATTCTATGAGAACCTATAACTTGGACAGCTGGAAGTAATTGACAGTCTGTAGGATAAATCACATTGATTCAAGTGCAAAATATGGTTAGAACTCAAGAAAAATGCCAAAAGTCCACTAGGTACATGGGGAACATAAAGTAATGGACTAATGTGATCAGTAAGTGACCTAAGTAGGTCAAAAAGCAGTGTGGAACTGAGCAGGATGCAGCCCGCATTTTTTGGCGCAAAATGCAAGCCTGCACAACCTGTTGCATCTGGAGAAAACTGGGAGCTATGGTGCATGCTTTGGAGCATGCAAATTGAAGATTAACAAGAGCTGAAGATGAAGATACAAACAAGGTGAGGGCTCCACTTACATGTCCATTTGGTCTGACAAAAATGCGTGGTATGACAGTCTATAAAAGGGGGAAATTTGAGGGAAAAGTATTCAGCCTGCTCTTATGTACATCTTCTCTCATTTTATCTACCTTGTTCATGGTCCAATGAAGCCCGATTTGTACCCAAGTACTTGAGTGACTTTGGGGCAAGCAAAGGGTGAGGATTTTGAAAGTGTATGGGCTGTTATGGGCTGAAAAAACCAGTCATAAATAGGGCAACCCACTATTCTTGTCCATTTTGATGAGCAAAAAAGTGATTCATGTGGCTGTAATAGAAGAAAATGACCTCTTAACATCCGAGCTTTACCCATTAATGATTGGAGGAGCTTATTCATGAGTTTATGTACTCTTTTTGAGCTTGATTATGGGCTGGAATTTTCTGTTTTAAAACAGGGCTCTGGTGCATCCCGTGAAGCTGAAGCACAAAAATTAGTCTTTTGGAAGGATGGTAAAATTCATGCAACCAAAATCGAGCTTCCTCTTGAGCCAAATTTCGGCAATGGTGGCATGAAGAAAAGATTGGAGGATTTGGCAACAAGAACAGCCTATGCAGCTGTTGATGCAGCAACCTATGGGCTGCAAATTGTACCAACTAATGAAATTGTTAAAGCATGTAAAACTAATGCAAAATCTAAAGTGTGGATACAGGCCTTAGATCGCATGGAGCAAGGCAAGGCAACCAAAGATGATTTAACTACTGCCAGTCAATGCATCCGAGGAAGAACCGGATGGACCGAGCCAGTTGATTCATTTTCAGCTTTTGCCCGGTTAGCTGAAATTAATAATCATGAAGCCATGATAGAAGAAAAGAGGAGAAGAGATGAAGATGTTGCCGGTCCTTCTTCTTCAGGGCCAACTAAATGCGTAACAAGAAGTAAGCCAAACCAACAGAAGGCTGCTGAAAATCCTCCACCGCCAGAGCTTGATATGGGAGATGCCCCTCAAGCAAAGAAGACAGAAGGAAAAAGAAAAAGCAAACATTCCAGTTACAAGTTGCAGTCTAACATAGAGACCACAACGGATCTTAAACAGATCCTAGAAGAAAGGATTCTTAGAAGTAGAATTGAATTTACATTGGGTGAAATTCTCGAAATTGCAAAACGAGGATTTCATGATGTAATAATTGATGCAATTAAATGAAAAAGACAACATGTTGGTGAGGAAACTGAAGAATCTGTGCATGCTTTTTTGCAAGCACTTCATGTGTATTTGCAGGATGAAGAGACTTTCTTGGATTAAGAGCAATGCACAACTGCCTATAACATTCAAAATATTTTTTAAAATAATTAGTTGTATTCAATTCCTTTGGAAAAATATCACTGAAATTCTTATTAGCTGTATGTTCCCAAGAACGTGGCACATTGATAAACCCAAATGCCTTAACATGACATACAAAGGTACCAAATAGAGTGATAAATGTTGTTTTCAAATTATCTTCCTCTACAATAGCCATTTGGTTATATCAAGAAAAGTAGTTCATAAATGAATAGATATCTCTACTCACTACCAAACTGATCCTGAATCTGGTCAATAAATGGTAGTATATAGTAATATTTGATTTTTTGTTTATTAAACCCCTAAAATCTACCCAAAGCTAGATTTGATTATTCTTTTTTCTGGTGAACACCACTCCATGTGTTACACATGTAATATTTGGCCAATACAATTTTTGCAGCTCCTCAAGTAGTTTGTCCCTTAGCTCAAAAGGTGTATGCCTCAATTTTTATCACATAGGGTGGCTAGCTTCCTTCAAAGGAATGGTATGCATAGCCGGACTGGGAGGAATACCCCTCAACTCATTATAGCTCCAGGGAAAAATGTCATGGAGTTCTTAGATCAAGGATACTTAGTCCTTCCTTTCTTCCACACTAATCATAGACCCTAATTTAATTGTTCGTGGATCATTCAATGTATCGAGGTCCATCTTAATCACATTTGCATCTCTTATTATATATTGAGCTCCTATCAGCTTAGTTAGAGTCACTTGCTAGACATCCTCTCTGTAGTGGACCCCTCTTTTGATTCCTCACCTGACAAAGTCTCATTGCCAAATAGATCCTCTAAGACATCTAATTCTGATGAAGATAAAGGTACTCTCACTTTGAGGAGATTTGGGATATGCATCCATTATCACATGTCGGGCATCTCTACTAAAAATCAAATGACTAGTGGGTATATCAACTTGACAGTCTGATTGCAAGATCCATGGCTTTCCAAACAATACTTGATAGTTTGGCCACCCTGCAAACCTGATAACCCTAAAGTCCATAGTGCATTCCACATTAGCAAAAACTAAATGGACTTTGGTAATGGAACCTTGAAGTTGCCTTAAACTGTCATCGGCGATTTTGAGAGTTGTGTGGGCATCCTTTTGGATTTCGAGTCTCAGCCTTTTCATCAATTTTGAACTCATAATGTTGACAAAGGATCCCATGTCCACAATGGCATGATCCACTAGTATGTCGTCAATGTATGCACCCTTGGGTAATACTTTTTAGCATGTTCAAACCAATCATCTCCCACCCAAGCTATTCCCAAGGGCTCTCAATGATATACCCAGTGCAAAGAATCTTCTTGAATTCTTTACGCACTCCTCAAGATAACTTGATCAACTGCAGGAGATTCATATCAGGCACTTTACCTCATAAAGAGAATTCACTAAATCAAATTCATGATAATTAGAAATGGTTCTCTTTTCCTACCAGACCATTCTTTCTCTTGGTCCACTAAGTAGGCTTCGGTGCCACTTTCTTAACTTTTACCTTCTTCTTTGGCAGCTCCTGATTGGATTCAACTTTTCCATCAATATCTTTAGACGACCAACTTTCACATCAGGGTTAAGGACTTGCGTCCCCTTATAATCCTATTTAGGATTTATCTCAATAGGTTTTACATTATCCTTATCACATTCTTTAACCTTTTGTCCTCTTGTAATGTCTCACAAATTGGAAGCATGAGTGGCATTAACATGCACAACTACGATAAGGTTAACACACTATCATTGGGCAGTTCCTCTAAAGTAGCCTTTTCTATTTTCAATATTTGTTTTGGTACCTCATCATGTTGAAGGTTATTTCCTTGTGCTCGATGATTTATTGGACCTGGCTACTTACTCCCTTGCTGAAGAGAGTTGATCTTACTCCAGTAAGTATTAGCTAGATGGCTAGACTTCCCATGTATGCCACATTTGACATTAGGACAGTTTCTCGAAAAGTGCTGACCACCACACCACTTACAACAAAACCTTGATGGACCACCCTCTTCAAAGAGGGCACTGACTTCCTATCAAGTTTTGGTACTTCTTTAGGAAATTAACATCTACGGCTATTTGTCTACACTATTTAGCTATCATATTAGTATAATGCTTCATCATGTCCTTGACTTCACCAAGACCATTTGATGCACTAGACTCATAGCCACGATCATCTACTTGCTATTTAGTTGGTCTAACTAGCTAATTAGAGATCGAC
Organism: Lygodium microphyllum; assembly: GCF_053477565.2. NCBI lineage: Eukaryota > Viridiplantae > Streptophyta > Polypodiopsida > Schizaeales > Lygodiaceae > Lygodium > Lygodium microphyllum. Next base: position 217,155 of record NW_028229514.1, on the reverse strand, counting down.
TACTGGTGATTAATTAGAATGACATTAGGATTTGTCATTTGGCTTCTATTATTTAGTGGAGCCAGTTGACTAGCCATCGGCATGGTCACATTAGGAGTTGACATGCCACTATGGGCACACTCTACATTATGCTTCCTCTCTCATTTAAATCGGTCATGGGTGCCCCTTGACCTCCTCTACTCATGTAATAGTAGCTGTAGCTTGAATGGAAATATAAGTTTGCAATTTGTGAAACACTTCTTTCAGTTTTTTGGCATACACTCAAACACTCTCATGAGGTTCTTAATGTCTTTCATTAAGAACACGTAGCCAATACTGACCACCTCTCTAAGGGGACAAACTCTCTTTCGAAAGGCCAGGAAAAATAGATCAATTGTAGTTATGATTTTGGCTTCTAGGCTATGATAGCATATTGCAACTCTTCTTTTAGAGTCATACTAAAGAACATCATCAAATATCCCTCATCTTGAATTTGACAATTAAACATTAACTTTTGGAACTCACTAATGTGGAGCTCCACATGTTCCTCTGCTTATCCTTAAAAAATGGGTAGAGAGAATCCTAGAGCTAGCAGATGTGGCATCCTTGCACAAATGGCAATAGGTTGCGCCATGATGACAACTCGATTTGCTAAGGGGATCCAAATTGGTGGAACTACTATCCCACTCAAAGTAGGCTAATCTACTAGGAGAGGAGAACTACTAGAGCTTCATCCTCCTCCTAAAGAACTGCTTGTAGGACTAGGGTCACTAAGACCCGTTCCTCATCGGTATATTGGGGCGCTCTATTGAGGGGAATACCTCCTAAGTATTTTAGCATGCCATCTAGCTCTTTTCAGCCCTTTCTTGCTTTTGGATTTAGGCTTGATGGTATCTATCATTCGGAAATAACAAATCTATTTCAATGTCCTTTGGCATACATTGAACAATTGGTCCCTATTAACCAAGATTCAAAAAACCCAACTTATTAGTAGCTCCCAACAAACGCACCACCTGTCGAGACCAAAAAATGGGCCCGACACTAACTCTGAGGCTCTAGCCTGGGTAGGCCTCTATGCTCAACCAGAACACCCCATGGCCTCATGGAGAGGATCGTCTAGAGGCTACACACATTGAAAAAATATGAATTTTTACTATTCATAGTTCAATGAATCACTTCTTGACTCCAACATCACATACACACGAAGCACCCCGAGCTGATTACTGTCGCCCCACTACGACTCTCCTACACCCTAGGGATTAGCTCGAGGATACATCGTTTCAACATAAAGCACATGCAAAACATAGTCTTCTCTTTACAATAAAAATTCTAGGAGATAAATCAATCCTTACCAAATTAGTTCCCAAAGTAAATGAATGTACTATCCTATAGCATGGGACTCCTCACACTCTCAACGTGAGTCAATAATTAGAGCAATCAGGTGCAATGCATCCAAGATTTGTTCTTTTGATACCATATCTATAGAATAGAGATACAAAGTGAATGCCTTTAAGTGCACAAACATGTAAACTTGTAGATCAAATAGCGTGGATTATATGCAAGCAATTCTTTTTATGATTTCACTATAACACAATGCGTCACTGCTAAGGCAACAACGAAGTAATCCGTGCTACTAGTCTTATTTAAAGACTTAAAATGAACAAATACTATATATCAAGATATGCATAAAGACAAATTTAAATGGATTCTTAACTCCCCACAACCTTTTTCCCCTACCATTTATGGTTTTGCATTTGTTGACAGGTGAAAAGAGGAGTTTTTATGTGTTTTCATATATAAAAATAAATAAATATGTACTTTAATATAAGTAAAAGGGATAAATGAACATCATGCCCTAGCCCTATCATACATTCACCAACATATTCATAATTTTTTGTAAATTTTCCATGCATAAAATCTATATTTTCTATTTTTCTTGATTATTATTATTAATAATTTATTTTTCTTATTTCAAACATGTAGAGCTTGCATGAAACAAGATACAACATTATACTTCACATGAACCCATGTGAACACAAAAAGCACCATGAAAAATCATGAAACCCTCAAATTTTCCAAAATCTCGCAATTTTTACATTGTGGATTTTTGCGATTTTCATTTTGATTATGCAAACGACAAGAACCAACTAGGAATTCAGATTTTTCAAGTAAATAAAATCATATTCAAGCATTTTAGACCATTTTCCATCATATGTGCAATAGATTTATCATAAAATGATTAAATTGAGCACTTCTGAGTTTAATTTAATACGAAACCACACGTATTTCAAAGTTGGGAAGCAAATGGCACTCTTCCATGGTGGCTCATGAATCCTCAACCTTCGATTTATGCTCTGTAACACTCTAGCATCATCACACGTCCAAAATCTATGGCTTTAGTCCATCCCCCTCTCACATAGATTAAGCCATGGGAACAAGGTGCAAAGAGGAGAGAGAAAAACTAAAACTAGAGATTTTCATTCCTTGCATCATATTGGATGTGCCCATAGTCATATTGAAGCCCTCAACTCATAGATCAGGGATATGCCTTCCTTCCTTAATGATATTGTCTTTGAATTGAAAAACCACACACAAATATTGCATCTAGTCTAATCTCTCAAGCACAGCCTAGTGCTCCCGTAATAGATGAAGCTTTGGTAGATGGATGTCAAAAATGCATTTTCGAATGGAGATTTGATTGAAGAAGTATATATGGAATAGTCTGAGGGGTATGTACACCATGATTATCCGAATCATGTGTGTAGGCCAAGAAAAATAATTTATTGATTAAAAGAAGCATCAAGAGCATGAAATGCTCCAATCATCTTGTATTGATAGAAACTTGGATTTCATATGAAAAATACAAATTGTAGGTATGTGATCTTGGTTATTTATGTAGATGACTTGATCATTACTAGAGATGATAACCATGGTATTGCTGAAACTAAATGCATATTATAGGTTGGGTTCAAAGTGAAAGAATTATAAGGAGAGCTGAAATGTTTTCTTGGCATCGAGCTGAAATGTTTTCCTGACACCTCAAGGAATTTGGCTGCTACAAAAATAGTATACACAAGATATATTGATTAAGTATGGAATGACAGATTGTAAGGCCATGAAAACACCATTAGATCAAAATATAAATCTCAGAGTTTATGTTGGAAGTGAGATAGAGAATGTTACATATTACAATGATATAGAAGATAGCACCAAGAAAACCCATGCTATTGTCTTATTTATAATAAAAACTAACCTATATACATATGAAAAAAATTAGAACATTAGCACAATTAATCTCATATTTTGCTTCTTACCACTCCCTACTGATATATTTTGCAAGCTTTGATATTTTCTTAGGTATATAGTGAAATGAGATAAATTGCATAGAAACATATTTTAACACATAGTATGAGGCTAGTAGGGTGAAGCAATCTCCATGCCGTGGAATCCAAACAAACATTTCACAAACATATATTTATTATTCCAAAACATCCAAATTCATCTAATCATTCAAGTTCTCCTTAAAATCTCATTTTTTGTATTTTTTTGCATATGAATGCCTTTTAAAGCCCAATTATTATTATACAAAGTACATTGATCAAGCACTTACAAAATATATTGTTAATTTTTTCTCAACAAGAATGCTTTATATGCATATACACTATTCACTTACCGTAGAATATTCCATAAATTTGCTTTTTAAAAACTATTTTGGGATCCCTTAGGCGCTTCGATGATGCTCCACACAGTCGTTAACAACCACCTTCATGCTTCTTTGCTCAATTTCTTGTATCATATTGCAATTAGGTATCCCTTTCTTATCTCCCTCTCAGCCCATATGAAGAGCCATTATAGCAGGAGAAAAAGAAGAGACAGAAGGACTAAAAGTTGATCTTTTAATAGAATGCATCATTCTCAATTATTTTTGTAGTGATTTGAAGCAAAGAATTGCAATACCTAATAAGGAAGAGTGCTCCATGATTGATGAATAATAGAAAAACTAAAAATTCTTAGATTGAAGGTGTGCATCTAAAAAATGTATCCCTCTCCCAAATACTAAATTTTTTAGAGCTGCTAAGCTTTTTAAAATTAATTATTCAAATAACTTGTTCAAGCTTTTGTGTTCACATGATTCGTAAGTGGTTTCACTAAATCGGAGGCCCAAATGAGCTCGAATTCGAGATGTAAAAGAAAACCCATATTCTTGGCATCATTTTCTATTGGCTTGGCCACTTGGACACTATTTTTGGCTTCTAGATCAAGTAGTTGCTTTGTAATGCTAAAGTTACATCTCTTTAAATGGACCATCTAACAAACTTTGATTGATAAACAAACACTTTCAATGCTTTCTCGACCATCTGCCTTTTCTTAGAAAACTCTAGATCCTCTTTATTTTTATTACAAATGCTTCATTTTTTGCTTCAGTTATTTTGGCACCTAGTCATATCACTCATTGGTAACCACTAGATAGGGCGACTCAGGATGTCAAACTCACAAATTGATCTACACACAAATAAAACACAATAATTATCAAGCTACTTCACATAAAATTCACAACATAACACAAAACACACCTCTCACCCTACCACCTAATAAAGTTCAAGGCATGAATTTCATAAGGGATAGGCCAAGCATAATTGGACAAATAGATCAAGAGCTAGTTGGTAACGAATTGCTCGAATATAGATAGGCTAAAAGATCTATTAAATAGGTCATCCTTAGTGGTATGCGACCCACCTTCAAGACTTAGGATAAGTATAGCAAGGACTTCTACTAGGCAAGTACTCCTTTAGCTTAATCCACTTGAATTCACATAGTTTTTCATTTTTCTCATGTTCTATTCTTCATTATTTGATACTTTGACATGTAGAAAGAAGAGAGTTAAGGAGAGTAGGGCATCCGCGGTCTTAGGTCCAGTCTCAGTACTCAAGAGCCTGCCAAGCTCTCACGAGGCAACACTAAATCCATTTGCCTCCCTAACTTTTGTTTTCTCTCCAACCATGCTTATTTTCTTTTGGCTAGATGTTACCCCTAGGAAGGCAAGGAGGATCACGATATGGTCAACTCCCTCCTTTCTACACATTCAAGTACCAAACAATGAAAAGGATAGATACTACCTCACAAAAAATAGGAATTTCTAGAACCAACTACCTAGGAGGCTAGGAGGATAGGATCACTAAGGCTACCTCTAAGGTAGAGCTTTGTATACTTGACAATGTCTTTTCAAGAGGTAGGACAACTACTCACACCTGCCCAAAAGTACCTAACCTAATCTTGGGACTTCATGCCTTGACTTCCGGTCCCCAATAAAGAAATAAAAATCCCTAAATACACACACATTCTCTTTAAGGGGAAAGAACTTGGAAAGGAAAGATACCACCTGGATTGGACACAAGAAGATTCTATTAGCAATTGGCTCTCTCCACATACTTCTTCATGTCTAGTGCAGTATAAAAATAAAGAACCATCAAATGCACCCGTACTAACCACACATATGGCCTTCTTGGCCTAATGAAGTAAATCATTTCACTACAAAAGAAATGACCCACTTGGTCTAACAAAATATAATATTTATATCCAAAACTATCAGCTCTCTTGGCCTAAAGTGATAAATCAATTCCGCTTATACCACATCCTCCCTTTGAAGTGGTCCTGGATATGCAACAAGTAATAAATCAATATGACTTATACCACATCCCCACTTTGGAGTGGTACTAGACATGCAACAATATGCTCCATTCCAATGAGAAAATAGGGCTCTTGGTCCAGAACTAAGTGCATCAAATTATGACCCATACCTCTTGCACATACATCAAGAGGCATATGTACAACATGTCTTCTAACAAGCCTATATGGGTCAAGGATAATAATGGTAGATGGGTCTCAGCTACTTTCTGCATTACCCACACTAGCTACTATCTGCCATAGAGAGCATGTTCACATCCCATTTAGTTGATTCAATATTAGTTAGGAATCCCTTTTTACTAATAATCAGCAAAGTTTGCCTCACTTAGTAATATTCAATCTCATTATCAGGGCTTTATATTTTTCCATATTGTTAGTAAATCCTACCCCAAGATAGGCAGCTAATTTCATTGTGATGCTATACGAGGATCTCTAATGACTAATCCAATGCTCCATTTTTTATTGGGACCCCTGGATATTGTGCATCTTTATCCCCCAAACACTGATTGATCATGAATCTTATTATAGGTAACTTGATCTCAACAAATAATACACAGTCCTCTCCATATACTAATTTGAATAGGGTGTGGCTAGTAGCTCATTTAAAGATCATGTTGTATGCCCATACGACTACATATAATTTCCTCTCCCAATCTTTTTTCTTCTTTGAAATGATCTTTGATAGGATTCCCACAAGCGACTTAATGGCGCTTTCAACTTTTCCATTTACCTGTGGATTGTAAGGTGTCATTTTATTATGCTTAATCTACAAAGTCCTCAATAAAGCTTTTAATCACCTTCTCCAAGAAATGAGTTTCACAATCCGATGCCAACTCTTTTGGTAGACCAAATTGATATATTATTTGTTCAAGAAGGAAGCTAGTAGTCTCATTCACATCATCCTTCCTCATCCCTTATACTTCTAATCATTTTATAAAATAGTCAATTGCTACTATGATATACCTCTTCTGTGTAGAGGTTGGTAGGGTAATTGGACCTACAAAGTTAATGCCCCACTTCGCAAATGGTAATAAGCCATAATAGGAGTCAATGGGTGCTTCTGATTCTCTTTACTATCATATCTCTAGCATATATCGTATCTCTTTACATATGGAAATGCATCCTGGAAGATGGAGAGTCACCAATATTTGACTCTTAAGGATTTTTGCATAGCCAAGCATCTAGCAAAGTGCCCTCCATAAGCAAAGGCATGACACTCTTCCAGGATGAATGGAACTTCATCAAGCATAACACATCAATGATAAACATCATCTAGCCCTTGCCAATATAGAGTCTTTGTGATTAAGGGAAACTATAAGGCTTATTGTTTAATTTTCCTTTTCTTAGCATTAGACAAAGAGGCTCTAGTCTCTTTCGTGGATAGATAATGCATTATTGTAGTAGACCCAGATGGAATGGAGGTTGTGTCTAAATACACCCTCAAGGTTAGTAACTTTAGCTGCCAATACTTCTTTTGGCTCCCCAAAGTCTATAAGATATTCTACAATACCTCACAATCTCAGCGGTTTACTCTTAATCTCATAATGGAATTCTTGCAAAGTGATTAACAACATTGCTAGGTGATTGAGTGGTTGCAAGTTGTTTAATAATAATCTCAATCCTTTTGCCTTTATATAAAACACTACCTTCTTGCACCGAATATAGTGCCGAAATTTTGTCGTTGTAGAGACAATCCCAATGCAAAAATTTCTCAAAAACGTATTATTAAATTTAGACACATCCAATTTGTGACTGGTGAATGCAATTAGGTGGTATCATTTCTCATCCCATATCTGAGCTACTAGCTAATACTATATAAACACATAGAATGTCTCACCTTATTTAGGTGCTTTCAATATTGATGCTTTAGCCAACTCCTGATTAATCACATCCTTGAAGGATATTTTGCACATATCACTCCAAAAAACTAAATAGCTAAAAGATAATAAATTTATCATTCACAAAATCCTTTCAACCAGTGCATTAATGAATCATCAGTAATATCTGGCTAATGATATGAAACTATGCACTTCCTTAGGGTTTTGTGGCAAACTCATAGTGACAATGACTTTAATCTATTTTGGATCAATCATAATTCTAGCTGAACTAGTTATATAACCAATAATAATCAGTAGGGCACTTTGAAGGCACATTTCCTCAGATTTAGAGTAATCTAAAATCACATGTAGTGCTCAAAATATTTTCTCAAAATTGCCAACCACCTATTCCTAGTGGTAGCTGCCCCTAGATCTCGAGTAAGTTACTCATGAATATATGTGTGCACAACATGGATTCAAAATAATGTATTTTTTAAATACCATTTTTATACATTATTTTACATACAAAAGGGTGTAATATTAAAAACTTCCTAGTGCCCATCTAATTCTATTGAGGCTTTAGAAAATTGACATCCATAGCGATCTATGTATATTACTCAATAATCATGTTGGTGTAATGTTTCATCATGTTCTTAACTTCCTCAACAATATTTAATGTAGAGGCATCATAACAAGTGGTATCAAGAGCCACCCCACATTAGGTTTTATGGTCTATAAAGGGATTGGCGGTTGTACAGACCCTTGGTTTAAGATTGGACCTTGCTGATTGCTCATAGACGTTGCAAGTCTTGGCTAGGAAACATTCAGCCCTAAAATGCTAGTAATTGAGGTGACCAGTAATTTAAAGTCCATGACTTTGACCCATGATATTATTGGGTGGTGCACATATTGAGTTATATCCTATTACTATCGCATTTAGCACAATCCTAGTCATTGAGAGGACTTGCCCTCTTGTTGCACAAGCAATCTAAATTCTTAACTCAACTCCCTCTACTACTATTATAGCCACATCTAGGTTGTTTAGTACAGTGTTATTCAAGTGTAGTTAGATCATGAAATCCAACTCTCTGAAGAAGAATTCCAACTAAGGAACAAGGGGTAATTGGATAGTATTATCCAAACACCGAAAGGCTTCACGTAGCTTTTGAGCACATGCCTTTACACTCTCATTGATTAATTACACAAAACTTTTAATCATTCCCTATATAGGAAATTTTATAAAATGTAGAAAATTCATGTATATTTCCTATATATATCTCTATGTATTTCCTACATATAACTAGGGAATCAAATTTCCCACATCTACTAGTAGGGATTACATATCAAAAGAGAGAATTTCCTACATTTTTCTAAAATTTCCTATATAAGAGATTAGGATAATCTGATTCCCCACTTCTAATAGTAGAAAATTATAGATCATTGTTGTGAATTCCTATATTCTCTCAAAATTCCCTACATAAGAGAATGTAAAAATGTCATTCTCCACTTCTAATAGTAGGGAATTATATGTACATATGAAGAACTTCCTACATTCTCTCAAAATTCTCTATATAGAAGAATATACCAAATTTAAGCGTTGCTCTAGGTATTTCAGACCTAGGTTATAAACAAAATTATAAAATTGTTAAAATTAGAATTGACCATATGAATGTGTCTAAGAGCCATTTATCCCAAGTACACACATATACACATGTATACATGCATGCACACACACATATGCTACTCCTAGTTAATAAGTCATATCTAGATGTAATGGTGGACTTATTTTCCTTGCATTAAATGTTAGAAAACTCATTGGAAATGGCCCCCATATTATATGAATGGGTGGCCTCAAGCTAGTTGCTCAATCCTATGCTAAACATAGCTCTATTTTGTTCATTTCATGCCCATCTAGTGTAACAATGCTTCTTGTTTTTGCTTTGTTAATTTGTGAATTTCTTCTCCTTACTCCTTCAAAAGTTCATTTCAATGGTGGAGCAAGCCATGAGAAGGTAAAATATGACTAACTAATAACTAACTATTAGCTAGCATTTGAATAGCTCAATAGACATGATAGCTTGATTAGTAGGAGGGAACAATTTATTGTCTCTAATATGGACTCGATGAAATTGAATTATTATTCTTCTAATGAGGATTAGTTGTAAGTTATTTTGTTGCTATTACTCAATTGAATATGGTTCCTTTTTGGTATTATAGAAAATGTTTTGATTGAGTAAATTGTCTACTTTAGCTCTTAATAAGAATTAGTGTAAATGACTCATTACCTTCCAACATAATATTAGTGAGTTTGAGAATCTCCCAATTCCCATTTTTTAAATACTAAAAAGGTGGCACCAGCATAACATGCCCATAAGTTTCTCAAAACCATACAGTGCGACCTATCATTGAAAAGCACTTGAAAAATGGAATCTATTGAGCTATAGAGCACTTGATTTGGAGTTATACTATTGAAGTTATGAAAAATCCAAAGATTTGACCATATGTCCCAAACTTATGGGAAATTCCCATATTCCCCAATATGATGTTTAAAACCTTAATTATAGTGAGCTAAAAGATTTTATACTAAGATAAATTTATATAATTTGTGATTTTAAATATGAAATAGGATTTATATTGAATATTTACAACATAAAATTTGGTGACATGGCTAAGCCAAAATGCATCAACTCTTAGCTAGGTACTTAAAGGCAACCTTGAAGACTTGGTCATTTTTCCTAAGTGCCCTAACTAGAGCCAGAGCATTGCTTTATATTTTTAAACATAATATCTATTAAAATTTTATTTTTCTTCTTTATGAAAACCTTGTTCCTAATGGTCCAAATGATTTCTAGAATAATGGCCCTTACTACTTTCCAAAGCTTTAAGGACTCCTCATATAGGGATCCTTTATCAACTAAACAAAGCTATGTGCATTGTAATGGTATTGTTCAGCCCAAGAGGATGGGTCCATTCTCTCACTGATTCTCACAATATCATTGCCCTCACATAGTGCCAAAAGTGATGGGTAACTATCTCACTATGTACAATACAGAGGAGTCATCCATCGTTGATTTTCATGAATTTGGAAACCTTGACCTTAGTACGTATATTTTTAGCACCTACTTTCCATAGCATTAAGTTCAACACTTTGTGTCACCTTTCAAGTTCTTAGTAGTTTTCTTCTAGAAGTGTCAACAATTGTGTAAGGGTAACATGTCTTACATGCTTCTTTTGATGTGGGCAACCATGTGTCCCTTCTCTTCTATAAGTCCTATTTCTTACTTGTTTTGCATGTCGATTTTCCTCTTGTATTGATGATAGAGCACCACATATATTTTTAGGAAAAGCTTTGTGTCTAGCAATCACTTTGCCTATTTGATTTAGAGGAGTGCAATCAAGCACTCCCACTCTTCTTGATTACGGGGATAAGGGTGCTTGATTGTCATGCATATCACGAAGCTTTTGATCGCACGTGTGCGTAGGTCATGTCGAATGTTTTTCGTAGGTTGTGGTTTGTTTAGGGAAGTTTGGTCTAGTCCTATTTTTTTTGCTATGAATTTTCCATGATATCCTTCTTAGCTGTGGTTTTACTTAAATTTTGCAAGAATTTTTCTTATTTTTTCTTGGTTGTGTGTGTATGTGTACATCGTGTGTATTTTGAATGGCATCGTCTTCCTCTACTCCCCCACTTGTGATCTAGCATGTGCCATTGTCGGTACATGATTATTCCCTCCTTCTGGAGGCAGATTGTATTTGCCATGTTGGTCTTCCTCCTTTTGTGGCCCTAAAGTTTCTGCCAGTGGACAACAAGATCTGCTACTCCTTCCTAGCTTCATACAAGAACCGATCTAGCTTGGCACAACCAACATTAGTGATGCATCGTGTTTGCCTCTTTCAACTTCTTTTGTCCCTAGTGGAAACCAATTATTGACAGTTGAAGAGATCCTTTCCCTTCTTCAGAAAAAGACGTTTACCCCTTTGGTGTCCAGCAAAGTTATTACCAGTTCAAGGGTTTCTGTTGCTCCTATCGCCTCCTCAATATGGAAGCAACTTTGCTAGTTTTTGCAAGACAAATTCATGTTGGGCAAGCTTGCATCTAAATGTCTCTCTAAGGAGCTTTTCACTGCTTCTATTCAAATCCTAGAAGGGGCTAAATTTTTTGGCCAAGATGGATCAACATTTCCAAAGAGTTAAAAAAGGTTAAAGTAGTAATGTGTCTTATGGTCTTTCCTTTAGAAGATTATCACTCTTACCCCTCCTCCTCGTGTTGTGCTTGTGGCTAATCTTGCTCCTCTTCCGAAGCAGCCACCACCTTGTATTCCATCCCCTCCCCCATTACAGGAAAACTCAGACTTAGAAGATGAGTCCCCCTACAAGATTTTATTGACTTAAGTATCGACGTACTAAAGGGCCACCTAGTCCCTCTACAGTATCAACTATAGATCCTCTGATCAAGGATACTACTCTTCCTGTTTCTAGCAATTCCCTTCTTGCGTTCCTCCCATTTCCTAACCTATTTGCAGCTCAAAGAGATGGATAGCTAGATCAGTAGATTCATGCTTCCTTATAGACATTGATAGTGACTGTTGCTCTCCCAAATAGTTTCTAGTGTCCAGTCTACATTGGAGACCTCCCTTACATCCTGACTTTAGCTTGTTTATGTAGGAGTATAATACTTGCAAGACAAGGTGGATTCAATGACCAACCAGTTGAGTAAGGCCTTGGAGGATTTGGCATCAGAAAAAGATACCTTGAGTGACATTGATAAGAAGATGACTGAGGCAACTGTTTTGATGGATAACCAAAATGCCAAAATTCAGGAGCTGGAAGCTAAAGTATCTAGATCAGAAGCTAAGAATCTATCCTTAACGATTGAAAAGAATGTAGCTATTGTGGATATGTTAGAGTCAACTTGTAAATGGGAAATTTGTGGAGGTCAACTATAGCATTCCCAAGAAACTATTGAGGCCCAAATGAAGCTTATTGAGGCACTTCATCAGAAATTTTCCACTCTTTCTATTCCTCCCCCAGACCCTATAGTTTCTTTAGCCATATCTTCTAGGGAGGAGCTTGACCAATTGTGGCATAAAGCTAAGCTGTGTGATGGATTTGCAGCTAAAGTAGATTGCCTGCAACAACCCATGAATTTTTTGTAGGAAGATTTTGTTCGCTATATTGACTTGGTGTCACCACCTCCTTCCATTTGGGTTAAATATCATTAGCACATATTTGCCTTATACATATCCATCCTTAAGCAATGTGGATTTGGAATCTCCAGAGGATGGATGGTCAAATCTTTGGACTACATATTTGTAGTTATTGTCTTTTATGTATCTTATAGGCCATTTGCAGATCCCTGATGAAGAACATTTGAATGTTTATGTGGGGGATGTGATCTTGCAAGCTGTTATGTATGTGCACTCAATGGAGCTTTTACTAGCAGAGAATTTGAAGACTTATCATGAGCAGACGTCTTGGTGTAAAGGACATGCTTGGCATCCACCTTTGGAGATTGTTGCTTTGGAACCTCATCATCTCAAGAGTGTATTCCATAAATATGATATCCAGCCTTTACAATCTCAGTTATTGAGCTATCTTGCTGCTCATCCATTATTTATTGATTCCTTTTTCCAGAATCTTCATTTTCGTTGTTCTTTCTATCCATTGGATCGTGTAGATCTTTTATCTTTTTCCCTCATACATTATTGTTTGCCTTTATATGTTTCTCTTCTTTCATCTAAACCTGATACTATTCCTCTTTTATCTTTTACCCCTTCTAGATTCCCTCACATTCTTGTGTTTACCATTTTTCGTTTTATTGTTGATCCTGCGATATCTCCTACCTCTTCTGAACCTCTTCCTACCATTCTTATTCCTTCTATATTTTTGGCAGATTCCCTTCAAACCTTTTTGCTAAATTCTCCATCTTTTCCACCTTCCTTATCACTTCATTCACCCTCATTCTATGAGTTATCTTATCCTCCATTACAATCTTCTCCTCTTATTCCATTTCCCTCTCCATTTGATTACATTAACTTTCCTCCCCTGACAGTGTTGGATACACCTGGGTATGAGCATGACATTCTTCGTCGATGACAATGGGTGATGCATGATTTTGTGATAGGATCTGTGTCTAAATGGCCTTTTATTCCAGGGTCCTGGGATACGTCTGTGGCATGTTTGAATTCTTATCTTCTTTTTGCTAGAGTACATGTTACTTCTTAGGATATCACTATTCATCCTGCAACTCATTTTTGTTGGTATCTTTCCTTCATGCTTCACCAATATCATTTGAATACTTGGAAGAGTATCCCCCAGTTGACCATAGATCCAAATGTGGATGTAGCTGCTGCTCAAATGGATGTATTGTATTACTTTGCATAGGCCTTCATCACTAGATTTATCATCTTACTGGAAAGGATATGTTGTCTCCAGTTCCTCCAAAGTGTACCTCAGTACTTTGTAGATGAGAGCAAAGCCTTGGAATGTCTTAAACTGAGTATGAAATTTAAGAAGAAACATCTTCATCCTCCTTAGCAAAAGAGGATTTTCAAGATTGTATCATCTTTTTTCTTAATGAAAATCTTTTCATTTGCTCTCCATTTTTGGAAGCGTATGCTATTCAGACTACCTAGTTTTGTGTCAAGAGTCAGTGTAAGTGTAGGTATTAGTTTTCTCTTAAGTGGAGTTGAAGATAAAGATGGACCTAATTGAAATGCTGATGAATGGTGGTTCATGATTCTATCTGATTGAAGGACGGAAGCAACCTTTTATATCCTCTATGAATTTATTATAATTTTCTGTTGATTATAAGATCTGTTCATGGATAAAAGTGTTTTCCTTTCTTTATGTGCTTTCTAAGATATAGGTTATAAGTTGGGGTCCTGGTTGGAAGGAGTTTTCGTGAAGATTGATATTGAAGATCAACGAGTTGAGCTCTTTAATAAATTTTTTCATATTTTTTCTTAGGTCGCGAGGACGCTCCCTTATTAAGTGTGGGGATATGTTGAATGTTGAGTTGAAGTCTAGATTTTTTTTGTTACTTTTTATTGTTTTTGAAGGATAAATGGTTGATTTTTGATGGATTATGAGTGATGACTAGTTATTTTAGAAGTGTTTGAAAGTGTTTTGGATGAGACTTATTATTTTTTGGAAGCTCATGATGATTATCAGTAGAAATATGAGGCTCTGTGATGTTTTGATATAGGTTATGTTGAGGTTTTGATACCTTCTGTTTAGCTTATATTTTGTTTTGTTTTTCTTCTATATGAAGCATGGATTAATGATTGATGGAAGTTGAGAATGTTTGAAAGGTCATTGAATGGTTTTTTATAGTTTGGAATGGTTTTAGTATGAGTTATGAGATTCCGATGCTTTCTGTTGAGCTTATGTAGAGCCTCTGTTCCTGCTTTGTTTCTGTTCTATTCTCTTCTGTAAGTGTTTTGTGAAATGTATATGTGAATTTGGAAAAGTTTTCTAGCCTTGGAAAGATGCGAATATAAGTTAAAAAGAGTTCAAGGAAGAGGAAGAAGCACGTGTTGAAGACTCAAGAGAGGACTGGAGTGAAGTGAAAGTGATGAGCTATGAAGAGTTACTGTACTAGTGGCTCTGGTGACCTTTCATATCAGACACACCTTTTGGAAGAGGCATCCATGACCAAAGAAAGATTATTATGAGTGATTATTGAGTATTGTAGTGAGGAGATGATGTACTATTGATTGAAAAAGAAAGACAGAGTCAGAGATAGCCAATTCTATGCCAGCAAACAATGTATCTATCTATGAAAGACTATGAGAGAAAACTATGAAGACAATGAAGATGAATACTGTGTGATTATTTCTATTCAAAGTGGTGTCTCTTTTCTGTTCTCTTTGTTCATTGATGAATTCTAGGAAGAATATGAAGAAAATGATCAATTTATTGAAGATAAAACCATGGAAGATTGTTTTTATGATGGTGCATGAAGATTTCTTACTAGTGGTGTTCTTTTCCTTGTTGTGGTTCTCTAAAGAATGAAACAAAAGCTTGTTGATATTACAAGATAGATTTTTTTGCAATAGAAACCCCTTTTTCGTGTCTCTCTTGGGGCTCCAATAGGGGAGGTGCATAATGTACAATTGCCATTCCCAACAACAAAGCACCACAGTGCAAAGTGGTACACCCCTAATGCTTAATGATAGAATCTTGTTACTAGTGTTGGCATTGACACAAGTGATAGAAAATTTTCAATTCTACATTGAGGTAATGTACAATTTGATGCCTCTATTTACCATTTCATTAGCCATTAGGGATTAACTTGAGTAAAAATATAGTATCACCATATTATGGCATCATATGGAATATTTAAATAATCTTTTTAAATAAAACTATCTATATACAAGCTTTTTCCTCACAGAAGAAAAGAAACCTATATAGAAAAATATTATCTATTTAGGAAATTTTTCTTAACATAGGAAAAAAATCCTATATAGTGAATTTTTAAAAGATAATCTATTAGATGTGTATTATGTCTTATTTGGAATTAACTAAACAATTTCTATATAATTTTCGAGTTTAAAATTTGTTAGATAATTTTCTACTCAGAAATTAACAAAAGTAAAAATATGTAAACTAAGAAAAATGCAATAATTTCAAGTTAGAGAAAAATTAAAATCACATAAGACATTTTCTATTATAGGGAAATTACCATATGTAGGGAAACATAGTGGAAAATTTTTCCTACATATGAAAGAAAAAAAAAGAAAAATCTCCAAATTTCCCTATCTAGGGGATTTTTTTTTCTAGGGAATAAATTCCCTACATAGGGGATTTTTTCCTATGTAGGGAATTTCCCATGCAATTCCCTAGTTTCTCTAACTAGGAAATGTTCCGCTTTCCCTATTATTTACTTTCCCTACTTATGTGTATTTTTAACTAGGAAATTGATAGGGAATTTCCTTTCTTTTCCTATGTAGGAAATTATCAAAAGTTCCTTGTGTTACTAAGTTCCATTTAGGACATGCAACCAATATTAGTTCTCATTTTTAGGAGAGAGCTCTCTACAAAACGCGGTGTGGAATGCTTGCATAGTAGCAATTAAATGTAAGTTGGGCTATATTTTCTTTCAAAGTCATATTGAAGAACATCAAATGATGTGCATTCTCATCAAGTTGACAGTTGAACAAAAGTTTTGGAAGTCTTTGATATGTAATTCTACATCTTTGTTTGGACTTTCTCTAAAGATAGACAACAGATACCCTAAAGCGGGTAGAGCCAACATGGTCGCATTAGTATTTATATTGCTTGAGAGGATATTAAGGGTGGTTGTGCCATCCCTATAGATATAGAAATAGACATGGGAGTGACAGCTACAGTGCTTGTAAGGGCACCAATAGATGGTGGTATTGATTCACCACTTCGATTGGTCCAACAAGAAGTTGACTGCCTATCTTTAGGTATTAAGGGTAAACTACAACTTTTGTGTATATTGGGATTGCTCATACTATGAGGAACTTAAGCATCTAACTTTAAGGGGATATTGGACTAGTATGATCCAATGAATATTTGCAAAAAAGTTTTACACATTTTCTTAGTTGTTCTTCATGTTGCTCTTATTCAATTCGAGAGATCTCTAGCATGTGCTCATGTTCTTGCCTTAAAATTTTCCTCTCAACTTTTGAACAAAGATTCATACACTTAAGAACCAAGTCTTAGGCTCTTACAAGAATCCTCAATAATCTTGGCAAACGCACTACCTATCATGATCTGAAATGGACCTAATAATGGCTCTAATGGGCTTCTAAGCACACCAAACAACCCGACATGGCCTCATAAGTAGGAGTGTATGGGTACTATAAATAACGCTTCTAATTGCTCCATTTGTAGATGTAATCCTAGCAAGTAATTACCCATCTAGACTTGAAGCAAAGGAGTTTTCCACATGTAGGTAAATATCTCACCTTGAATCACATATATAAATGACAACCCCAAGTAACTGCATTAATGGCCCGTATGGCTCTCCTACAGCCCAGGGATTGGCCTTAGGATGCATCGTATAAAATATATAAAACATCATAACATACTTCTCTCCTGATATTTCTCATTCAAGGATACTCTTCATAATCTCACATAATCTTTTCTCGAATAATAAATGTGCTACCCTATGGTTAGGCATACTCTTCTACTCCACATGGATCAATGGGTTTTTTTTCAAGAAATTGATATACATCCAAGAGATTTATTCTTGATATCATACTTTTATGCTCTTTTCATGCAAGGTAGAATGCTCTAAAGTGTACAAACTAAGGAAAAACAACATTGTGTTCCATGTGCACAATTGTATCTTTTCATGCTTTTGACCATATATACTATGCTAGTATCTTTTTTACACTAAAAATTGACCTATATACATATGAAAAAGATTTAATAACAAGCACATTTAATCTCACTTCTCCCTTGTCACTATCCTCTATCGATAGATTTTGCAAGTGTTGTCATATTATTAGGTATGTAGTGAAATGAGAAAAATCACATAGAAGTACACCTTAACACACAATATGAGGCCACATTTAAGAAATATCCATACCTTGGAACCCATACAAACTTTGCATAAACATATATTTGGTATTTTACAACATAGGGATCCACTCGGGGGGTTCACTATATATATATTCTCTATATAACGTGTGTTCATGGCCTATTTATAAATATCCTAATCTGTGAATTTTTCTTAAATAAAACGCAACCCTTTTCTATTCAATTTGTACATAACCCCTTTATATGACACCCTTCTGTATGTAAAAAATGTATAAAATTGGTGTTTTAAAAACCCTTATTTTGAACTCACGTTATATATACATATATTCATGAGTGACCCCCCCGAGGGGATCCATCTTATCATTCAATGCTCCTTAAATTTTGATTTTTTGCATAGTAAGGCTTTTAAAACCCAATTATTATTATAGAAAGCACATTGATCAAGCATTTGGAAACACATTTTTTATTTATTCTTAGTAAGAATGCTTATATGCACACACACCATTCATTTCTTGCTATTTTTAAATATTAAAATGAGACTTATTGTAAAATATTCCATAAAATTGATTTATTCTTGATTGTTTCAAGTTTGCTTAGGTAACCTTCTAACGCTCCACAAAATCGTTAACAATCACCTTCATGCTTGTTCGCTCCATTGCTTGTATCGTATCACAATCTAACACCCTTTTTCCCTCTCCCTCTTAGCATGTATGAACAACCATTATGGTAAGAGAGAAAGACTAAAAATTGATCTTTTGATAGAATACATCATTCTTAGCAATTTTTGTGGCAATTTAAAGTAAAGAATTACAAGATCTCATAACTAGGAGTGCTCTATAGATTATGAACAATAGAAAAACTGAAAATTGTTGCACCAAAAAAAAGGTGAGAAAGAAAGAGGAGAGAAAAAGACTAAAAACTAATATTTTTATATAATGCATCATTCTTAGCTATTTTTGTGGTGATTCAAAGTTAAAAAATTGTACGATCTCACAGCCAAGAGTGCTCAATGAATGATGAATAGTAAAAAAGCTAAAAATTCTTAGATTGAAGGGGTGCACTGAAAAAATGGTATCCCTCTTGCCAAATCATGAGTTTTCCAAAGCTTCTAAGCTTCTTAACCTAAAATAATCAAATAACTAGTTCAGCCTCTTTGCATTTGCACTAAATTGGCTGCACTAAAATTGAAGGCCCAAACAAACTGAGATTCAAGATTTGAAAGCATAGCTACATTCCTAGCATCATTTTCTACTAAATTGGCCTCTTGGATGCTATTTCCAGCTTTTGGATTAGGTAGTTTCTTTGTAACACCAAAGTTACGTCTCTTTAAATGGGCCTTCTACTGAACTGGGATTGACGAACAAATGCTTTCAACGCATTTTGGCCCATTTTCTTTTACTCAGAAAACTCCGACAACTCTTTATTTTCACCGCAAATGCTTCATTTTCTACTTCAATTTTGGTGCCTAGTTGCACCTCTTAGTTCTTTATGTGATGATACAACAATGAAGGCACTAATTTCCTCGAATCTTGCAATACATGCAATCATATCACATAAGAGTTTCTAGATCAGTACCAAGGCACAAGGCGAAGGGCTTGATATACTTGGAACATGCGCTAGACTCCCTGGCGGCAAGATCGAATTAAATCTCCAAGAGCTCTCTCTCTCTCTCTCTCAATGTCAGGGTATGAAATGAGCTCTTCCTTGACCTCTTGGCTCTTAAATCCCTTCATGGGTAAGGTTTTGATGTTCCCAATCACTCACTTGCCGACATTAAACACACTCATTTTTTCCCATTTTTGCATGATTTGTGCCCTGTTTTGCACTGTTTTACAACAGCAAACCCTACACTTTTATGATTTGATTTCCTAATCCTAACCTATACTAAATGTGACACAGATCGAAGGCAAAAAACTGAAATGATTTCTCCATCTTTTCCAATCATCAAACCGACAAAATAACCCAAAATACTTACTTGTTTTCGAATATAAAAAAAACCCAAACTTCCTATCTATCTCAAGCTCCATTTTGGAAATAAATCCCTTACTTCCATGCTCGATATGAGGTGTGCAAGTGCTCAAGCTTGAATCCATTTGTCCCAGCAATGGAATCAAAATGTAGTGGGAGCTCACACTCAACCACCAAGATCCACGGACTGCTTATGGTTTCAAGCATTTCAAGCGAGCTCTCATGGCTATCTCTCACCTAGCCGACGCGTCGTCGATCCTCTCTAGGTGTAGTGAGCTTACCTTGATGCCAAAATGAGTTGCCTCCTCTCTCACACACCCCCATAGCTCCATGATCCTAGATGCTAGCTCAAGCATCCTCAAGTCTCCTCCATCACCAAGCCCCATCCACCATAGCCATGCGCGTGAGAAAAGAGAAGAGAAGAGAAGAGAGAAGAAGAGAGAAGAGGAGATGGTGAAGAGCTTCACCCTCTTGATCCCTCACTCCCACTCACTCACTCCCTCACACTCTCATACTCCCTCTCTCAAGAGCACACACACAAGCAAGGTGACGAGAAGAACAGAAGAAGAGAAGACTCTTGTTAGCCACAAACCAAAGAATGAGCTTCCATTTACTTTTTGAACTTTATATACAAACCCTAAAATCCCATGAGCACCCATCCCTTTTTACATGACCGGCCATTGTGGTAAGGTCCCTTTTTCTAGTTCCCTCTTCTTGCTTAATGCCCTAAGCCTATACCCATCTATTATTTTACAAAGGGCGCAAGACGGAGTGTGGCACTCTTTTATAAGAGTGTTTAGAGTTTTTTGAGGCACCTTTCATTTAAAATTACGCTTTTTGCCTCAGCTTAGCTTTAGGGGCCGCCTCTATGCCTTTGCTCTTTTTCCATCCTTTTTCTACTTTTTCCTTCATTTTTTGCCATCTCAAATTGAGGTTAAAATTACCCCTCTGCGTGACGGGTGCCAGTACCATGGCACTTCTAGCTATTTGTTGGGAAAGGGTAGGCGGTTGGCAAGTTGTTGGTCAGGTGATGGTAGGGCCACATGTGGACACAGATGCTTTGGAAGCTTTGGCAATGATGGTTGAGGGAGAAGACAATCAGATGTCAAGTGGATGATGGGGCCTCCGAAGTTGGTGGTTTGTAGCATTTTGTAGTACCTGAGAGGAGAAGGTGCGGTGCTCTACCTAAGGGGAGTATCTACCTTACTGTGTGGTGCATTATGCTCGTGCTAGTGAAATTGGGAGCTAGGTCTAACCACAGGCAGGTCTGGGTGATGTCCCACACTTGAGGACCCCGTTTGTGCAGTAGGGAGGTGCGGTGTGTGTAGCGTAGGGTGACAGGTCTAACCATAGGTGAGTGTTACCTCCCTAGGTATGTCCTGCCCTTGATGTGCCCTAAGCATGAAGTGGGGTGTCAAAAAGGGGCTAGGGGGTTAGGAGTGGAGCCAACCGAGAGAAGCCACCGGACATGCCTAACTTGAGGACCCCTAGGTGCAGTGATCATGTCTTGTGTGGTCGTGGTTGTGTCTTGATGTGAGTCTTTCTTTCCATGTCTTTTTCTTTTTTTTATGTGTTTTCTTGCCTTCCTTTCTTTCTTTTATTTTTTTTTCTTTTCTTTTTCGTTTCTCTCTCTTAAAAAAATAAAAAAATTATTTAGCTAGGACGACAGCCAGTTTCTAACTTTCATCGTCAGAGTGAGGTGGAGAAGGGGGCCGGATAGATTTGCTAAAAATCTGCTAGCTCTGCATGTATTCCTTGAGATTCATGTGAACATGGAGTGAAGTAGTGGAGAGGAAGGGGTGGTTACATCGGGTGAACTAGCTATCATTCATATCTTCAAGAAGAGCTAGGCAAGAAGAAGGTAGAAGGCTAGCTCTCATCATCAAGCGTATCATGGCACACCTATCAATGGCATTGGGATAAAAAAAGAGGGGCGGGAGGCCACATTCTTGTGGGGTAGGGTCTTGCTTAACTAAGAGTTTAAGAAGCCTAAGGTAGTTACAGGTGGTTATGAAGGCTGGATCCGGGCAAGAGGAAAAGTCGACGAGGAAGCAGGTCATAGAAATGTCTAGGCTTTCAAAGGTGAAGGTGAGAGCTTGTTCAAAAGAGGCACAATTAGAATTATAGATAATGGG
Source organism: Lygodium microphyllum (assembly GCF_053477565.2). Classification (NCBI taxonomy): domain Eukaryota; kingdom Viridiplantae; phylum Streptophyta; class Polypodiopsida; order Schizaeales; family Lygodiaceae; genus Lygodium; species Lygodium microphyllum. Next base: position 195,056 of record NW_028229514.1, on the reverse strand, counting down.
AAAGTAATAGCATCCATGGAGGGTAGTGTCAAAATCCACTCCTACCCTACAAGGGTACGCCATAAATATAGGGCTGTTCCTCTCATAGGGTAAGCTGTTGCAAAAGGCCATCTAGGCGAGCATGCTAATGTCTCACACCCATCTCCTCCACATGGGCTGGCAGTTATAGCCTTATATAGAATGTGGCATTTCAAAGACCTTATTCTGCCAAAACTCTACCTCTTTGGTCCCCTAGAGAGTGGGATTCTTTTCTCTCTCTTCCAGCCATTGCTGGCCTAGTCGGCTTCCAATCACAATCACTTCCTCCACTACTCTAAGTGGCATGACTCTCTCAGGCTGTTGGGTAGAAGGAAGCTAAAGGAGAAGGGTTTTTTGTCCCTTTCCTGTCACTCCCAAACTATTAATTCACCGTGGAAACCCGTTGGGAGGTCATCTGGGCATGGTGGTAGGGGTGTGGATGGTTGCACGACCGTCTTGGCTCTCATTTGTTTACTGGTTTCTTCCATTCGTTTCTTTCTCCTTTCCATGAGGGCAGCTTTTCTTTCCGCAGATGTGTCAATTGATGGATGCTCTTGGGAATGTGGTGTGGGGGGTTATGGGATCGCCTCTTCTTTAAATCTGCCCATATCAGATTGGAGTTCAACTTTATCTCTCTCTCAGTTTGCTTGTTGTGTTTCCTCTTCAAAGCCTGGTGCATCAACCTCCTAGGAGGTTACGCCAGCCATCAATAATTACTTTCGTTGATCATCAAGGCTGAGCCCCACGACATCTGGTTGGGGTGGCATGTGCAGTCCTACTTGTAGGGCTCTACAGGCTATGCTTAGTTTCTTTTTTTCCATCTCAAGGGACTCCCCTTCCTTTGAGTGGGTGGTATCCATTAGTGTACTCAAGAAGGCTTTCTATTGAGTGTTGAAGGCTACTTGGGCGGCCTCTACTCTGCTCTTTGCGAGGATTTTCTCTTTTTCCATGAGAGCCAGGTGATACACTAAGGTCTTCATCCTCCGTTCATTCTGTATTGCCCATTCTTTGGCTCTCTTCTTCATTTCCTCCATGCCTTCCCCTTGCCTTCACACTAGAGCCATGAGTCTTTACTCCTAGTCCTTCAATTCTTTGCTCATTCTCTCCTTCTCTTTTCTTTCGAAGCTCATCTTCTCAGTCGTGGTCTCCATCTCCTTGTGATGTTGTTCTTCCTCTTGCTTCCTTTCCTCTTCTTTGGTGGCAAAATCCTCCATGCCTCGTTTGATCTGATCAGTCTTTGCGGTTAGCTCTTCATGTTTGCATGATCAAGAGTTTATACTCCCTTTGCATTTTTACCAACTCCTGATTCTCATCTTCCAGCCGTTGCCTCCAGCTTTCCTACCTGTCGTCCTTAGCCTTCAGCTCCTGTTTGAGATCAAAGATATCCTTTTTTTGCATGGCTATTTGTCAGGTCTTTTCAAGCTGAAAAGGAGCTACCGACTCTTTTTTCATAGCTAGCTCGGCCACAGCTATCTTCCTCTCCTCCTTAGCTTTCTCTAGTTGAGAGAGAAATTCAGTAATGTATTCATCATAGTTAGCTGGTGGTGTCATCATCATGTGGATTGGAGTGGTTGAGGCCTTCACTTTTTGGAGTTTTGGATCTTGTCTAGATTTGACATCTGTGGCTGGCCTCTTTTTCCCTATGGCTGTGCTTTCCATGCTCTTCCCTTGGGCTAACTCTTTATTGATAAAATATTGCAACTAGGCCACAAAGTTTGAGACGTCGGCACTAGTGGGGATGCTTGGGGTGAGGGTGGCTACTTCAGTGGTAGGCACCAGGCAGGTGGGATAGGATGGATGGGGGCTTTACCCTTGCCTTCAATGACCACTGGCGGTATGATCTCTGGCACCTGAGTGCTTGAGCCTGGTCCCTCCTCCCTGGGTGGGCTCAAACCTCCTAGGTAATTTGCCCTACTTTGTTGCTCTAAAGAGCGACATGTGGCTTCGGCCATGTCTTCCTCCTCTTTTGTTCTCGACTCCTCCTCTTTCTCATCAACCCTTATCTCCCTCTCTTCCTCTGCTTTCCTAGATTCTTCCTCCAATTTATCTGCTTCTTCTTTTTCTTTCTACTTCCTCTCTTCGGCCTCCTGTTTTGACACCTTCTTGGCTTTCTTGGCTTCTTCCTTCGACTTTTCTTCTTTCTGTTTCTTCTTCTTCTCCCTCTCTTCCACCTCTTTGAGGGATTCCCTTTTTGCTCTCTCTAAGTCCTTCTCCTTTTTGCGGCCTTTGTCTTGCTTCTTCTTTTTTGTTGTCCTCTTCTTAGGTTTCTTTGCTTGCCTTTTGCTTTGACTGTTTCTTTTGTTCTCCACCTTCTTTGTCACTTTTGGTCCTGTCGCTAAACAACTCTTGGTCCTGGTGAGGGGGTGATCTGTTGGGTATTTCTCCCTCTCCTTCCTCTGCATCCTATGCCTCTTTTACTACGTTTTCGATGAGGGCAGTCAAAGCACTTCCATAGCCAATGAAAGAGGCTTTGGATGAGCTTTCTTCCTCTCAGTGCTTTTGGAGGCTCGGGACTCCCCACCTGCTGGCTTGCTCCCCAAGGCTAGTGATTTTGCTGCCTGGTCTATGGTCTTGCGCACATAGCCATTCTAGTCGACCTCATCCAGGGTGCGAGCTACCATGTTCTCTAGCACAGGCACACTAATCCGGTGCATGAGAAAATTGTAATGCTGGCTGGAGAACAATGAGTGCACCAGTTTCGCCTGCATGCGGGCTTTAGCATTAGGGATATCTTGGATACTGATGTCATGGTTGGTCAACACCTCTTCCCTCTTCATCTTAAGCATGGAAAATACATCTCTTTTCTGCTTCTTCTCCACCTTAGGCTCTAACCCTAGTGCCTTCTCCACCAAGGCTGGGTTCAAGGGTACCTGTACCTGTTTGGACTTCTCCCCCATTCCCACTGTTACAGTTCCACATTCCTGATCTAGGTTGTAAGTTTTGAGGAATTCCACACACTTTGTGTGGTCAGGCTCTTGTGTGAGCTTCTCAAGGTTCTTAGTGAGGTTGCACTGCTCTACAACCCTCTTGGTTGCTTCCTCCTTGGCCATTACTTGTTGAGATGACAAGCTCAACACATGCAGACATTGATGATGGACCGCCTGGTTAGATGGATCCACACGTCTACACTTAGCATGTCAGTGGTCATTATAACTCTCACATGGCCACTGACTCATTACTTATTATATTCAGGTTGTTACACCTATTTACAGCTGGCATAGTTATAGCGCTAGTCGACTAGTGTAGTCGATTATGCATTGTTTGACGTAGTAGGCCACTTTCCTTTGTGTTGTATCTTACCTATACTTTGTGTACATTGTAAAGAGGGTGGAAGAAGAAGAAGAAACCAGAAAGAAAATGTTTTGGCCTCCGTCTCTCTTCTTGTCTCTTGAGTGAGCTTCTCCTTGTGCATTCTGTGTGTGTTCGGCGCATAATCTTGAGCAAGTCCCACCACCACGCGATTCTTGACATGGTATCAGAGCCACACCACTGAGAGAGGCTGATTTCGAAGGATGAAGTGAAGGAGAAGAAGCAAGGTTCGAGCAAGTAAGTCACGGGTAAGAAGCTCTTCCATCCTTACACTCTTTCTCTTGAATAGTGCCTGTGGAGGCACCGGAAGCAGGGCAGAGCAAAAATCTCAGATTGCAGTGAGATTTGGTGTGCATGAAGAGTGCTATGTATTCTGCAAAAAAGCCCTTTAGGGCTTGCCCATAGTTATTTTGGGCATCTGAGGCCGTTTCAGGCCCCATTTTAGAGCCACAAGGTTGCGGACAACAGTTTCAGGGTACACTGTGATTTCGGCTGTTTTTGAACAAAAGTGGGTGCGTAGGTTACAGATTGCGAATCTTAATTCTTGAGGTGTTTGCAGGAAGCAAACATAAGGTTTATTTTCAAACAGGTTGCAGATTGCATGTATTGTTGAGCAGACAGTAAAAAAGGCTGTCTAGTGTATTGCTGTGCACTATACAGGTCGAGGGTTGCAGAAGATTTGCTTGATGTTTGGTATTAGTTTTGTGATAATGGTAGAGAATAGTGGAAGTCCCATCATTGAGAAGCTCGACAAGAACAACTACCCTTCATGGAAGTTCCGTGTCACGAACTTCCTTATTGGAAAAGCCTCTACGAGTTTGTTTCAGGTGAAGAAAAGGAGCCGGAGGTGAGTGATCCTCCAACTGCAGAAGAGACAAAGGCATGGAAGGAATGGAATGCAAAAGACAAGAATGTCATATATTGGCTATCTGCAGTAATTGACAATAATATGCTGGGACATATTAGAAATGTAGAGAATTCATATGCAGCTTGGACCATACTTGAAAGCATGTTTTCCATAAATACAAAGGCACGAAAGATTTAACTCAAGCAAGAGTTGAATACATTGAAGAAAGGGAAGATGTCTATCAATGAGCATGCACTGAAGGTAAGGAGCATTGCAGATGCATTGGCAGCTATTGATGCAATGCCCGATGATGATGATTTGGTGTCGTCTACCTTGGGTGGACTTAACAATGAAAAGGCTTGGAAGTCTTTTGTAATTTCCATAGATGTCAGAAAGCCATTTCCAGGTTTCGATGAGTTGGTCTCCCTTATGATCACTGATGAGATCAAAATGTAGAGTGAGACATCTGAAAGAAGTGGTGAACAGGTCCAAGCTTTCTACTCCAGTTCAGGAAGGGGACGTGGCAGGTTCTCTTCAAGAGGCCGTGGTACAAGATGTGGTAGTGACAACCAGCAAAACAGATTGAATCAGCAACTTGGCGATATGCACGTTTCAGGAGGTCGTGGTAACTTTAGAGGCAGGGGGAGCTTTAGAGGAAGAGATGGATAGCAGAACAGAGGTTCTAACAACTCTGGTATTGTGTGTCACTACTATGGAAAAATAGGTCATATTGCAGCCCAATGTTATGCTAAGAAAGATGATATTCGCAGTGGTAAGTTGCAACAAGGAAACTATGCATCGTCTTCACGACAGAATGAAAAAAAAAATGAACGTCTGTTTGTTATGCAGTATATGCTAAATGCTGTTAGAGGAAAGGGAACACATGATGATATTTGGTATGTTGATTCAGGTGCATCCAATCATATGACCAGCCATGCAGAATGGTTTGGAGAGATGCAGGATTTGCAAAATGCAGGTTATGTGCAGACGGGTGATGATTCATGCCACCCAATTTCACACATTGGAAAAGTTCCATTGTCCTTGCATGATGGTAAGACAAAGAGTCTTTCAGATGTATTACATGTGCCATCTATAACAAAGAACTTGGTGTCAGTCGGTCAAATGGTAGAGCAAGGGCTGCAAGTCAGATTTAATGCAAAGGGCTGCTTTGTAGAAGACTTCAATGACAAGTGTAGGTTAGTAGAAAAGGAAAGTAGAGTTTACTCTGGATGCTAGAATTTCTACTATGAATGTTTCTATGTATGCTAAAGGAAAAGGTGTTGTTGCAGATATTGAAATTTGGCACAAAGGCATTGGACATGCAAAGGTACAAAGGCTGAAATTAATGTAGTCCAAAGGGTTGCAGATTTGCCTACATTTAGAGTTGCAGAATTTCATAAGGTATGCGAAGGATGTCCATTTGGTAAGCAAGCAAGACAACCCTTTTCACATGACAGAGATGTAAATAGAAATATCCTTGATGTTGTGCATACAAACATTTGGGGGCCTACACAAAATGTATCTCTTGGAGGCAGTTCATACTTTGTCACATTCATTGATGATTGTTTTAGAAAGCTGTGGATATATTTTATGAAGGAAAAGAGTGAAGCATTTGAGCACTTTAGAACTTTCAAGGCTGCAGTTGAAAGAGAAACAGGCTTGAAAGTAAAGTGTTTGAGGTCAGATGGAGGGGGAGAGTACCTCTCGAATGAGTTTAGTGATTTTTTGAGGTCTCATGGGATAAAGAAATAGTTCACATGTAGATATATCCCACAGCAAAATGGGATTGCAGAAAGGAAAAACATGCATATTGCAGAAGTTGCACATGCCTTGATGGCTGAAAAGAATATGCCTAAGCATTTTTGGTCTGAGGCTGTTCATACTACTGTTTATATTATGAACAGAACTCTCACATCTCAGTTCATGGGATGACTCCTGAAGAATGCTTTACTGGCAAGAAGCCTGATGTATCGCACTTGAAGGTATTTGGCTATGTTGCATATGTTCATGTGTCAGATGAGTTACGGAAGAAGCTTGATCCAAAGGCAGAAAAATGTGTTTTTATTGGATACTCTTTAGAGCAGAAAGGGTATCGCTGTTATAACCCTGTCACATGTAAGTTCAGAGTGAGCAGGGATGTCATCTTTGATGAAATGAGCAGTTGGTATGCATCTAGTAATGATGCATTGGATGATGATCATGATCATGATACTCATGTGCAGGCTGAAAAACAAGAATCATGGACTCTTAGTGGACCAGAGACATCATCTGGTAGTCCTTGGTCTGGGAGACTAAGGAGTACCTCTACATCTTCAGGTGCATCTAGTAGCACTATAGGTAAAGACAAAGGAAAGAATAAAGTGTCAGATGGCATTGATGTAGTTCTTGATGGAGACTCCAGTGGCTCAGAGAGCTTGGATGATGAGCTTGGTATTCCTTCTGTCAGGACAACAGGTGTACAGAGAGCTCATAGTAATGTAAAGGCTCCATTGAGTGATCCGGTGGTACGCAGATCTAGCAAGGTCAGATACCCTGTTAAAAGATTTGGGTTTGAAGGTTATGCAGCTCACCATTATGCTTATATGGTGAAACTAGTTGAGGATGTTGAGCCCACATGTTTTGAGAAGGCTGTTGGTCATGCTCATTGGGATGCAGCAATGGATGAGGAGATGGCTGCATTAGAGGCCAATAAGACTTGGGATCTAGTATCATTGCCGAATGGCAAGAAAGCTACTGGATGTAAGTGGGTTTATAAAATTAAGCACAATGTAGATGGTTCTATTAGTAGGTACAAAGCTATGCTGGTTGCAAAAGGCTATGACCAGACATATGGCATAGGTTATGAAGAAACCTTCAGTTGCTAGGATGGCAACTCTCAGATGTGTGATTGCTTTGGTAGTAGCCAAAGATTGGAGTTTACAGCAAATGGATGTGAAGAATGCCTTCTTGCATGGTCATTTGCAGGAAGAAGTGTATATGGATCAACTAGCAGGTTATGAAGATTTAGAGCATCCCACGTATGTGTGCAGGTTGAAGAAGGTGCTCTATGGGCTCAAGCAAGCACCTAGAGTATGGTTTGACAAGATCAGAGAGTATCTTGTCAATATTGGCTTTTATGTTTTCTGATGCTGATCATTGACTTTATGTGAGAAAGGGAGATGCAGGTTTGGTCATCATAGTCATCTATGTGGATGACTTGATTATTACAGGTGATAGTGATAGTGGGATTGCTGAAGTCAAGGATTTTTTTTGAAGAAGTTTGAGATGAAGGATTTAGGTGAGCTAAGGTACTTCCTTGGAATTGAGGTGATCAGATGTAATGATGGTATATGGTTGTCCCAAAGACAGTATGGCTTGGATATGTTGTCCAAGTATGGTATGACATCATGCAAACCACTTTCAGTTCCATTAGAGCAGAATGTAAAGTTGAGTGCTGATGTTGGGGATGAGATAGAAGACCCTACTATGTTCAGGAGGATAGTGGGGAGTTTGATCTACATGACTATTACAAGGCCAGACTTGAGCTACGTTGTTGGTCTTGTGAGTCAGTTTATGCAAGTACCTAGAAAGTCACATTTGGATGTAGTCAAATGCATATTGAGATATGTAAAGTCCACATTACATTATGGACTTTTCTATGAGGCAGGTATAGATGTACAGGTGTTTGGATACACAAATGTAGATTGGGCTGGTAGTATGTCTGATAGAAGATCTACCAACGGATACATGTTCTCTCTTGGTAGTGCAGCAGTTGCTTGGAGCAGCAAAAAGCAATCTACAGTTGCTTTGTCGAGTACAGAGGTTGAGTATAGAGGTGCTGTTGTTGCAGCATGTGAGGTAGTATGGCTACAAAAGTTAATGGTTGATTTGGATGTGCAGGTGGAAGGTCCAGTTGTCATTTATTGTGACAACATGAGCAGTATACAGTTGGCTAGGAACCCTATGTTCCATGCCAGGACAAAACATACTGAGGTACACTACCACTTTGTGAGAGAGAAGGTACTAGCAGGTGAGATTGAGTTAGTGTATGTCATCACACAGGATCAGATAGCTGACATCTTTATGAAGGCATTGGGTACAGAGAAGCTTCAAAATTTTTAAAGCTTACTTGGAGTTGTAGAGATGCAATTGAGCTTGAGGGGGAGTGTTGAGATGACAAGCTCAACACATGCGGACATTGATGATGGACCGCCTGGTTAGATGGGTCCACACATCTACACTTAGCATGTCGGTGGTCATTATGATTCTCACATGGCCACTGACTCATTACTTATTATATTCAGGTTGTTACACCTATCTACAGCTAGCATAGTTATAGCACCAGTCGACTAGTGTAGTTGGTTATGCATTGTTTGACTTAGTAGGCCACTTTCCTTTATGTTGTATCTTATCTATACTTTGTGTACATTGTAAAGAGGGTGGAAGAAGAAGAAGAAACCAGTAAGAAAACGTTTTGGCCTCCATCTCTCTTCTTGTCTCTTGAGTGAGCTTCTCCTTGTGCATTCTGTGTGTGTTCGGCGTAGCATCTTGAGCAAGTCCCCCCACCACGCGATTCTTGACATTACTTCCTCGATGTTATGGATGGTTTTAAATTTTAGATAGTTGTAGGCACGGCTTTCCAAGGAGATGCCATACCGGGTCGTCTCCTCTTCCGTGAAGGGGAATCGGTGGGCACGGTCTTGTTACGACATCTTTTGTTCCTATCATGAGCCATAATTCCCATTAGTGCTTTTAAAAATAATAATTTTCTCAAAAGAAAAACTTTATGTTTGTTGAATAGAAGCATTAAGATCCAACATAGATTCTTCTCTTTAGACTTTTGTCTTTTATTTCAAAGCTTTTGTGACATTCCTTCTACATCACTAGTTTCTTATGTGTTTATGCGTTTGCTTAATCTTGATTGGTTTTAGTTTGATTCACCTTACCCCCTCCCCTTCCAGATTGAGAAGAATCCTTCCTAGGATTGAAGGTTAGGAGGTCAAGGGCATTCAGCATTCAGATATAAGGGTTACGTGTGCATGAGCCAAGTATAGAATTCTGGGTTATACTCCAACTGAGCCTTGCGGTCTAGATCGAAGGGTCGCGTGCTTATATGTGTGATGTAAGTGACAACATCCATTAGAAAATCACTAGAATCAACATGGCTAGCGATGTGTAGCTCTTCTTTGGTCAGGAAATGATCAAGATATGGGTGTCCTTTGACGTGCTCTTCCATGGGTCGGCCACAAAGAGTGGTTAACACTCTATATGAGGTGGGTGCGACATAGGTTGGGTCATACTCTGATGTCTTGATTGCGTAGTGCTGCTTAGTGTTGGTCATGATTTGACATCCTTTGAGTTCCCATTGCAATCGTAGAGTGTACCAGTTTTGTAAAAATGGGGAGTCAGTATTAGCTAACGCTTTCAACTTCTCAACTTCTTTGTCAGTGATGGAAGAAGTCACGTGCTTATCGTAGAACGTAATGAGGCACTGTTTGATGGCTTGTTCTCTTGATACCTTAGTGCGTAGCAACTCGGCAGGCTGAGTGGGGTGTTTTGATAAATGCAAATTGGAATGTTTCCCAGGGACAAGGCATCGTGCAAACTTCAGTTGCTAAAGGCTTTTGCAACAGGCCTAAGTCTAAGCGGTCATAACTTAGAGCCATGGACATGAACGTGGCATCTAAGCATCTAAGACAAGCACATCATCCCGAGTGTCTTCGGCTAGGTCTGTGGCTAAAGTTAAGAATGATTTCTGCTCATAGGAGGGTTTAAGGCCTGCAAGTGGCTAAGGTTTGATGGGGCTAGAAGGCTTGGTGGCAGATGGTGGCATGCCCATAAAGCGGTGGTTGAGCCTCGTGGATGAGGTTCTTGCAATTTGTCTTTCATAAGGGCTAAGTAATTTGGATTCATGTGCCTCTATCTTTGCTTGTTGGGCTTGGCATCATGCTCTAGGTCGATGTGATGCTAGCACACCATAGGATCAATGTAACATGTCTGCTTGACCACTTGTGAAACATGTCTTAGTAGCCCATCGGGAGGGGAGTCTAGAAAGTGCCACCTGGCACTCTCAAGGAATGTCATAAGGTTTGCAATCTAGGTCTTCCCGAGTCTGCCCCGAAGTGGAAGGCCGTTCCCACTTAGGATCGACCTGAAGTCAGGGTTTATTTCCTATCAGCCAAGTCTCTAGGAAGTAGCTAGCGTCGGACCCACATTGAATAGGAACAACAGAGTCAAAGAAAATTTATGCTGCACTTGGTTCATAGAGAATGGGAAACGAGAGGGATGCACGGCTCAACCTCTTTGCCTGTAGGGCATAGTCCCATTTTGATCCCCTAAAACGGCATTAATCAGGTTCTAACTTAATAATACCTAAAGTCATCCGACGGTAAATCCTTGTGAGAAGCCTCCCAATTCTCTAAGATCACCCAGCCATAGGATGGACCCGTTGGGGGATTCCGTCCATCCGCTTCCCTTGATAGCTTTAGTTGTCTAATTAGGTCCTACCACATTTATGTGTGACATTTAAAATCAGCTTCATTAATTAAGCCTTTTAGGGCACAAAGTTCATTCACATTATTTACAACACATGCACAAAAAAAAACAAGCAGTCCTTTTATCAAACAAGTTCCTTAACTTGTCTTTAAGTTAATCTTTGTCTGCTGCCCATACATGAGAATTATGTATCCCTTCTGTCCAACAGAAGTACCTAGTCCAAATCACATGGCACCAAAATTTCCATCCTTTGTCTAGAATAGGATCTTCCAACGTCCCGAACATTGGGCTCACAGGGATCTCCAACTCCATTTTGGATAGGCAAGGGGTGTCCAAAGCTCCACCTGACCCACAAGAGGTCTAGGAGAGAGATGCCATTTTCGTGGTTGGCCTTTTCACCACTCGACCATCAGCTTGTGAATCGAGCAGTGCCCTCTCAGGATAGACCGCAATGTGATCTTGGAGATGATCCACGCGTGCAAAATATCCTTCCTTAATTAATCCAATTAAAATTCAAGCACAATCAAAGCAATTAGCCCTAATATCATCTTCTAGAAAAAACATTCCTTTATTCCCATGGCAACTTGTTATTATAGACCCTTGCCATTCATTTGCCATCAACACAAGCCTTGGAATATTTGTCCAAATCACAATGCAACAATCCCTTGATTGAAAGAAAAAAATTTAGGGTCATTGTTTAATCAACCAATAAAACTAATTGTATTTTTCCCAAACAATACAATAATAGACGCGACAATAATTCCATCGCATATTCACTCTCCCCCCCTTGGGGCCAAATAGTAGAATTTACTTAATATTTCCTCCTTTAGCCTAAGGCATATACTAAAGGTTCCAATACTATACATGACGTAAGTCCTATCATTCCAATGCAAAATTAATCAATCTAGCAAGAGCATTTATGCCTCTTCTCTAAGTAACAATTATCTTTTAGCATTTTTCTACTATGCAACATTTTTTCTTGGCTTTATCTTCCTTTCTCCTAAGGCAAGGAGTCGCATGTCATCGATGTAAAGTTTACATAATCTCTTCCATGTATGTACCATGTATATGCATTTTCAAAATTTAAACAATATTATCCTCTATAAATATTAATCAAAGACTCATCGATGCTCAATACTTTAGTGTCCCATATGTTGCTTATACTATGCATGGATTCATCACATAGCAACTAGGTGCAATTTAACTCCCTTTGATAAAAGCACTTCACAAACTTCATCTTTGAATATTTGAGATGCGATTGATCCTTTTGAATGACCTATTCTAGCACCACAAGGTATGGACCCTAATGCGTCTCTTGTGAGCATTAAAACAAGCATCTATCAATTTGAAAATACATTACTTACAACTAGTACCGCAATTGGATTGGTAGTGATGCCTTCACCTGAAGCTTTGTTTTGCTGGTTGTAGGATTATCATTCATTCGCATACGACATTCTTCGCTTGGAGGCCATCGTCGGCAAGTAGACTCAAGAGATTAAGAAGGTGGAATAGATTCGAGATGGGAGAGCGAAAGACAAGATGGTTAAATCGAGGATCGAGATAGAAGGAAATTGTGCAGCCTCTCGGGATAACTCTCTCTCTCTCTCTCTCTCTCTCTCTCTCTCTCTCTCTCTCTCTCTCAAGCTCTCTCTCACAATCTCTTGGAGGTGTATACTCTCTTGTGAGCATTAAAACAAGCATCTATCAATTTGAAAATATATTACTTACAACCGGTACTGCAATTGGATTGATAGTGATGCCTTCACCCGAAGCTTTGTTGCTGGTTGTAGGATTATCATTCGCATGCAACATTCTTCGCTTGGAGGCCATCATCTGCAAGTAGACTCAAGAGATTAAGAAGATGGAATAGATTCGAGATGGGAGAATGAAAGAGAAGATGGTTAAATCGAGGATCGAGATAGAAGGAAATTGTGCAGCCTCTCGGGATAACTCTTCTCTCTCTCTCTCTCAAGCTCTCTCTCACAATCTCTTGGAGGTGTATACTCTCTCTCTCCCTCTCTCTTGCAGCCTTTCGGGGTCTCCTTATGCTCCCTTGTGCCTCCCCATGCCTGATATTTATAATGAATTAGAGAGGAGGGGATAAGTTTGAGAACAAGAGTGGAGGGGCTCTTAGAAGACTCAGTGATCTGATGATGCTCAGATCATAAATCTGATGGTTGCATTGGCTCCAAAAGGGGAGTAAAAACCCAAGACACAAGACACTTGGTTAGAAAGCTCTTAATTCACTCCTTCTTCTTTTCTCTATTCGAAGTGATGTCTACTGCCTGTAGACTGCGATCGCAGCACGCACGATTTTGCTAGTCACTTTTTTTAATTTCTCTTTTTATAAAATCTCCCAAACTAACTAAAATATCACTTGTCTTTTCTTTTAAATGACTTTTAGTTCTATCTTTTTAGGATAATATCTAAAATATAATTTTTTTAAAAAAATATTTTTAATTGAATGAAAATTATTAGCTATTAATGCTAGTCAGTTTTTACCTTAGTTAGTCTTTAGTTAGTAATCTTACTAACTTATTAATTGACTAACTAACTTTCAAACTAACCAACTAACTTTTATTGCGTGGAAATATTACAATCAATTCCCTTTAGATATTTGTATGACCATGCAAATACGTCCAAGTTCTCTTCCAAGTTTCTCTTTTGAAAGACTAATACCCACCTTCAGGTGACATTCAGTACCATAAGCATTTACGAACATTAATTTCTTTTCACCTTCCACTTGACGGATGAAGGTTCCACAGATTTCTTCTAGGTAGAGATCCAACTCCTTCAAGGGAGTAGTCTCCTCTTGTGATGCTTAGCTAGACTCGACTTACTCCTTCAATGGGGAATGAATTTGCTGCTTGATATGTTGAAAGGGTATTAGGGTTGTTTCGGGTTATTACTCGAGGATGATGCCTCTAGGAACATCACACAATATGAACTTTTGGAGCCCTATCAGGACTACAAGACTGGTGGTTGTTGGCAGCACAATGCATCCTCATCATCCTCTCTTAAGAAATGTAACTTTTGAGGACAAGAGCCACTGTTGAAGGGAGGGTAATTCTGCTTAATCCATTTCTTATAAAGGGTTCTCATGTGAGGAGATCCATTTTCCAACCCAAGGATACCACTGTCATTCTCTCTAGCAACATGGGATCTTTTGCTTCTATAGCCTTTTGAATTTCTTTCTCATTTTTGCCTTCTACCAGTAGGATAGATTCTTCCAGTACACTATTATAATCTTCTTCTACAATGTCCTCTTCAAACTCTATTTCTACCTCTGTGTGGGGGCTCTTTAAGATAAGAATAGACTCTCTCTGGTATCCTTTACCTCTGCTTCTATGCTTATCTCTATTTTGTCTTTGTCTTTGACTTTGTTTCGATCTTTGTCTCTAGATCTTACCCTACTTCTGTCTCTATCTCTACTACGGCCATGTACCAGGGAGAATAATATATCCATGCCTCTATCTTGCTATCAAACGTGATTTCAAAAGTCATTTCCAGTTCAGGAGGTATTCACCCATAGAAAAAGACTTTGCTTCTTCCCGGCATTGGGTTATAGTGCCCACAGTCAAGGACTATGCTTTGTTTTCTTAAAAGAGATCTGTTTGACAGCTTCTTTGTCTCATGATGTGCCATTTCTTACTTCATTGGAAGATTTCAAGATGCATATAATCCAAGTTTTTGTCTCCCTGGTAGAAAAAGAATCCTTGGCTAGGCAATGATATTAGTTCGATTAGCGGAATCTCAGAGGGAGTATACCAACTAGTTTATGAACCTATCCATGTATGTTGAGGCAGTCAGTGATGAGGCCAAATTGCATAAATACATTTATGGGCTAGATGTGCATCTTTCAGCTGATGTAATGGCTCAAAATCTAGCCACCTTGTTTGCAGCCATAGAATTGGCTGAACGATATGGTCGAAAATACCGTCGCTATGAGGGCATGCAGCCCATTGCACGACAGCAAAGATACCCTATCAGGAAACCCCCATATGTTGGTAATTATCACAGCAACAATGCATGGAATGGCAGCCCCAAAATCCCCACTTACCCCACTTTTAATGCTGAAAGGAAATATGGTAGTTTTGGGACAGGATCCCCCTCCAAAAGTGACCCTAAGTATGTTGAAAATAAGACACGGAATGGCTTTAGTCCTAAAGGTCAAAAATTTATTCCTCCTGAAGTTGTCAAGGATTTTAAGGCTAAAGGCTTGTGCTTTAAATGTGGGGATAAGTACACGACTGATCATGCATCCAAATGCCCCTTGAAGAATGCCATTGTCAAGTTTAATAGCATGTATGTGCTAGAAGATAGTGACAAGTTGGAAGAGGACTTGCATGATAACTCTCCCATGATGACACTTGCTGAAAATGCTGAATATGAAGAGGATCTTGACACCGGTCAGTTTTATGACTCACCGGATGGGTTTCCTTTTAACCCCTGGTTGCCCCATGGATGACATGCTTGGGAATGACCCTTTGCACCCCACGTTTACCACTATATCAGCTTGCTCGATCTCCATGGATGCATGGACCGGCTTTAGGAGCCCGAACACCCTACGGGTACATGGTAACATTGATGGCAAGAATGTATACATTCTCATAAATAGTGGCAGCACACACAATTTTGTGAATAAATCGACTCTTGGCCGTTTGACATGTGTTCCTACTAAATTACAGCAACCTCTTAGGGTTCAAGTGGCCAATGGAAATGAGGAAGTAAGCTCCCATGTATGCACTCAAGTGTCTCTTATGCTGGCCAAAAATTATACAGCAAAGGTGGACTTAATTACCCTTGATATGGGCCCTGTGGATGCTGTGTTGGGTTGTGATTGGGTTTAGCAGTTGGGAAAAATCTCTATGGACTTTTCTCAGCTGTATATGGAGTTTGTAATGCATGGGCAACTTGTACATTTGGAGAGAATCAAAGAAACTGCAGATTTTCAGCTTATAACAGCAAGACATGTTAAAAAGAAATTCAAGAAACGCTCCCAGATCTTTGTCTTGCATTTGCATAAGGATAATGATGACTAGCACACCTTGGGGAAGCAAAATGCAGCACTAAAAGCACTTTTGGCTGAATATGAGGACTTATTTCAGCCCCCCACCACTCTCCCTCCTTAGAGATTGGTGGATCACCCGATTGACTTAGAGCCCCATGCCAAGCCCATCAATAAACCCCTATATTGGCTCTCTAAATGTGAGAGAGATGAAGTAGCTAAGCAAGTCAAGGAGCTCATTGAAATGGGATTCATAGAGCCTATCTCTTCCCCTTATGCCTCCCCAGTTCTATTGGTTAAGAAAAAGGATAGATCCTTCCGATTGTGCATTGAATACCATGATCTCAATAAGATCACCATCAAAAATAGATACCCCATCCCTCGAATTTATGACTTGCTTGATGAGCTCAAGGGAGCACGCTACTTCACCAAGATTGATTTGCGTTTCGGTTACCACCAAATAAAAACGAGAGTGGGTGATGAAGTTAAAACAACTTTTCGGACTGATTATGTCTTGTACCATTTCCTTGTCATGCCATTTGGGCTCATTAATGCACCCGCCACATTTCAGAGCTTAATGAACAAAATATTGCAGCCATGGCTTTTCCACTTTGTGTTAGTATTCTTTAATGATATACTCATTTACAGCAAGTCACTGCATGAGCATTTGAAGCATGTCAGATAAATTTTTGATGTACTAAGAGAGCACTAGTTATTTGCCAAGGAAAGCAAGTGTGTCTTCATGTAAACAGAGGCTGAGTACCTGGGGACACATTGTTAGTGAAAGGCATCCAAGCTAATCCTAAGAAAGTGCAATGTGTCTGGGATTGGCCCACCCCCACTACCATTACCTCCTTGCGTGGTTTTCTTGGCCTCTCCTCTTTTTATCAGAGATTTATTCACCATTATGCCACAATTGCAGCACCATTAACCGACAGGCTGAAAAAAGAGGCTTTCCTATGGGATGATTTGGCTGATCGTAGTTTTTAGCAGCTAAAATACTTGCTCACTTCAGCCCCCCCATCCTCATATGCCCTGACTTTTCAAAGGATTTTACCATCCAATGTGATGCTAGTGGACGGGGTATTAGTGCAGTCTTGCTGCAAGAACACAGGGTAATAGCATTTGAGAGCCAAAAATTGGATGATAAAGAGAGAGAGTTGCATGTCTATGATCAGGAGATGTTGGCAATCATTCATGTTATTAAAAAGTGGCACCACTACTTGTATGGTAGTAAATTTAAGGTGAAAAGTGACCACCGTGTGCTCAAATACTTGTTGACTCAACCCAGCCTCACTCCCAAACAACGTAGATGGGTGGCTACCCTACAAAACTATGACTTTGAGATTACCCACACCCGTGGCAAGGACAATGTAGTGGGGCTGATGCACTTTCTCGCATGTGGGCATGCAAGGTTTCATCCGTCACTGAACTCCACCATGATTGGATTGAAGAGCTCCAAGAGGCCTACTTGCTTGATGCTAAATTCAACCCTCTTTTTCAGAAATTACAGCAAGGTGTCATGGATGACAACTCTCAATATCAGCTCCACAACGGCCTCATTTGGATCCATGGCCATATTGTGATTCCCCATGCCTCTCCTTTCACCCAAAGGATCCTTGAAGAGATGCATTCTTCACCGATTGTTGGCCACTTAGGGGTCTTCACAACATATGACCGCATTTCAAGAAGCTTCCATTGGAAAGGCCTATAGTGGGAAGTTAAAGACTTTATGTCTAAATGTGTGCCTTGTCAGCAAAATAAAGATAGCTCTCTTAAACCGGGTGGATTGTTGTAGCCCTTACCTATCCTTGCAGGAAAATGGACCCACATTACCATGGATTTCATCACTGATTTACCTACAACCAACAAGGGTTGGGATAGCATCTATGTGGTAGTTGACCGACTCACTAAAGTAGCCCATTTCATCCCTACAAAATCTCGGTTTATAGCATCTCAAGTTGCCACTCAGTTTATGGAGCATGCTTTTAAGTTGCATGGCTTACCCCACGTCATAGTACATGATCAGGGCACCAAATTTATGAGTCAATTTTGGCAGACAATTTTCAGCTCCACGAGGACCAAATTGTCTCCGTATACAGCCTATCATCCCCAAACGGATGGGTAGACCGAGTGAGTCAACAAGTTCCTTGAAAATTATTTGCGACATTCTTGTCATGATATGTAGAATTCTTAGGATGTATGGCTGCACTTGGCTGAATTTTCTTACAACAACTCCACTCATTCGAGTATTGGAGTCTCTCCCTTCGAAGCATTGTATGGTTCTCAGGTGCCCCTTCCTACAGTGATCTTCAATGAAAAACTCAACCCCCTTGGAAAAGAAGAGTTGGACTGCATGCAAGCTTTACTTCAATAATGCAAGGCAAATCTCAAAAGGGCTCAAGAGCACATGAAACTCCATGCTGATGCAAAAAGAAGACCCCTTGACTTTCAAGAGGGTGAATTGGTACTCCTCAAGGTCCCCAAGTCCCGTTATGCTACACTAAGGGACGGTTCTTGCAACAAGTTGGCACACCGTTACTATGGACCCTACACAATAATTAAGAAGGTCGGGGAATTGGCTTATCATCTCCAACTCCCTGCCACTACTAAGATCCATAATGTCTTCCATGTGAGCCAATTGAAACCTTTCATTGGCACTCTCAAAGATCATGTAGAGGAGCTACCCCCCATAGATGAGGAGGGCCTTATCTAGTATATTCCTGAAGCGGTCATTGGGCAGCGTGAAAAGCAACTCCGCACCCATTCCATCCACGAATACATGATCAAATGGCAAGGCCTACCAACAAAGGAAGCCTCTTGGCACCCAACATCTATCTTGGATGAATTTCCACATCTTAAGGAGGTCGTATTGGCTGGAACCTAACCATGACACTTGTTTTGGGCTGCAGTCTATGTCTGGACAGCCAACTGTTTTGCACCAGTTTTGGTCTTGACCCATTTTCAGCCCCATTCCCCATACATGGACTGAAAGTACACCTTGAGGGCTTTGCGCCAACACCTCACTTGCCCCGATCGGAGTATCCTAGAGGAAGTTATGGCTGTTTTTTTTTCCAGCCATACTATCTGGGACAGCACACTAGTAACTCCTGGACAGCCCTCTATTTTGCAATAGTTTTGGTCTTGACCTAATTGCAGCCCCCCCTCATCCACATGGGTTGAAAGTACATCTCATGGGCTCCGTAATGACACCTCAATTGTCACATTCAGAGTTTCTCACACAAACTTATGGCTGATTTCCTACAGCACACCCTTACAAGATATGACAACATCCCTTGTTTTTTAGGATAAAAACTTTATGAGACGGGATGGTTTGTAATGAGGGGAGATCATGGGAACATGGCATGGGAATATACCAGTCACACTGATGGTATATAAGGTGTAAGAGTGTATTTTGAGGCATCACAGAATTATCAAGAATCTCTCTTTTAACCTTCACAAGCTTTCATGGCTTCTTCTTCTTCTTCTTCTTCTTCCTCCCTTTCCTCTCTTTCTCTCTCTTCTCCCTATCTTTCTCTCTCCTCTCCCTCTTCTCTTGCAGTCCTTCTCTCTCTTCTCTCCCCTAGTTAAGATAGTTAGGTCTCTTTCATTACAAAATATCTGACCGACACATTAAATGGGCTACTTTTATTCAAAGTTTTCATCCACTTATCCAATACCAACCCGAAAAAGAGAATGTTGTTGTCGATGCCTTGAGTAGAAGACTGACTATTCATAATATCTATGTGATATCTTCTCCCTATGAAAGATACCTATGACCAAGACCTTAATTTTCAAGCTGATTGGAATAAATTAGTTGCAAATAATTGGATTCCAATTGATTCATTGTCTTAGGTTGATGAATTTATGTTTTATGAAAAAAGATTATGTGTAACTGTTCCATTTCGATCATTTGTCTTGCACAAAATTCATTGTCCCCCATATCAAGGCCATAGAGGAATTATTTCTACTTTGCGTACATTGATTGAAGATTTTTATTGGTCATAGATGGAATCTGATGTTTCTAACTTTGTATTTGAATGTTTAATTTGCAAAAGAGTTAAATGACACCGTGGTAAGCAATATGGCTTATTAATGCCTTTACCAATTCCAGAACGGCCATGGGAACAGATTTCAATGGATTTGATTACTGGTTTACCCAACACTAAAGCTAATCATGATATGATTTGGACTATTGTAGATTGGTTTAGCAAACAAGCCTATTTCATTCCATGCAAGAAAATGTTAACTGCATCTCAAGCTGCTCAATTGTTTTTGAAAACTTTTTTCACTAACCATGGTTTGCCAAAAGTTATTATTTCTGACCGTGATTCTAGATTCTGTAATAATTTTTGGACTACTTTGTTTGCTAATTTAGGAACAAAGATTGATTTTTCATTTGCATTTCATCCTGAAACAAATGGGCAAACAGAAGCTACTAACAGTACAATTTTAGATATTTTGCATGCATATACAATTTCAAAATCACAAACATAGGATACACATTTACATTTACTTCGGTTTGCATACAATAACACACCACATACAGCTACACAAAAAGCACCATTTGAAATCATTTATGGATATAGATTGCCTACACCAGTTACATCATTGTCAAACAAAATTCAAGCTACTGATGATATTGCTAGCATGCATGCTACTATATTTTATGAAGTTAAAGATATGATTGCAAAAGCCCAGCGATCAGACACAAAACAAGCTAGCAAGAAAAGAAAAGCTATGAGTTTCAATGTTGATGATTATGTTTGGTTACACATTGAAAAGAGAAGATTACAAAGTGTTGACAAACACCCTATTGTAAAGTTAGCTCCTAGATCTTATGGACCTTTCAAGATCATTCACAAAATCAATGACAATGCATTTAAACTAGAATTACCCCAACATTGAAAAATCTACATGTAATATTTTCACTTGAAATATTAATCGACTCTAAAACCCCGCACATCTCGCGCAAAAGCAATGCAAAGTAATCTCCCGAAACATAATAATGTTGGTGGTTAAGTGCTTACCCCGCATGTTTCAATAAACACCTCATCGCATCGAGCGTAGGGGGCCCAGGCTAAAAACCTGTAAGCCGCACAAGAACACCCTTCACGGAAGAAGGTGAATGGATAATGGTCAAATTTTTGTGCAATTTTTTTATTATTAAACCCTCCCCTCAGCCAATGCATGGCAGGGGGAGAGGGAGTGTGAGAGGAGTGGTGTAGTGCATGGGGGAGGGAGGAGGCATGTGAAGCCACGTGGTTGGCTATCTCCCCCCCCCTATCCTATATGAAACCCCCCTTGGATCTTAAGGGGAAAAAGGAGGAGGGAGTGATACTGCTGGAGAAGAGAGAGGAGGGGATCACGCTGCCTGTCGTGTTGCCCGCCATCGCCACCTTCACGCCTGCTGTGCCATGCTGGCCTACTACCGCCTCAGCACCATCACCATCGCCATCATAATCATCATTCCTCGTCTTCTTCGTCGTCATCTTCCTCCATTTCCAATCATTTCCCCCCTCCACGTCATTCTGTTGCACACAAAAGCTTCTTGGAAGCTTCTTTAGAAGCTTCTAAAACAAAGATTCCATAAGCCTTGTACACACGGCCTTCCCCGAGTTTCTTAAAACCACGTCTTGTAAAGGCAAATCCTGCTCAAGGGGGAGTAGGTGGGTTTTGAGGCTGATTTTCCAAGGCTGGGAGGAAGTTCAAAGATAGCATAAAGGCAAAGACAAGTTTGCGGAGTCAAGGATCTACGTCATCGATGGCTCCAAAGCTAAAGAGCGAGGCGCACACACGGGAGCCTCCAACCCAAGTTCACGCGTGGACAATGCTACGAGTCCTCATGCCTAGGTTCTTAGAGATTGATTTCACATGGAAAGAATGCATTTAAGCATGTCTTTAATACACATAGTCGAGTTATATACATTTTGAAATTTTTAATGCAATTATCCATTCGTTTACGAAGTTAGTGCATGTCATGCCTTTGAAAAATGCTTGCATTTCCAAGTTGCAATCCTAAACGCATATTGCATAGGCTAAAAATATGAAATTGTTTATATGCATCCTTGTTTTTCCTCGCAAGAAAGAACACGCGCATAATGTATTTAGGCAATGATTTCCTAGATGTGATTCATAGGAAATAATTGTTGACATCCATAAAATGTTGTCCAAGTAGTTGCATTGCATGAAAGGGATTTAAGTACCTTGCAAATGGCATGCGGTGATAATTACATCCTAGGTTGGGCTGAGTGTCGAAGGACGAATTGAATTGACAATGGTCTCATGGTATTTGTTCATGCATGGAATATTTTCATCAAAGATTGTATTTTAGAAAAGAATGCAATTTCATATTAAAGCTTGAATTCAATGCATTAAGCAAAGGGTTATGAGCATAGTTCTTGATGAAATTCAACGTAGGTTTTTATACGAGTTAGCCCTAAACTTGTCAATCATTATGATTTAGGCAAGGAAAAGAAATGGTCCTTGAACATCTTTTAGTTGCATAAAAAGAAAAGTTTATGAATGGCATACTTGCATGGAATGTTTTATCTTGAATTTATTTATGTACATCTCTTAGGAAAAGTATTTACATCTCTTCTAAGGAAAGATCACCTCTAGTCGCAAGACCATTAGATAGATTAGGTGATTTGCTTGCAAAGGTGTAACTCAAGCGATGATCACCTCAATGCGCTAGGTAGAGTTAAGCCGTGTTAAAATTCTGCCTAGTATCGCACTCAGCAAACTGACATAATATTTTCAATCCTAAAGATCCTACCCACATTCATGGAATGTTAGGGTTAGATAGACGCCCATAAAATAATGATCTAGGGTTTTTACCCTAGGGTATATTGGCCTAATACTAGACTTCCGATTGAGTTTAGAAACTCTAGGACCAAACGTTGTCGGCCTAGTAATGTTAGGATTGGGTTGGGTCAAGAGGACATCCCAAACCCTACATCTGGACCAAACATATTTCTTGACCAAGGAACGTCGTTTGATGGAAGAAATGATCCCGCAAGCCAGATGCGACTCCTATGCAACAAGTTGCAACTTTGCATGGCTTTGTGTTTAAATCACAAGATAGATTTGTCACTCCTTGGAACAAGGTTGGTAGGTTCTAGTGCAAGTCTAATTTGCAAGAGGATGAGTAGACATCCCGCTACATCACCCTTCTTTGGACTGATTTTCCAAGTTAGGGAAGTTATGTAGCCTAGCAAGCAATGGACCAATCAAGTTGGGGCGATGAGGTTGCCCAGGATTTATTGTCTTAATTTAAGGAACCTAAGGCATTGGCTAATTTGGGTTAATAGGGTATAAACCATAACCCAAGGATAAATGGGTGAACAAACAACAAAACCCTTGGGATCTTGCCAAGTCGCAATTGATTCCGGATCAAATATTGAATGCATTCAGAGAGAAGAATTCACACCTTAGCAGTTGGCCAAACAAGCGATCGTTGGATTGATTGTGTTTGTACAGTTAGGAGCACTATTTGTACTTCTTTGCTCAATGAACTAAAGCTGGAAAAATAATTAATGCTTCAGGTTGAAGGCGTGGATGGAGAGGCAGCATCAGTTATCCCCGACAGTTTGCGTGACCCTATCCAAGGGGGTTTTTAGCCGCGCCGAGTATGTGGACCGAACCCGCCATGAGAGGTCTCTCCGTGGGCACTACTTGGAGCAAGAGGACGCTTGGGTGCCAAGGGGGGCTCTGGCTGTAAATCCCTTGCCTCCAGGTCCTGCACAAGAGGCCGACGTGACTCGGGATTGGATCTCGAGGCCCGCATACTAGTCTATAGGTGGAAACCTGGATTAGTAATCCCTGAGGATTGCTGGGATTGCCTTCGAGCGGATTATGGATTGCCTTCAGGCGGATTCTGGAATAGCCTTTGGGCTAGATTATATGATGTATTCCAAAGACTGGATTATATGGATTGCCTTCGGGCGGATTATGGATTGCCTTCAGGCGGATTCTGGAATAGCCTTTGGGCTGGATTATATGATGTATTCCAAAGACTGATAAATACGATCAATTCTTGAAAAGAAACTTGTTTGACATTGTTTTTCCATGTCAGTGCTTAAGTTATGTGAAGGAACCGGTGAATAATTGGATAATTAAGGAAGTTGTTTTTGCATGTCAAACTAATGTGATAGGTAATTAAATAATTAAAGTAACCCTGATGAAAGTGCAGTGAACTTTTCTCGAAGGAAATTGATAGCAAGGAACGATGACCTAGAATCTAGAGTACTAGAGTCCCGATTTATGCTGTTTTAGGGGAACGGAATGGGACTATGCCTTATGGGCAGAGAGGTCAAGCTTTGCATCCCTCTCGTTTCCCATTCTCCTTGAACCAAGTGAAGCATGGATCCACTTCGACCCTGACGTTTTTGCGTAAAGTAGTTTGCCTGTGGTTCGACGCTAGCTACCCTTCTAGGAATTTGACCACTAGGAAAACCTTGATTCAGGTCAGTCCTAAATGGGAACGGCCAGAATGCTTCCACTTCATGGCAGACTCGAGAAGACCTAGATCGCAAACCCTGTGACATTCCGTGGGAGTGCCGGACGGTGCTTTCTGGACTCTCTTCTCAACGGGCTGCTAAGACGTGTCCTACGAGAGAGCAGGTGGACATGTTACACTACAATACTTTTCATATCAGTTTGTTATGACCTTTTAGAGGCCAATTACCTATACACCCTATCTATGAAAACCCTTCTTTGTTAAAAGAAGAAACTGAAATCCTTGAACTTGAAACTATTCTAGATATTGACTTTATGACCACTAGAATTGGCCGTAGATATTCCAGATATTTGGTTAAGTTTAAAAATCATCCTGTTGAAGAGGCCCAATGGATGCACGCTCGAGACCTAAGTGCTTATGCCTCACTGTTGGCTCCACATTGAGCTAATAGTAATTGAGGACAATTGCTATCCCACCCTGGGGGTATGATGCCAGGAGGCATATTCCATGGTGGATTCTGTGAGGTTTTGCGATGGATTCCATAAAATTATATTTATTGCCGGGGCTCATACACAAGGTGGATTCCTTGTGCAAAAAGTCGATGGGGACGCATGTCCTTTTTGGGTGTCTCGTTAATTTAATGTGCAAGTGGGTGATTCCATAGCGAGTGATTCCGCAAAATACATATTTAAATTAATGGACGTTTTTGAGTTTAGAGTGCACACTCATAATAAATTAAGGATAAGACTGAGCTCTAGCCAACTCTAGCCAATTTATTTATTTTGTAGGTGAAGACTGCTAGGTATTCACTTTTGTCGGTTTAATTTTATTATTTTCTAACAATTGTGAATGCTTCAGTTGATGTGTAGAGCAGGCAGTGGTGGTGTTGGGAAGCACTAGGCGATAGCGTGTATTCAAGTTATTTAGAAGAAATTATTATTTTTAATGGGCGTGCATCTTAGGCGTGGTGCTAATATTTATTTTGACGCACTTATTTATTAAAGCGCTTGACATATATTTATTATTTTGTATGCACATGGACGCATGATTTAAATATTTGTTATTAGACATTGTATTTGGGCACAGTCCGACTCTTTGGGTGCCCAACCACTTTATTCTTTATTTGAACAAAAGCAAACACAAAAGCTAAAGCATGCTAATTGTAAATTTGGCCTATCTTTTTGAGCTTGGAGATGAATAATATATTAAATACATGCTTTGTGGAGCACTCACACAAGGCATGGGGGGAGATTGTACCCAATTAGTCTTTTTGCTCATGTCGTGCAAGTCTTCTCTCTTATTTTCTGTGCAAAAGTAGAGTTCTTTTGTTCTTGGGGACCTTTCGGCGCTTGCTACGAATGCATAGAGCATTCGATCTACGCACGATAGTTGGTCTTCTACTCAAGGCATCAGCAACAACATTTTCTTTTCCGGGTTGATATTGGATAAGTGGGTGGAAACTTTGAATAAAAGCAACCCATTTAATATGACGGTCAGAGATTTGTGGCTGATTAAGGAGATGTTTGATACTTTGTTGGTCAGTTTTGATCATGAATTCAGATCCCATTCAATAGTGTTTCCATTGTTGTAAAGCTTGTACTACAGCTAGTAATTCCTTATCATAGGTAGAATACTTGAGTTCAAAGGGTTTAAGTTTGCAGGTAGAGTAGGCTATGGGATGTGAATCTTGCATAAGGACAGCTCCTATTCCAGATCCACTAGTGTCAGTGACTACTAGGACGAATGGTCTATTCATATTAGGTAGTTGCAATACAAGAGCATGTTCTAAAGTATGTTTTAGTAAATCAAAAGACTTTTGCTGATTTTCAGACCAATGATATATAATACCTTTCTTTAATAATTTTGTCAAAGGTAACATAAGCAATGAAAAATTTCTCACAACTTTTCTGTAAAAGCTACCAAGACCTAAGAAAGAACATAATTCATGCACATTTTTAGGTGTCAGCCCATTCAAAATTGTTTCTATCTTTTTAGGATCAACTTTAATACCTTCAGATGAAACAATATGTCCTAAATATTCAATGTGGATTTGGAAAATTTCACTCTTTTTAGGATTAGCATATAATTGATTCTCTTTCAATAATTTGAAAACCAAGGATAAATGTTCATAATGCTCGTTTTTATTTATATTAAAATTAGGGCACAATAATCAATGCACATTCTATACGTGTTATTTTTCTTTTTAACTAATAGTACACATGCACCAAAAGGAGAACTACTAGGCCTAATAAGTCCTTGGGTTAACAATTCTTTAACATGGATTTGAATTTCTTTTTGTTCAATTTGGTTATGTCAATAAGGTGCTTTCCATGGTGGTTGAGAACCTGGTACTGAGTTTATTTTATGATCTTCAAGACGTGTAGGTGGTAAGCCAGGTGGAAGTCAACAACAAAATAATCTTTAAATTGTGAAAGAAATTGTGCGTGCCTAGGATACATTTGATTTTGCTTAGCTTCAATTTCATTCACCAATATTAAGTAGGATTTTCTACCTTTTCTTAATGCACCTTTAGCCTATGTATGACTAAGAAATGGAAAATTATCAAGGGTGTGCATACCATGCAATGTGATTTGTTTTTCATTAGAATGAATATTTATTAAATGCGTGGAGTAATCTATATCAAGATTATATTGGTGACACCAAGGCATTCCTAAGATAATGTCACTAGATTGCAAAGGCACAACTAAGAAATTTATGCGCTCAACATAATCACCAATTTTAATTTCTAAGTCATGCACTTCTTCTGTTCCAGTGTATCTAATGCTTAAGAATGCGGCCTTGATGCGATAATGAGTCGAAATAGTATGTAAATTCAATTCTTTGATCAATTTTGCAAAAATAAAATCGTGTGTGCTTCCATTATCATGTAAAACAAACTTTTCTCTACCACGCACAAGACATTTCATGGTTAATAAAGAATAGGGATTTGGCATACCTGGTAAAGTATCTGAAGTAGTATTGATATTGTCATCGTCTTCTGTGAAATCTGGCATTTCTTCATGGTCTTCATCTTCAGTCACTCCCAAGTAGTTGATGTGAACAATTGGCTTTTTTGATTGACAATTCACCACTAGATGTCCAGGTTGATGGCACTTATAACAGACTATGGATTTGGCTTTGGAAACATTATTGGTAATAGCAGGAAGTTTAAAAATGTTGGGATTTGGCTGGAAAGATGGCTTAGGAATTGGATTTGTGTTTGTTGGTAAACCAAGGGTCGTGTCCAAGATTTACGAAATGAAAATGAAACAAAGCGGTTTTGATTGAATCTTTGAATCTTTGAAAGTTAGAATTGAACTGCTTTGTACCAAAGTTACTGTTAGTTGGGAATTGTTGTGGTCACTTCTCTCGTCCTTGAATTTTGTCTTCAGCATCATGGGCCAAGAAAATCGCATCCTCGAGAGTCATTGGCTTGAACATGTTCACTTCCGCATAGAAGTGACCAAGCAAACCAGATATAAGCATGCACTTATAGGTCACCTCAAGTACATCTTCGAGTATATTGTGAAATAAGCCCGCGATGTCTTTGTTGCAGAAGATCCCACTATTTGATTGATTTTTTGTGGAATTGAGGTGGAAGAAAATTCTACAAAAATTTCTTTTGAAAAGTTTCCCAAGTAGTAGTATAATCAATGCTTTTGCAAACAACAGTCCACCATAGCGATGATTTGTCCACTAAATGATTAGTGACACACTTGAGTTTGTCTTTTTTGGCATACTATTCTTCATGGAAATAATCATCAAACTAATAGATGAAAGTGAGAACAATCTTTCCATTGCGTAACCCGTTAAAAGTACAAAATTTGAAATTTCTTTTACTTATCTTGGCTTCTTTCTGGATAGATTTTGCTTTAAGTGTCACACCTCATGCATCGTATAACATATTCTGGTTGTGGTCCATTTTGATCGGCAGTAGATTGTTGAAGAGTGGCCAGTTGAGCTTGCAAAGTTTGACGTGCTCTTCGTTCCTCTTGAAGCTGCATCATAATTAGGTCCAATTTTTGCTCTATCGTTGGTTCCAATAAATCACCTTTGACCATAAAATCTTCCATATTTTAATCGGTCATCCTGCAAAATTTCAAATAACCTCACACACTCGAAATCTTGTTAGCGGGATGAGCATAGCTCAAAGTCAGGTTTACAAGATTTGCTTTTAAAAAAATATATATGGTTTTTTGTGATCTTTCTTCTTTTCAAATGCGGAACTTGAAGAAAACATTCTCCAATGAATACTTTGTCAGTGAAGACTGCGCATAGCAATCTGCTTGCTGGAAATTATCTCTGTCAGAGCACGAGTGTGAACATAGGCTTCCAGCGAGGTTGAAAACCAGTTCGGGTTTGATTTGTAGAAGAAATCCATTTGAATACCTGCTAGAGAGAAATTTTAAAATTGGATTGGAAGCTTTAGAAAGATTAGAGTCTTAATATTTATTAAAAAAGCTTGAAATTTTGAATGAATGGAATCGGGACAATAGGGTATCGTTGATGGGTTTGATGCCATCAAGGAGATAGTACATGGCTTTATCCAAACTTCCATTCTGAAGCTCTTTAAAAAAAAAGCACTACCAAATGTCACAACAGGAGTGTAGTGCTGGACACCACATGGACCGTGAATACATTGGAACACTATCCAATAGAGAGTTACCCAACAGAACTTCAGCCAGGAAACCGATTCAAGGCACATTCAGGCAGAGCACAGATAATCTTGCAGTCAATTGGCCTCATGAATTTGGACAGCAAAGAAGCCTTGACTGGAAGAAAAACGTGAAATATGATGGTTTGGTACATCCTCCACATCATTGTCCACCAGGGAAAACCATCGAAGACTTGCAAAATCAGGTGTATGATGTGGATCAAAGTGGTTTCCAAACTCTCAGGAGCAAGAAGAAGAATACTTTGCACAATAGTACTCGAGCAAGCTCTGATCCTGAAGCTCATGAAACAGGACAGCTTAAACGGCATTGGAACGGGTTAACCTCACATGATCTTTGCAGCTGATTGGAAGCAGAACGCCATGTTAGTCTATTAAAGACTTGGGCTACTTTTGTGATAAAAGGAAGGGGCAGCTTTTCTGAGCGCAATTCTTTTCTGAGCGCAATATATCAGGCATGGGGGAAGAAAACGCAAAGGAGGCCATCTCACTGTACTGAAAAGACGACATCATCTCGTGTCTTATGTTGTGTGGCCATAAAACTTCATTACGTTGAAGAAAACGGGGATAGAGGGAATGTTTTTCTCAGTCGACGAGGGGGGGGGATCGATTCAGCGACAGCGACTGTTGCTCCTATTTTTTTTTGGGAATTCTGGTGACATATGGCAGGCCAACATGGATGTGCATCGAACAGTGTTTGTCCTGAATCCTTACGAGACAGTTTAATTGACAATTGCCTTCATCGACATATAGCAGGCCAACATGGACGTGGTGCAGAGACGCCATGATCACAAACACCTATCTGAACTGAAGTCTGCAATTCAGGCATTCACCTACAGCAACACGACAATTCTAGTGATTCAGCATTCGTTAGAGCTGTAGTCAGAGCTCTATCTCTGCACAAGCGCAGGCTCAGTTTTTAAACCAGACAAGAAGCTTTACTTCCCATATGAACCAGGAAAACAGGCCACAAGTGCTGTTAGGATCAAAAATGTCAGCCGCTCACCGATTGCTTTCAAATTCCAAACAACAGCTCCAAAGAGCTGTTTTATGCGACCTCCTAGCGGTGTTCTTTCAGATGAGAAATCTATCGTTACAACGATTGTAAAATTCATCCAGCATGCTGATTGAGTGCACAGAAAGCAGATCAGAGATAAGTTTAAGATTTTCAGCTTAAAGATGGTTGAAGGAGTTGAATTCTCTCCCGAAATTTTTGATGAGCAGAAGGACCTTGTAGTTGTAGAACAAATCTTATGTGTTAGATTCCTCGATCCCGATTATCCTACTTCTGAACTTGAGAAGCTAAAAACTGAAATTTCTGTCTGTGGATGATAACCATTTTTGCTTCCTGAAAGATGCTATCCCGGATAGACCCAAAGTGGAAGTCTTTGGCTAACTGAAGTATATTTCTCATAGATGAACAGTGATTCCACTCCAACCTCTTGTATCTTCCCTTCCTGTACTCACGGTAGAAGACTGAATTTGCACAGGCCCTGGACCATTCAGTTTACTTGTTGCTGAACAGTTACATTACCTCAGAAGTCAGATTGCAACTGCTGGTGATATGTCTGTGAAGGTGAAGCATTAATTCCTGCACATGATTATAACTGTTGTTTATATGTTGATATTACTAACATGGAAGAGAAAGATGCACCAAACATTGCGACAAGTCAGTTTGTCAGCTTATAAAGAATGCAAATGAATACATGGATCTTGTTCTTGGAAGGGAGCCTCCTCTGAAAGACATGCCTGCAACATTGACTATTGCTTGTGATATTGTTCACCTCATCATTTGGAATCAAATTCCCTATGGGTTTATGGTTAAGTCTGGGAATCCATAGATCCATCTTTTGGCTGATGCTGCTGAAAATACAATGCTGAAATTTCTGTCTGTAGATGATAACCAGATTTGTATTAAAGGTTCCTATGTTGAAGGATGAATTCTATGCTCAGCTGAAACCTTGCTTTTGGTCATATCATTGCTGCATAGATGAGGTCTTGTTGGGAGTTTGGCGGATCTATTACAATATACAAATCCTCTCATCTTGCTTATATGTATGATTGATCTTCTATCCTGAAATTAGTCAAGGTCCTCTGTGGTTTCGACATTGCTTTCACAAACCCTTCGACAGCGCCCAACGGAGAGACCTATCACGGTGGGTTCAGTCTACGTTCCTGGCGCGGCTAACAACCCCCTTGGTTAGGATCAGGCAGACAATCGGGGGTAACTGATGCTGCCTCTCCCTTTAGGCCTTCAACCTGAAGCATTAATTATTTTTCCATCTTTAGTTCTTTGAGCAAAGCAATACAAACAGTGCTCCTAAACTGTACAAACACAATAAACTAGTGGTCATTTACTTGGCCAACTCCTAAGGTGTGAATCCTTCTCTCAGAATGCGTCCAGCATCTGGTCTGAGATCAATTGCGACTCGAGAAGATCCCCAAGGTTTTGTTTGTTCACCGTTTTATCCTTGGATTAGGGTTTATATCTGTCAACCCAAATTAGAAAACACCTTAGGTTTCTTAAATTAAGGTGGTAAATCCTAGGCAATCCTCATCGCACTAACTTGATTTGTCAATTGCTCGTTACCCTAACTTGGCAAGTAGGATTACTCATCCTCTTGCAAATTATATTGTACTTAGATCCTACCAACCCTTGTTCCAAAGAGTGGAAAATCCATCTTGTGACTTAAACATAAAGCCGTGCGGCGTTGCAACTTGTTGCATAGGAGTCGCATCTAACTTATGGGATCAATCTCCCATCAATGACGTTCCTTGGTCAAGAAGTATGTTTAGTCAAAATGTAGGGTTTGGGGTGTCTTCTTACCCAATCCAATCCCTAACCTTACTAGTGCCAATAATGTTTGGCCCTAGGGGTTCTAAACTTAATCAAAATTTTAGTATTAGGTCGATTGATCCTTAAGGTAAAACCCTAGATCATTATTGTATGGGCTTCCAATTAACCCAAACATTTCATGAATGTGGGTAGGACCTTTGGGTTTGAAGGTTTGGACTTGGTGTCCAAGTGCGATACTAGGTAGAATTTCTAACGTGCTAAACCCTAGCTACCACTTTGAAGTGTTCATCATATTGACTAGTTATGCTTTTACGAATCCCTTGAGGGTTATAACATCACAAATGATCTACCTAAAACGATCTAATTGTCTTGCGACAAGAATGATCTTTTCTCAAAAGAGATGCAAATACTTTTCCTAAGAGATGCAAATAAGTAGATTCAAGATGCAACGTTCCATGTAAATATGCAAATCATAGACTTTTCCTTCAATGCAACTGTAGGGTTTGCAATTGACCATTTCTTTTTCTTGTTAGAAATCATAATGATTGACAATTTTTGGGGGTAACGTGCATAAAACCTACTTAGATTTACACTAAGAAATTTGTCTATGACCTTTCGTTTAATGCAATTGAATTTCAGGCTTTCATATGACATGCAACCTTTTCTAGATTCAACTTTGATAGATGAAGTTCATACATGACGAATGTCATAAGACTATTGTTGTCTTAATCCATTCTACGACACTTAATATGTCTTAAAATAAAGCATCTTCCCATGCAACATGCAAGTCCATGGTTTCATTTCTATGCAATTCAACTGCTTGGATAACATTGACAATGATTATGTCACTCGAATCTACAAGTAGAAAATTATCTAAATGCCTTATGCGGTTTTCTTTTTCGTGGTCAATCAAAGATGCATTTAAAAAAAATTCATCTTTTAAACCTAAGCAATTTGCACTTAGGAATTTCAACTTGGAAATGCAAGCAACCCAATTTGCATGATATACACTAACCCTTGTAAATCGTTCAAGGAGATAATTTTCCAAATGTATTTTAACTAGGCTACGTGAATTAGAAACATGCGTAAATGCATTCTTCCCATGAAATTTAACATGTTTAATGCATTTCTTTTATGTGGAATTAAACTCGAAGAACCTGGGCATGAGGGCTCGTAGGGATGTCCACGTGTATGCTCGGGGAAGAAACTCCCATGTGAGTGCCTTGCGTCTTTTGTTTGGGGGCCATTGATGTCGAAGACTCTTGACTCCGCAACTCATTTTTTTTCCTTAACCAAACTACAAACTTTCTCCAACCCTTGGCAATCCGTTTCAAGATCTAACTACTTTTCCCCTTGCATGGGAATTGGGCTTATGAGCCCGATTTCTAAAACTGAGGAGGCTCCTGGAAACGAGGCTTATAGAAGCCTAACTATAGAAGCTTCTAAGGAGCTTCTACTTCTAAACAGGATTACATGGAGGGGGGGGTAATGATTGAAGGGGAGGAGACTGACGACGAGAGGGGGGAGATTATGTTGATGGTGGCAGTGGTCAACGCAGTGGCGGCAGGTCCAAGCCTGGTGGCGATTTGGTAGGCTGCAGCATGGTGATTCTTCTCTCTCTTTGTACCTCCCCCCCAAGCTCCAAGGGTGAGGTTTTATAGTGTGTAAAGGGGGGAGGGGAGGGGAGATCCACCACATGGAGGGCTTTCATGCCCTCCCTCCCTCATGCATCCCCACACCATACTTCTCCCTCTCTCCACTTAACTCACTCCTCCACACACTCCCTCTCCCCCTACCATGCATCGGCTAAGGGGAGGGGTAATTAATAAAGAAATTTGCACTACTTTAATCATTTATCCATTTGCCTTTATGTAAGGGATGTTTCTCATGCGGCTTGCGGTTTTCAAGCCCCAACCTTATTTGCACAACGTATGAATATCTCTTTGATGAACAATCTTGCAATGTATGAGGCTTTATAGTTTGTCTTAACAGGGATAAGATGTGCAATCTTGGTGAACATATCAACCACAACCATAATGGAGTTGTATCCTCCCTGAACTTGGGGTAGGCCAACAACAAAGTCCATACTGATGAATTCCCATTTCATTTTGGGAATATCAAGTGGTTGCAACTTCCCTGGCATTTTGACAGGTTCGGCCTTAATGCGTTGACAAGACAAACATTCAGTGACATATTTGAGAACTTCACCTTTAAGCCTCTCCCAATAGTAGCTCTTTCTGACTACATTGAGGGTCTTGGAATATCTAGGATGTCCTAAAAAAGGGGAGTCATGAGCTTCCTATAATATTTTTTGCTTGAGCGACTGGCTTTCCGGTATACATAATCTCGTTCTATAGTAGACAAGTCCACTATGATAGAGAATTCTTGATACTTTGCTTGTAGCTTCGGGTCTTGATCCTTGATAGGATCTCCCCTAGCATATTCTGATAGGTTGGATCATGGCATGCCTCTTCTCTAGCTAGCTCAAGTATTGGATTGTTTGGCATGGATACCTTTGTGGCTAGAGATCTAGCCGTTAATGGATCTTGCAAGATTAGAGAATTTAGAAATGCCTTGTGTGACTGAGTGCATCGGCAACTACATTCTCCTTTCTAGGCCGGTATTTGATTTCAAAATCGTATTCCTCCTGCACTTTGATCCATCGATGTTGCCTCATGTTGAGCTCATTTTGGGTAAAGATCCATTTAAGACTTTTATGATTCGTCACTAGGGTAAACTTGTTACCCAGCAAGTAGTGTCTCCAAAGCTTGAGAGCATGGATGATAACTAACAACTCTAGATCGTGGGTAGCATAATTCTTCTCAGGGCTCTTCAGTTTTCTTGAAGAGTATGCTACAGGATGACCTTATTGCATAAGCACACATCCTAAGGCAAGCGTGCTAGCATCAGTTATCACTTCAAACTTCTTACTAAGGTCAGGAAGTTTCAGGATAGATGTTGATACTAAGCTTTGCTTTATTTTATCAAAGCTGGATTGTTCAACAGTTGACCATACAATTGATGTTTGCTTCTTCAGTAGATCCGTCAGCAGTGGTGCTGCAATCAAAGCATAGTTTTTTATAAAGACCTTGTACCATCCTGTCAATCCATGAAAACTGCGTATCTCTTTGACATTTGTTGGTATTGGCCACTCCAGAACGTCTCTGCCGGATCAATTGAGATTCCTTCCGTTGATACGATGAATCCCAGATATTCAATCTGTCGCTTGAAGAATGCAAACTTCTTCTTCTCAGCATAAAGCCTGTGTGTCCTCATTGTCTCAAGGACAATGGAAAGCTGGGGTTCATGATCTTCTTTCTGTTTGGAGTAGACTATGGTATCATCAAAGAAGACGAGTACAAAGTTATCAAGATATGGCCTAAAGATATCTTGCATTAACTTATTGAAGGTGGTAGGTGCATTCTCAGCCCGAATGACATGACTAGGAACTCAAAATGCCCATATCTTGTGCTGAATGCTGTCTTTGGGATATCTTCTTCCTTGATCCTTATATGATAATATCCAAATTTGAGATCAATCTTGGAGAAGATCTTCACACCTTGAAGATGGTCAATAAGTTCATCTATCCTTGGAATGGGATATTTATTCTTAATGGTTGATTGATTCAACCCTCTGTAATCAATACATAGCCGAACCGTTCCATCCTTCTTGTTTTGGAACATCACTGGAGCTCCGCATGGCGAACTGGTGGGACGAATATAACCTTGATCTGACAGTTGCTTGAGTTGCTCCTTAAGCTCAATCGCTTATGGAATGGACATTCTATATGGTTTCTTTGCAATTTGCGCAGCTCTTGGCGCTAGCTTGATTTCATGATCAACTTCTCTTTGAGGAGAATGTTCTGTCAGCTCTTCAAGAAATATGTCTACGTATTCCTTTAGCCATGAGGATTCTTCACTAGACTCCTGATTCTGATCTAGCTTATTTAGCTTAATCAAGTAGACAAGTAGCCCCTTCCTAACTCTTTTTATTATCTAAGATGCTTTGGCCAGTTGAATTTTAGGCTTACCAGCCTCTCCTTGAGTTGTAACCAATTCCCCTTCAAAATTTCAAAAGGAAACTTCACCCTTTCCACAATGAATGTGAGCATCACTAGGTTTAAGCCAAATCCATTCTAAGTAAATACTCATGGATACCTAGGTTCATAACCCTGAATCTAACCGAGGTCGACTTTCCTCCTAGAAGGAATTCCACCTTAGCAGTTTGCCTGATACAAGTGACCTCACGACCATTTTCTAATTCCACAAGCAAGGTAGGTGCATCTATTGTGGCTATTCCTTATCTTCTTGCATAAGCTGGTGAAATAAAGGAATGTGTAGTGCCACAATAGATCCATATTTTGAAGCCTTTACCTTGATAATCCGATGGTGTCTCAATCACTGAAAATTGGCGATTCGGGCCTTTCTTGTGAAGGGCGGCATGGACTGTTGCCCTTTCAAAGTCTGCTTCTATGGTCAGGTCTTCTTCTTCGCACATCTCCCTATTGGCAACACAGGCAGTTCTTCCTCTGCCCCTGGTGGCGGCTCCTTGACCACGGGCAGTTCCTTGGAATGGTCCTTGACGTTGTCCTCCGCCAAACTTGGGACATTGCCTTTTGAAATGACCAGGCTCATTACAATGGAAGCAACGGAGGTTGCAGCCATTACCTTGGGTAGGAACAAAATTATTGACATTGTTGGTCCTAGCTTTCTTCCTTTGTCCCTTGTTTTGACCTTGAACTCTCTTCGCTTGGGACCTATACACTCCTTTGTTCTGATCCTTGTAAGACCAATTCTTGTTACTTCTTGGCCTACTTTACACTTCCTGTATTATGGGTGCAGCTCGGATGAGTGCGTCCTGAAGGTTTGTTGGGCGCATTGATTCGAGGTGGGTGTTTACAGGTGGGTTTAATCCGGCACAAAACTTCGACACATGTTGTGTCATATCCATTTGTGGCACATACTTCAAAAGAGAGGTGAACTTCGAGTAGTATGCATCAAGAGATAAATCAAGCTATTTCAGCTCATAGAACTCATTCATCTTCTATGTGCAGTATGCAGGTGGTAAGTATCTTCCTTGCACGGCTCTTTTCAGCTTCTCCCAAACAACGAGCCCTTTCGAGATCCCTTGGTCTCTGCACCATTACTTCCACCAAATCCTTGCTTCATCGGTAAGCTTCAGCTTGGTGAGCATTGCTTGGTTGGTGGGTGCAGTACCTGCTGCTTCAAAGAAATCTTCCATGGATTCAATCCAAATCTCGGCATTAGTTTGGACGGTCCTTCCTTTGCCATCAAATTCTAGTGGCTTGATCTTCTTGAAAAGAAACTTCTTCTCCTGAATCACCGCCGTACTTAGTGTAGGGGTCAGACTACGGATTTACACTTGAGGTTGTGCCTGGGCATTGAGATTCTTAATGTTAACAACTCGCTAAACATTTCTCACCTTACATTTCATGCCCAATTTGGCTTTCAGCCAAAAGACTTAATCACTTAACTTACCATCAAGACAATCATTGACAAAAAGAGTATGATTTCATTCATATGAGCATAGCCCTTTCGAGTACAATTATTCTGGGGATGATGGAACAAGCTAATACATCAATTTGAGGAGAATAAGATTGTATTACATTCAGATACAAGAACTGAGTAATAGTATGGATTAGGGTCATGGATTTTCAGGAATCGATACGTCATTGGAAGATTAGGGTATCCTTTCCTTTGGTACCCATTTTTCTCGTAACGTCCCAACACCTTGATCCTATCGGCAGGGATTATTCAGGTCATTTCATCGTACACATACTTGTTTTACTTGACCTTTCGACCTCCGACATGTAGGGTTGTGTTTGCGTGAGCTTCAACAAAAATGAAGAGCTTCACGATCTTTAGGTCCTCCAACCACTTGATTCTCTTTAGGTTGGTTCGAAGGTACGCAAATCGATGGGAAGCTATTATGTAATAAATTCATGAATCCCATGTCCATCTCCGTTCCACGTACAGGGGTGAAGGATTGTAGATGCGGTCTAGGATATTCATCATATCGATCCTCCGTCTATAATCCGAGTCACGCATCACATAACCTGGAACAACCTAGAATCTGTTCCATGCTTCATGACTCTACAAGTCAGCATTGATAAGTAAGTAAGAAAACGATCTTAAGAGCAACATTTTCTTTACTTCTCCTCATTAAGTTTCCATGAAAATTATTAGATCCTCGTTGGTTCGCTCTGATAAAAACTGTAACATGTCCACCTGTTTGCTCGCAGGACACGTCTTACTAGTGCATCGGGAAGAGAGTCCAAAAAGCGCCACCTGGCACTCCCATGGAATGTCACGGGGTTTGTGATCTAGGTCTTCCCGAGTCTGCCATGAAGTGGAAGAATTCTGACCCCACTTAGGACCAACCTGAATTTGGGGTTTTCCTAGTGGTCAAATTCCTAGAACGGCAGCTAGCCTCGAACCCTAGGCGAACTACTTTATGTAGAAATGTCAGGGTCGAAGCGGATTCATGCTGCACTTGGCTCAAGGAGAATGGAAAATGAGAGGGATGCAAAGCTGGACCTCTCTGTCCATAAGGCATAGTCCCATTCCCTTCCCCTAAAATAGCATAAATCGGGATTCTAGTATCCTAGATTCTAGGTCAACGTTCCTTGCTGTTCATTTCCTTCGGGAAAAATTCCTGGCCAACCAAGACCACACATCCTTAGGATGGACCTAGGGCCACATCCACCGCACTTTTCTCAGGGTTGCTTTAGTTGTCTAATTACCTACCACATTTAGTTGGACACGCATAAAACAGCTTTCTTAATTATCCAATTAATCACCGTTTCCTTCATGTAATCTTAGCACTGACATAGAAAAACAATGTCAAACAAGTTCCTTTACATCAATTGATCTTATTTATCTTTGGAATACATCATATAATCCAGTCTTGAGGCTAATCCGTAATCTGCCCGAAGGCAATCCATAATCCGCCCAAAGGCAATCCAGCAATCCTCAGGGATTACTAATCTAAGTTTCTGCCCGTAGACTAGTATGCGGGCCTCGAGATCCAATCCTGAGTTACGTTGGCCTCTTGTGCAGGACGCGGAAGGCAAGGGAATTACGGCCAGAGCCCCCCTGGCACCCAAGCGTCCTCCTTAATGCGTTGACATGTTCGGCCTTAATGCGTTGACAAGACAAACATTCAGTGACATATTTGAGAACGTCACTTTAAGCCTCTCCCAATAATAGCTCTTTGTGACTGCATTGAGGATCTTAGCATATCTAGGATGTCATAAAAAAGGGGAGTCATGAGCTTCCCATAGTATTTTCTGCTTGAGGGACTCTCTTGCCGGTATACATAATCTCGTTCTATAGTAGACAAGTATTGGGTATACTTGAGGTATACTTGAGGTTGGATCATGGCATGCCTTTTCTCTAGCTAGCTCAAGTATTGGGTTGTTTGACATGGATACCTTTGTGGCTAGAGATCCAGTCGTTGATGGATCTTGCAAGATTAGAGAATTTAGAAATACCTTGCAAAACTGAGTGCATCGACAACTACATTCTCCTTTCCAGGCCGATATTTGATTTCAAAATCGTATTCCTCCAGCACTTTGATCCATCGACGTTGCCTCA
Organism: Lygodium microphyllum; assembly: GCF_053477565.2. Taxonomy (NCBI): domain Eukaryota; kingdom Viridiplantae; phylum Streptophyta; class Polypodiopsida; order Schizaeales; family Lygodiaceae; genus Lygodium; species Lygodium microphyllum. Next base: position 155,854 of record NW_028229514.1, on the reverse strand, counting down.
TGTTGAACTCATTTTAGGTAAAGATCCATTTAAGACTTTTATGATCCATCACTAGGGTAAACTTGTTACCCAGCAAGTAGTGTCTCCAAAGCTTGAGAGCATGGATGAGAGCTAATAACTCCAGATCGTGGGTAGCATAATTCTTCTCATGGCTCTTCAGTTTCCTTGAAGAGTATGCTACAAGATGACCTTCTTGCATAAGCACACATTCTAAGGCAAGTGTGCTAACATCAGTTATCACTTCAAACTTCTTACTAAGGTCCGAAAGTTTCAGGATAGGTGCTGATACCAAGCTTTGGTTTAGTTTATCAAAGCTGGATTATTCAACAATTGACTATACAATGGATGTTTGCTTCTTTAGTAGATTCGTCAGTGGTGCTGCAATCAAAGCATAGTTTTTTATAAAGACCACGTACCATCCTATCAATCCATGAAAACTGCATATTTCTTTGACAGTTGTTGGTATTGGCCAGTCCAGAACATCTCTGACCTTAGCCGGATCAATTGAGATTCCTTCCGCTGATATGATGAATCCCAGATATTCAATCTGTCGCTTGAAGAATGCACACTTATTCTTCTTAGCATAAAGCTTGTGTGTCCTCATTGTCTCAAGGACAATGTGAAGCTAGGGTTCATGATCTTCTTCCTATTTGGAGTAGACTAAGGTATTTTCAAAGAAGATGAGTACAAAGTCATCAAGATATGGCCTAAAGATATCCTGCATTAACCTGTTGAAGGTGGCAGGTAAATTCGTCAGCCCGAATGACATGACTAGGAACTCAAAATGCCCATATCTTGTGCTGAATGCTGTCTTTGGGATATCTTCTTCCTTGATCCTTATCTGATAATATCCAAATCTGAGATCGATCTTGGAGAAGATCTTCACACCTTGAAGACGGTCAATAAGTTCATCTATCCTTGGAATGGGATATTTGTTCTTAATGGTTAATTGATTCAACCCTCTGTAATCAATACACAGCCGAAGCATTCCATCCTTCTTGTTCTGGAATAGCACTCGAGCTCCCCATGGCGAACTATTGGGACAAATGTAACCTTGATCTAACAGTTGCTTGAGTTGCTCCTTCAGCTCAATCACTTCCGGAATGGACTTTCTATATGGTTTCTTTGCAATTGGCACAGCTCCTGGCGCTAGCTTGATTTCATGATCAACTTCTCTTTGAGGAGAAAGTTCTGTCAACTCTTCAGAAAATACGTCTACGTACTCCTTTAGCCATGAGGGTTCTTCACTAGACTCCTGATTCTGATCTAGCTTATTTAGCTTAATAAAGTAGATAGGTAGCCCCTTCCTAACTCCTTTTATTATCCGAGATGCTTTGGCCAGTTGAATTTTAGGCTTCCTAGTCTCTCCTTGAGTTGTAACCAATTCCCCTTCAGAACTTGGAAAGGAAACTTGGCTCTTTCCATAATGAATGTGGGCATCATTAGGTTTAAGCCAATCCATTTCGAGCAAACACTCATGGATACCTAGGTTCATAACCCTGAATCTAACCGAAGTCGGCTTTCCTCCTAGAAGGAATTCTACCTTAGCAGTTTTCCTGGTACAAGTGACCTCACGACCATTTGCTAATTCCACAAGAAAGGTAGGTGCATCTATTGTGGCTATTCCTAAGATTCTTGCACAAGCTGGTGAAATAAAGGAATGTGTACTGCCACAATCAATCAAGGTTTTGAAGCCTTTACCTTGATAATCCTATGGTGTCTGAATCACCGAAAATTGGCGATTCGGGCCTTTCTTGTGAAAGGTGGCATGGACTATTGCCCTTTCAAAGTCTCCTTCTATGGTCGGGTCTTCTTCTTCGCACATCTCCCTGTTGACAACACAGGCGGTTCTTCCTCTACCCCTGGTGGTGGCTCCTTGGCCATGGGCAGTTCCTTGGAATGGTCCTTGATGTTGTCCTCTGCCAAGCTTGGGACATTGCCTTTTGAAATGACTGGGCTCGTTGCAATGGAAGCAACAGAGGTTGCGGCCATTACCTTGGGTAGGAACAAAATTATTGACATTGTTGGTCCTAGCTTTCTTCCTTCGTCCCTTGTTTTGACCTTGAACTCTCTTCGCCTGGGAGCTATACACTCCTTTGTTCTGATCCTTGTAAGACCAAGTCTTGTTGCTTCTTGGCCTAGTTTGCACTTTCTATATTATGGGTGCAGCTCGAATGAGTGCGTCCTGAAGATCTGTTAGGCGCATTGATTCGAGGTGGGTGTTTACAGGTGGGTTTAATCCGGCACAAAACTTTGACACCTGTTGTGTCATATCCATTTGTGGCGCATACTTCAAAAGAGAGATGAACTTTGAGTACTATGCGTCAAGAGATAAACCAAGCTGTTTCAACTCATAGAACTCATTCATCTTTTGCGTGGGGTATGCAGGTGTTGAGTATCTTCCTTGCACAGCTCTTTTCAGCTTCTCCCAAGTAACAGACCCTTCAGAGATTCCTTGGTCTCTACACCATTGCTTCCACCAAAGCCTTGCTTTGCCGGTAAGCTTAAGATTGGCAAGCATTGCTTGGTAGGCGGGTGCAATACCTGCCGCTTCAAAGTAATCTTCCATGGATTCGATCCAAATCTCAGCATCAGTTTGGACGGTCCTTCCTTTGCCATCAAATTCTAGTGGCTTGATCTAGTTGAGAAGAAACTTCTTCTCCTGAATCACGGCCGTACTTGGTGTAGGGGTCTGACTAGGGATCTGCATTGGAGGTTGTGCCTAGGCATTGAGATTCTTAACGTTAACAACTTAACTTGCTAAACGTTTCTTACCTTACATTTCATGCCCAATTCATCTTTCAGCCAAAAGACTTAATCACTTAACATACAGTCAAGACAATCATTGACAGAAAGAGTCTTATTTCATTCATATGGGCATAGCCCTTTCGAGTATAATTATTCTGGGGAAGATGGAACAAGCTAATACATCAATTTGAGGAGAATAAGATTGTTTTACATTTAAATATGGGAAATAAGTAATAGTATGGATTGGGGTCATGGATTTTCAGAAATCGATACGTCATTGGAAGATTAGGGTATCCTTTCCTTTGGTACTCGTTTTTCTCGTAATGTCCCAACACCTTAATCCTGTCGGTAGGGATTATTCAGGTCACTTCCTCGTACACATACTTGTTTTGCTTGACCTTCCGACCTGTGACATGTAGGGTTGCGTTTGCATGAGCTTCAACAAAAATGAACAGCTTCACGATCTTCAGGTCCTCCAACCACTTGATTCTCTTTATATTGGTTCAAAGGTACGCAAATCGGTGGGCAGCTATGTAATAAATTCCTGAATCACCTGTCCATCTCTGTGTTACGTACAGGGGTGAAGGATTGTAGACGCGGTCTAGGATATTCATCATATCGATCCTCCGTTGTTGATAATCCAAGGCACGCATCGCAGTCATAAACATAACCTGGAACACCAAGAATCTATTCCATACTTCATGACTCTGCAAGTCAGCATTGATAAGTAAGTAAGGAAATGATCTTAACAGCAACATTTGCTTTACTTGTCCTCATTAAATTTCCATGAAAATTATTACATCCTCATTGGTTCGCTCTAATACCAACTGTAACATGTCCACCTGTTCGCTCGTAGGACATGTCTTAGCAGCCCATTGGGAAGAGAGTCCAGAAAGCGCCGCCCGGTACTCCCATGGAATGTCACGGGGTTTGCGATCTAGGTCTTCAAAGTGGAGCATGAATGGCAGACTCGGGAACCACATGGGATTTTCCTAGTGGTCAAATTCCTAGAACGGCAGCTAGCGTCAAACACCAGGCGATCTACTTTACGCAGAAACATCAGGGTCAAAGCGGATTCATGCTCCACTTGGAATGGGAAATGAGAGGGATGCAAAGCTTGACCTCTCTGTCCATAAGGCATAGTCCCATTCTGTTCCCCTAAAACATAGGGATTCTAGTATCCTAGATTCTAGGTCAACGTTCCTTACTGTTCATTTCCTTCGAGAAAAGTTCCCGGCCAATCGGGACCACCTATCCGTAGGATGGTCCCATGGCCACATCCACCGCACTTTCCTCGGGGTTACTTTAGTTGTCTAATTACCTACCACATCTAGTTGGACACGGATAAAATAGCTTTCCTAATTATCCAATTAGTCACCGGTTCTTTCACGTAATATTTGCACTGAGATAGAAAAACAATGTCAAACAAGTTCCTTTACATCAATCGATCTTATTTATCTTTCGAATACATCATATAATCTAGCCCGTAGGCTAATCCATAATCTGCCCGAAGGCAATCCATAATCCACCCGAAGGCAATCCAGCAATCCTCAGGGATTACTAATCTAAGTTTCCGCCCGTAGACTAGTATGCGGGCTTCGAGATCCAATCCCGAGTTACGTCGGCCTCTTGTGCGCAGGACCCGAAAGGCAAGGGAATTACAGCCAGAGCCCCCTGGCACCCAAGCATCCTCCTGCTCCAAGTAGTGTCCAACCGAGAGACCTCTCGCGGCGGGTTCGTTCCACATTCCCGGCATGGCTAACAACCCCGGTTAGGTTCAGACATGCAATCGGGGGTAACTGATACTGCCTCTCCCTTCACACCTTCAACCTGAAGCATTAATTATTTTTCCATCTTTAGTTCTTTGAGCAAAGAAATACAAATAGTGCTCCTAAACTGTTCAAACACAATCAAACCAGTGGTCGTTTACTTGGCCAATTGCTAAGGTGTAAATCCTTCTCTCCGAATGCATCCAACATCCGGTCCGGGATCAATTGCGACTCGGCAAGATCCCCAAGGGTTTGTTTGTTTACCCTTTTATCCTTGGGTTAGGGTTTATACCCTATCAACCCAAATTAGCAAACACCTTAGGTTTCTTAAATTAAGGTGGTAAATCCTGGGCAATCCTCATCCCCCTAACTTGATTTGTCAATTGCTTGTTACCCTAATTTGGCAACTCAGTAGCAGGATTACTCATCCTCTTGCAAATTATCTTATACTTAGATCCTACCAATCCTTATTCCAAAGAGTGGAAAATCCATCTTGTGACTTAAACACAAAGCCGTACGGCGTTGCAACTTGTTGCATAGGAGTTGCATCTAACTTGTGGGATCAATCTCCCATCAATGACATTCCTTGGTCAAGAAGTATGTTTAGTCAAAATGTAGAGGTTGGGGTGTCTTCTTACCCAACCCAATACCTAACCTTACTAGTGCCAATAGCGTTTGGCCTTAGGGGTTCTAAACTTAATCGAAATTTTAGTATTAGATCGATCGATCCTTAGGGTAAAACCCTAGATCGTTATTGTATGGGTGTCCAATTAACCCAAACATTTCGTGAATGTGGGTAGGACCTTTGGGTTTGAAGGTCTCGACTTGGCGTCCAAGTGCGATACTAGGTAGAATTTCTAACATGCTAAACCCTAGCTAGCACTTTGAAGTGTTCATCGTATCGACTAGTTATGCTTTTACGAATCCCTTGAGGGTTATAACATCACAAATGATCTACCTAAAACGATCTAATTGTCTTGCGACAAGAATGATCTTTGCTCAAAAGAGATGCAAATACTTTTCCTAAGAGATGCAAATAAGTAGATTCAGGATGCAATGTTCCATGTAAGTATGCAAATCATAGACTTTTCCTTCAATGCAACTATAGCGTTTGCAATTGACCATTTCTTTTTCTTGCTAGAAATCATAATGATTGACAATTTTTGGAGGTAACCCGCATAAAACCTACTTACATTTACACTAAGAACTTTTCCTACAACCTTTCGTTTAATGCAATTGAATTTCAGGCTTTCATATGACATGCAACCTTTTCTAGATTCAACTTCGATAAATGAAGTTCATGCATGACGAATGTCATAAGAGTATTATTGTCTTAATCCATTCTACTACACTTAATCCATCTTAAAATACAAGGATCTTTGCATGCAACATGCAAGTCCATGGTTTCATTTCCATGCAATGCAACTACTTGGACAACATTGACAATGATTATGTCATTCGAATCTACAAGTAGAAAATTACCTAAATGCCTTATGTGCTTTTCTTTTCCGGGGTCAATCAAAGATGCATTTAAACAATTTCATCTTTTAAACCTAAGCAATATGTGCTTAAGAATTTCAACTTGGAAATGCAAGCAACCCAATTTGCATGACATGCACTAACCCTTATAAATCGTTCAAGAAGATAATTTCCCAAATATATTTTAACTAGGCTACATGAATTAGAAACATGCGTAAATGCATTCTTCCCATGAAATTTAACGTGCCTAATGCATTTATTTTTTATGGAATTAAACTCGAAGAACCTGGGCATGAGGGCTCGTAGGGATGTCCATGCGTATGCTCGGGGAAGAAACTCCCGCGTGAGTGCCTTGCGTCTTTTGTTTGGGGGCCATCAATGTCGAAGATTCTTGAGTCCACAACTCGTTTTTTTGCCGTAACCGAACTATGAACTTTCTCCAGCCCTTGGCAATCAGCTTCAAGATCTGGCTACTTTTCCCCTTGCGCAGGAATTGGGCTTATGAGCCCGGTTTCTGAAACCGGGGAGGCTCGTGGAAACGAGGCTTATAGAAGCCTAACTATAGAAGCTTCTAAAGAAGCTTCTGCTTCTGAACAAGATTACGTGGAGGAGGGGTAATGATTGAAGGGGAGGAGATTGACGACGAGAGGGGGGGAGATTATGTCGATGGTGGTGGTGGTCAGCGCAGTGGTGGCAGGTCCTGGCGTGGCGGCAATCTGGCGGGCTGCACCACGGCGCTTCTTCTTTCTCTTCGTACCTCCCCTTCCCCCCCCTCCCCAAGCTCCAGGGGGGGTTATAGTGTGTAAGGGGGGTGGAAGGAGATCCACCACGTGGAGGGCTTTCATGCCCTCCCTCCCTCATGCATCCTCACACCACACTCCTCCCTCTCTCCACTTAACTCACTCCTCCACACACATCCTCTCCCCTTGCTATGCATCGGCTAAGGGGAGGGGTAATTAATTAAAAAAATTGCACTACTTTAATCATTTATCCATTTGCCTTTATGCAAGGGATGTTTCTCATGCGGCTTGCGGTTTTCAAGCCCCGACCTTATTTGCACAATGCGGATAGGGATTATTATCATGCACGCGGGGTAAGCGTTTAATTGCCAATATTTTTCGATGTGGGAGATCATTTTGGGGTGCTTTATTGCGCGATGTGTGTGGGGTTTAAGGCTGACTTAATATTTAGAGCGAAAATATTACAGTCTTCAAGAGATAAGTAGATTACAGTGAATGTTTAAAGGTTCAAGAGGTACTTCACGGTCAATCACAAGGGTTTGAGAGAGAAGAATGTATGGGGATTCAAGAGCTTAGACTTCCGAGATGGTAGAGATAAGAGAAGGGTTGAAGGTTTCAATCCAAGTTCTTCAAGATTTTAATAGAGCTCCCAACTGCATGTTCTTAGCAAAGATCACGAGTATTATCTATAAGTTGTAACTCAAATCAAGCTTGTTTTCTTGACTATAAGAGCAATCACAAATTATAAAATGAAGTACAATATGCTGTCATTTATCATAAACAACTCTACATCCCATCATTCATACATTATGCCAAAGCATGAATCAACTTTGCATGATTACATTCAATGTAGACTGTTAGGGACAAAAGCTTATGAGTCAATTACAAGGCTTGTAGGGCAAAGAGACTTGCTTCAAGAGAGCTTCAAACTGAGTTCCTGATAAGGATAAGTTACCACAACCAAGAAATAAGAGAAAAAGCTCCACTTAATTCAACTCAAAGCATCTATGAATGATCTACAAACATTGCCCTGCCATAGGGGCGCATAATACTTGCATATTTTGACAAGATGACTTCTGTAGAGTAAGAAATGATGAAAAGAACATTGTTGTAGCTAATTCTCTGAATGTGGCTGAAGATATCAACCCCAAATCAGCCCAAATATCTTCAAGACTTCACCTCTGATGATAGCATAAACTTCCCCTAATACAGTGTTAGTGCGTTTAGTGTCGAGAGTCAACCATGGGGGTAAGAGACAGTAGGGTGAAGGTAGATTGAGGGAGAGGAGTAGACAGATAGAAGGGATTTGAAGAAATTGAAGATGTAGAAAAATACTGCAAAAAAGAATTAGAAAATGTAGAAGAATACTAACAGAGATGAAGCATGTTAGTTTATTCCTGCATTATGAGAATATAAAACTCTAATAGACAAAAACATGTATAAAATAATACCTTTCTCTATTCAGCCCATATCTCCAATCATATGCCTCCATTGGCTCCAAAAGGGGGGTAAAATACTAGGACACCTGGCTAGAATTTAGCTAGATCACTCCATCTCCCACTTTGAGGTGCTACTCACTGCCTGAAAATAGCAATTGAGCGTCGAGCAATTTCACCAATCTCTCTTTTTACATAAAATCCTCTCAAATTAGTTTAAGGCTATATGCTTTCTTTTACATGTTATCATAATCTAGAACTTACCTATAGTTTATGGTTTTTTACAAGAGATAATGTCAACAATATCAAAAATTGGCTAAAACTCTCGGGGGGTTCACTATATATATATTCTCTATATAACGTGCGTTCATGGCCTATTTATAAATATCCTAACTTGTGAATTTTTCTTGAATAAAACACAACCCTTTTCTATTCAATCTGTAAGTAACCTCTTTATATGACACCCTTCTGTATGTAAAAAATGTATAAAAATGGTGTTTTAAAAACCCCTTATTTTGAACTCACGTTATATATACATATATTCATGAGTGAACCCCCCGAGCTAAAGCTTGTCCAAAAATCTAATATTTTTGAATCATGGACACTAACACTAATATCTAAAATATGATTGGCTCTCTAAATCAATAAGAAATCTACACTCTAGTTTTTTTTATACGGTGTGTGTATATCAGCATGACATCCACCCCCTCCTAACGTGCATATCCTTTGGCATGCGCCAAAGTCTTATAGATCTTCAGGTTTAGAAGAAGAAGTATCTTCTGCCATGTTAATGTCTTCATCTTCTGCCTCTTCTTCTTCTTCTTCTATGTCTTCATGATCTTGAATTACATCCAAGTCTTCTAACTCGTATGTTGAAGAACTTCATCAGAAGAGGTTGATTCTTTTTCCAGCTACGGGTATCATTATGTTGGTCCTATCCAATTCAATCAATGAATGTCTGGCATTGTCATGAACGACCTTTACCACATATGGGCCAAACCAACACTTTACCATCTTCCTAGAAGCACTGTATTGATTATTTAGGATGCTTTCATAGACAAGCACCTTGTCATTTTTTTGGAAAGCTCTTGATTGAAGTCGATGTTGCCTATCAAATCTTTTTTTTTTTTAGTCTTGTTGTTTTTAACTTCTTAATAGCTCCTTGAACATCTTCACACCTTCTTTTTAGATGCCATATGTGCAAAGTCAGCAACTCTTCTCTACTGATGCCTTCCTCCCAAGGGGGGTAGAAGACTCCATGTGAGAATAGATTCTTCAATCGGCATAATTGGTTGTTGTCCATGCATAAGTTTAGCTAGCATATAGTTAGTCATTGTACTATGAGTAGTCCGCTTAGCCCATAATGCAAAATGTATCATTTTAGGCTATTCTTTGATCTTTCCTCTACAATACTTTGTTAGAGCTTTAAGAATAGGCTAGTGCCCTCTCTCACTTTTCCCATTTCCTTCAGGGTTGTAGGATGATGTTAAAGCCAACTTAATACCTAATTGCATGCCTCATCAGCATTCAACTCTCCTCTATCTGCGATTACTTTACCCACACAACCATATCTACAAAACACTTCTTCAAGAAAAAATAACAAACAACTTGAGTGGTCTTGGTTGTTAAGGCTTTGCCTTCAACTTGATTGGTTAGATCTTCTCTTGCAAGTGGAGCCCCGAGAGGAACACCAAGGAAAAGGGAATTCTCTTGCAAGAAAATCTATCTTGTAACATCAACAAGCTTGTTTATCATGTTTCATATGATCACAATGAAGAAAAGAACACCAGGCACAACAAATCTTCATGCAGCATCATGTAGACCTCCCACGGATTTTAATAGAATCAACCATATTCTTCAACATCTTCACAAAATCCATCAATAGAACAAAGAAAGCAAAGAAATACACCATCTTTGAATGGAAATACATCACATAGTATTCATCTTCAATATCTTCATAGTCTTCTCTCTCAATCTCTCATATACAATCACTCTGTTTTAGTAGAATTGGCTATCTCTGACTCTCTCTCTCACACTCCATCAATAATACATCATATCCTCACTACAATCTCTCAAAATTACTCTCAATAATCACTCTTAGGTCGTGGATACCCCTCCCAAGAGGTATGTCTGATATGAAGGGTCACCAGAGCCACTACAGTGTCTCTTCACAGCTCACTACTGTCACTTCACTCTAGTCTTCTCTTGAGTCTTTAGCAGCTACTTCTTCCACTTCTTTCAGCTCTTTTACACTTGTATTCACCTCTTTCCAAGGCTAGAAAACTTTTCCCAAAGTCATACATACATTCCACAGAACACTTACAGAAGCATACAAAACAGTCTACAGAACAGTACCAGAACAGCTACAGTACAGAACAGAACAGAACAGAACAGAACAGAAGCTCTACAGAAGACCTACAGAAGATTACAGAAGGTCATCCAAACCACATAACTCACTCTCAAACCATTTCAAACTCTCACAAAACATTCAATAAACTTTCACAATATCTCATTCTTCATCAATCAATACTCCATCCCTCCTTACAGAAGACAATCAGAACAAAACAGACCAAAACAGAACAAAACAGAAGGTATACAGAACCATTCAGAACCTATCATAACATCATAGAACCATCAACAAACATCATGATCTTCCAAAACACAATCAATATCATCCAAAACACTCTCAATCCTCTTCCAAATCAATCAATCATCCCATAAAATCAACCATTCAGCTCTCAAAAACAACAAAAATCAGCCAAAAAACAAGTCATTTCAACACTCAACAACAAGCACTAAATATCATATATTTCATATTCTTGTAGGCATAGTTATAAGATCAATAACCCATCTATAATGTATAGACAAAGGATAAGTTGGTTGTAACCCATCTCAATGCTTGACCTTAGAATACATTTGACACATATAACAAGTTTCAACAAAATGTGCTATGCCTTGATACATGTTTTGCCACCAATATTTTTCTTTGACTTTACTAAAGCTTCCCCATATGCCTCTATGGCTAGCCCACAGCTTTCCATGAAATTCCTTCATTACCTATTGTTGCAATCTTTTGTTACCTAAAACTCGGACAAGCGCTCCTTTCTTCTTCTTTGCGTGCTTCCATAGTTGCCCTTCTTTAAGAAAAAATCCATATACTTTCCTCTTAATATTCTTGAACTCTTCATCAGTCCAAGACTCCTTCTTCATTATGCTCAAATATTGGCCAATCTTCAGTCAATCTTCTTCAAGGAAATGAACTAGAACTTGAGCAATGCAATGAGCATGCTGGCTATACTAGTTGACCACCCTTCTTCCATAGATAAATCTTTGATCTTTGTTGTTGTATGCTAATTTACAACAATACCTTTTCTTATTCTTACTGTACTTAATGCTATACCATTAAAAAGATCATCTTCACTTGCAAGATTTAGCTTTGGGTTTGTATATGTAGCAAACTGAAAATGTACTTTCAGCAGCCATGGAATAAAACTCAGCAAGTATAGATTCTTCAGCTTCATCTTCTTCTATCAGCTCTTCTTCATTGTCATATCTTGCACGTGATAGCATGTTAGCAACTCGAATTGCCTTTCCTGCAATATGCTTTAATTTGAGGTTGAGAGATTTAATATATGCAATCCATCTTAGCATAGCAATGTCAGGTGTAGAGCAGTTGGCAATCATGCCCAAGAGTGGAGGACAATCAGTTTCTACCACTATGAAAGTACCTATAAAGTATTCACGATCACACTTTAATTTTTTTTACAAATCCCCACAATTCCCTTTTTACTTGTGTATACCAAATGAGTTGCATACATGTTATCTTCAAGGTATTCTTGGCCAACAGCACATCATATTCCAATGGGACTTGTATCTACATTACGGATGATGGGTTGATCATTTGAATAATCAGCCCTTTTGAGAGTGGGGGTTGAAATTCACAACTTCTTTACTTTGTGTACACTGAGAGTATGCTCTTTCCCCCAAGAGAATCTTTGGCCTTTTCTTAGTAATTGATAAATATTTTCGGCTAAATGAGCAAATGTGGTATCCATATGAGATGAATACACATGCGCCAAGAAATCTTCTCACCTCTGAAATATTTGTGTATTTTTCTTGCATTTTTCTTATGGCATCTATCATGATTAGTGAAGGTTTACGTCTTTAGGGGCCACACAAATGTCTGACCACTAGGACTTCTTCTACTCCAAAAATTGACTTAGCTCCAGAAAGAATATGATGTACCTCTTCTAGCCTTGTCAAAATCCTGTCACAATCATGAATAAGGTTAACTAAAAATGTCCTACAGCCATGTTTGTCATGCTCCTCATTGTTTTCATTGACTTCACATCCCTTGATAGGTACATCACCAAGAAATGGAAGAGTAGGTTGTGGAATAAAGTCCCTTAAGATTTTGTGCGGGGCATTCATCATATGGGCTATGGAGTTTGTTGCACCTTGTGGTATAGTGCACATGCAGACCAATCCAAGAGGTATCTTCATTGTGGTAATGTCTCGGCTTTCTAATGAAAGCTGAAATTGGTCATATCCTAAATATAGGTCACCCATAGAATTAATTGCTCTACCTACAAAAGCTTCAGCAAACTCATCAACAATTGAACCTCAACCAACATTTCAGATTGTGACACTATTAACAGGCTGTAGATCTTGGATGAATAATAAAGATCCATTTTTCTTGGGTATTGTAAACCATCGATTTGAGGAAGGTGTTGAAGAAGGTTCTAAAATCTTCATTCTGATCTTTTCATTTAGAAGTTCTAGTAATTTGGACAAATGCACCCTTGGAACAGAAATAGCGAGGTTCCAAGTCACATGTGGGACCATAAAAATGACCATAGGAGCCACAATATTTGGATCCACATAGCCTATTTCACTTGGTTGAAATGCAAAAGCTTTTTCATGTTTCATTAGCATTTTCATAAAAGAATATTTTTCAGCTGGCGAAAGGAAATAATTATCACCTATTTTGAGCTCTTTTATACTTTTAGATGTGAACTTGTGACCAATGTTCAAAGGATCACGAAGACTTGGCTGATTTGCTGCTCTATCAGCTAGCACTTCACTTTTAGGAGGCAGTGAGACTGCCATAGGCTTGAGTTTCTTATCCACCATCTTGTATTTTGTCTCCACTTGCGCTTTAGCCTTGTTGAGTAAACCAATGTCTATCTGCTTAACAAATTCTTGAATTGTTTGATAAAAATTCAATGTGCATACCTCAATGGACTGATTTTCAACCTGATTTTCTATATCAACACAGCTGCATATATTTAAGCCAATGTGTCAGTAGTAATCTGTCCAAAAAAAAGCCCGAAATATCTTCATTTTCAGCCATCATGTCATAAGTTTTCAGATCCCTTCTTCCATGACATAAATGTTTTCTTTCAGCTTTAGTCATGGTTGGAAGGGAGTGATAATAGCACATGCTATTGGATGTACATACATACAGATTTGCTAGAGACACAGTTTCTATAGCATAAGGAGGTTTAATCTTTTTACATGATGCACTGCCATAGCCTCCTTGTATAGCAGTGTAGCCCAAAAACCCTTGAATTCTTGGGCATTAGGAGGCACATGATAATTACATAGTTGATCTTTGTTTTGATGATGGTTAACACACACAGTAAGAAATTGGATAGCTCATTCATTATCCTTGCTTCGTATTCAAGCATAGGAAGAACCATCATCAAGAGCTTTTATTTCCAAGTGGGCTTCAGAAATGTAAGGTTGCCCAAGAATGATAGGGTAACTACAAGAGTCTTGAATAAAAAAGTGAAAATTATCTTTTATGTCTCCAATAGTTACCTGCACATTAGGACATGCATCAGATAACTCTCCAGAAGAGTTGTTTGCAACTCTCATTCGCCAACCTCGATCAACATCTATGGGCCATTCGCCACTTTCATAGAGACTCCTTGCCATGATGTTTATCCCCAAGCCATGGTCTAAAAATGCAATACATGGTGTTTCTTTTTCTCCAACTTTGACAATTGTCTTCATTGTTGCTCTTGCCCAATGTATATGGGAGTAGTGACTTCTTGGAATGAATCGCGTCTCTTCCTCCCCATGCATGTGTTGTAGACGGCCTTTTTCTAAGAGGTTGTAGACTAGCCGACCATTATATTTTCAACTTTCACTTCTTTAAAATTTTATTCATACTTTATTTATCTTCAGCTTAAGTTGTTGCAATCAATTATTTAACTGTTTCAAGATGAATTCCTTGTGAAGTCAGCTTCTCTTCATCCTACACAAAAACTCGAAGAACTTACAAAAAAGCATACACTATTTCTTCAGCTTCATCACCAACATATTGTCTTTTCCTTTTGATTACATTAATAATTACATCATGGAATTCACGTTCAGCAATTCCAAGGATTTTTTCTAAGTGAATTCAATTTTGCTTTCCAGAATTCGTTCTTCTAGGACTCATTTGAGATTGGTTGTAGATTCTATGTCAGACTGCAATTTATAGCCTGACTTCCTTTCTTCTTTCCTTCAATTCTCTTTGTTTGTGGCGCATCTTTGATCTCTTGATCTGGGGCTATATTTTCAACAAGCTTTGGTTGTTCAAGCATTCTTCTAGTTACCTGTTTTGGACGGCTAGAAGAGGAAGACCCTGGTTCATCTTCTCTTCTTCTCTTTTCTTCAATCAAGACTTTTTTGTGATTGACATCAGCCAAATGTGCAAATGTAGAAAAGAATCTATCAGTTCTTTCCAACCAGTTATTCATCGAATGCACTGACTAGCGTTAGCCAAATCTTCTTTGGCTGCTTTACCACATTCCATTTGATCTAATGCTTGCATCCATACTTTAGATTTCACTTTAGCTTTACATGCTTTTAAATTTGATTTAGTTGGTTCAATTTGCAGCCCATAGGTAGCTATATCAATTGCTGCGTAGGCATTCTTTACAACTAAATCTTCTAATCTTTTCTTCATTCCACCATTGCCAAAATTTGGCTCCAATGGAAGACCAGTTTCAGATGCATGAATTTTTTTGTCTTTCCAAAACACGAGCTTCTGTGCTTCAATCTCATGGAAGGTAGAACACTCCCTCTTATCATGTTGTTGGCTGTCACACCAAATACAATGCCTCTTAAAGCCTTCTCTCATGGGTCTTTGAGTTGATGATCATCCTCATTCTTCAACTTTGACATCCAGCTTCTCCACCTTGGAAATAATTTCTGTAAGATCTAGATGAAGGCCACGCATGCTTTTAATGAGTTCATCCATGACATCATTTTTAGAATAAAGAGAAGAAGAAAGAGTTGGTTGATTAGTCAAAGGAATAGGGGATTTTGGAGGGTAACAAGCTCCATCAATGGAGTTGTTGAAGTTGAAGTAGAGACCAATCTTAGCTGCATCCACTCTCTTTGAGAAATCATGCTAACTACATCAGTAACATTTGTCCATGCAGTCTTGACTCCTAATTCAAATGTAGCATCTTCTAGGCGATCAACAAGCTTCTCTTGCAGAAAGGGATCTGTAGTCTTAAGGAATAATTCAATCTTCTGACATTCCATACTTTGTTGGTCTTCAGCCTTAAGTTGTCCAAATTTACTTTCAAACTCATGGTAAAAAGCTGTTGCAGCTAAACCTTTATTGGGTTTCTTAACCCAATCAATGAAACTTTTCTTCATCATTAGACTAGATTCTTCTAAGGATAATTCTTCGCGTAGGGCTTTTCTGGATGCAGCCCAATTTGGATCTTGCTAAAAAAGACCATGGATTCTTCTTTGAAGACCATGCTTGGCTAGTCTGGCAATATAGCGACTCCATGTATCTAAAGTGTCATCGAAGAAGACAAGCACGAAATCATCAAGATATGGCCTAAAAATATCCTGCATTAATCTATTGAAGGTAGCAGGTGCATTCTAAACCCGAATGACATAATCAGGAACTCAAAGTGCCCATATCTTGTATTGAAGGCCATCTTTGGGATATCTTCTTCCTTGATCCTTATCTAATAGTAACCTGACTTGAGATCAATCTTGGAAAAGATCTTTGCACCTTGAAGATGATCAAGAATACTTGTTCTTGACTGTTGATTGATTCAACCCTCGGTAATCAATACATAGTCAAAGTGTCCCATCTTTCTTTTTCTGGAATAGTACTGGAGCTCCCCACGGTGAATTGCTAGGCCGGATGTAGCCCTGATCTAACAGTTGCTTGAGTTGTTCCTTAAACTCTATTGCTTCTGGTATGGACATTCTATAAGGTCTCTTTGCAATTGGTGCAGCTCCAGGCACTAACCTAATCTCATGATCCACTTCTCTTTGAGGCGGAAGTTCGGTCAACTCTTCAGGGAATACGTCCGCGTATTCCTTTAGCCAAGAAGGCCCTTCATGAGACTCTTGCTTTTGATCTAACTTGTTGAGTTTGATCAAGTAAATGGGTAATCCTTTTCTGACTACTTTTATGATCTGAGATACTTTGGCCAATTGGATTCTTGGCACTCCAGCCTCACCTTGAGTTGTGAAAAATTCCCTTTCAGAGTTTCGAAGGGAAACTTGGCCCTTTCCACAGTGAATGTGGGCGTCGTTGTGCCTAAGCCAATCCATTCCGAGTAGACACTCATGGATACCTAAATTCATGACTCTGAATTGAACCGAAGTCTTCTTTCCTCCCATAAAGAATTCCACCTTAGCAGTTTGCCTCGTACAACTTACCTCACGACCATTTGCCAATTCCAGAAGCAGGGTAAGTGCTTCTACTGTGGCTATTCCTAATCTTTTTGCACATGCTGGTGTGACAAAGGAGTATACTGCCTCAATCAAGGTTTTGAAACCTTTACCTTGATAGTCCGACGGAGTCTGAATCACCGAGAATTGGCGATTCGGCCCTTTCTTGTGTAAAGCGGCATGGACTGTCGCTCTTTCTAATTCTGCTTCCATGGTCGGATCTTCTTCTTTCCCTCCTTCACACATTTGCCTATTGGAAATGCAGGCGGTTCTTCCTCTTCCCCAGGTAGCGTCTCCTTGACCACGGCATATTCCTTGAAAAGGCGCTTGGCGATGTCCTCCACCAAGCTTGGGACATTGCCTCTTGAAGTGACTGGGTTCGTTGCAGTGGAAACAATGGAGGTTCCGGCCATTACCTTGAGTAGAAACAAAGTTGTTGACATTATTCATCCTTGCTTTCTTTCTTTGTCCCTGATTATGACCTTGAACTCTCTTCATTTGAGGTCTGAATGCTCCTCTGTTTGGGTCACTATAAGACCAGGTTTTGTTACCCCTTGGGTCTAGCTTGCACCTCCTGAATTATAGGCGCTGCTCGAATGAGTGCATCCTGAAGATCTGATGGACACATAGATTCGAGACAGGTATTTACTGGTGGATTTAAGCCCGCACAAAATTTGGACACCTGCTGTGTCATGTCCATCTATGGCGCATACTGTAAAAGTGAAACGAATTTAGAGTAGTATACGTCAAGAGTGAGTCCTAGCTGTTTTAGCTCGTAGAACTCGTTCATTTTTTGCGTGCGATATGCAAGTGGTAAGTATCTTCCCTGCACGGCTTTCTTCAGCTTCTCCCAGGTAATGGATCCCTCTGCAATCCCTTGATTCCTGCACCATTGCTTCCACCAAAGTCTAGCTTTGCCAATGAGTTTTAATTTGGCGAGCATAGCCTGATTGGTGGGTGCAGTACCAGCTGCTTCAAAGTAATCCTCCATGGATTCAATCCAAATTTTAGCATCAGCTTGGACAAATCTGCCTCTCCCGTCAAACTCGGGTGGCTTAATCTGTTTGAGAAGGAACTTCTTCTCCTGGATCACAGGAATACTTGATGTAGGAGGCAAATTTGGAACATGTACCTGGGGTTGTGCCTGAATAAAGGTTTTCTTAACGTTATTATACGATAATCAATGTTAGCTTATATTACATTTTTAATTCAGCTATCTCGTAAACAATGTAGCTACTTAACTTTTTATCAACTCTTATGGCCCGCTAGACATTGATAAAAAGAAGTCTTTATTTGTATTTATATGGGCATAGACCCTTTGAATACAACGTTTCATGCGATGATAAGCCTATTTTTACACTTAGTTTGGGGAGAACAACGCTGTATTGCATTTATCTACAGGAACTGTATAATAGTAGGGTTTTGGGTCATGGATCTTCAGGAATCGATAAGTCATTGGAAGTTCAGGATATCTTTTCCGTTGGAATCCATACTTCTCATGGCGGCCCAACACTTTAATCCTGTCGGCGGGGATTACACGAGTTACTTCCTCATATACATATGAGTTGATATCAACCCTCCGACCACGAATATGTAAAGTCGAATTTACGTGAGCTTCCACAAAAATGAACAGCTTTACAATTTTCAGGTCTTCCAACCACTTGATCCTCTTTAGGTTGGTCTGTAGATAAGCAAACCAGTGGGTGGCTATATAATAGATTCCTAAAGCACCTGTCCATCTTCGTTCCATGTATAAAGGTGATGGGTTATAAATCTGCTCCAGGATGTTCATCATCCCTATTCTTTGTCTATAAAGCGGAGAATGCATTGCAGTCATAAACATGATCCGAAATACCAAAAACTTGTTCCATGCTTCGTACTTCTGCAAGACAGTATTGAAGGTAAGAAAATGTTTGGACAACAACAATTTCTTTACTTCATTTTATTGAGATTTTATAAAAACAATTCCATTATTGGTCAGCTCTGATACCAACTGTAACATGTCCACTAGCATCATCCAGGACACGTCTTAGCAGTCCATCGGGAAAGATGTCTAGAAAGCTCCGCCTGGCACTCCCATGGAATGTTACGGGATTTGCAATCTAGGGCTTCCCGCGTCTGCCACGTAGCGGAAGTATTCTGGCCGTTCCCACTTAGGATCAATCGGAATTAGGGTTTTCCTGATTGGTCATTACCTAACAACAACTAGCGTCGGACCCAAGCAAACTACTTTACACAGAAATGCCAGGTCCGAAGCGGATTCACGCTGCACTTGGTTCAAGGAGAATGGAAAACGAGAGGGATGCAAAGCTCAACCTCTCTGCCATAAGGCGTAGTAGTCCCATTCCGTTCCCCTAAAAATCGTAAATCGGTTAAGACATCACTCTAGGTCAACACTTTTGTTGTTCGTGTCCTTTGATGATCATCCCGCTGTTCTTTGAGAAAAGTTCCCGGCTAATCGGGACCACCCAACCATAGGACGGACCCATGGCCCATCCTCCGCACTTTCCTCGGTTTGTTTTAGTTATGTAATTATCTAACACACTAATTTGACATGTAACAATCAACTTCTTTAATTAATCAGTTAAGCACTGGTTCCTTCACGTAATCTTATCACGTGACATAGAAAAACAATATCAAACAAGTTCTTTATTAACATATCATCATTTTTATCTTTGAAATACAAGGATTTTCCGCCCGTAGGCTTGTCCATAATCCGCCCGAAGGCTATCCAGTAATCCATAGGGATCACTATTCCAAGCTTCCGCCCGTAAACTAGTATGCAGGCCTCGAGATCCAATCCCGAGTCACGTTAGCCTCTTGTGCAGGACCCGGAAGGCGAGGGATTTATGGCCAGAGCCCCCCCTGGCACCCAAGCATCCTCTTGCTCCAAGTAGAGCTCAACGTAGAGACCTCTCGTGGCGGGTTCGGTCCACGTTCCCGGCGCGGTTGTAATATTTCTGGCCATGTGAAGTCTCGGGAAAATAATAAGGTTGCATTGAGGTTTGGGACGGGATAGTCTAAACTAATACACTCTCCACTGAGCCCAAACGAGACACAGTTTTATGAAACCGCGTATTTCTCATAGGAACCTCCTCTTGGGAGGAGGATAAGGGATAAATATGGGATTTAATGCACATTTTTTCTACCTTTTCCCCAAGCCGAAGCGTGGCTGAGGGAAGGGGATGGTGCTAAAATGGGAGAGTGTAGAGGTGGAGGGGAGGGATCACATGCAGGATCCACGTGGGAGAGGAGGCCCTCTTCCCATAAATACTCCTCTCTTTTAATGACGATGGGAGAAAAGGGAGGGGATATACTCATAGTCCATGAGGGAGACGACTGCGACAACTGCCGCCGTGTGGAGGACGAATTGCTGTGCCGTGGAGGGAAGGGAGAGGAGACGTCGCTGTGTTGCTGGAGGATCATGCCAAGCTGCTGAGGAAGAAAGGGCTCTCGTGGAGCATTGTGGGGCTGTGTACGCCACCACACGGCAACACCACTACCGCCGAATCCGCCACCTAAGCCCATGTGTTCTCTCCCTGGGTCAGTCTGTGGCGGCTGATCTGCGGTCTCCCCGCCACCCAGCCCATGATATCTTCCTTCCCCCCATCGTCTTGACGTAGGCCACGTAGGCTCTGACCCCAGTCAACTTTTTTCCCCCTATCCCGGGTGTCACGGACCCCCCTGGACCCCAATTCAAACCATCGTCATGGACCCCGGATGTTGTTCCGTGAGGAGTAGAAAGGAATAAGGTGGGAGAAGATAAAGAAGAGAAGGAGTGAAGTGAAGGAGGAAGAGTAGAGAGGAATAGGGTGGGAGAAGATAAAGAAGAGAAAGAGAGGAGTGAAGGAGGAAGAGTAGAGAAGAGAAAGAGAGGAGTGAAGGAGGAAGAGTAGAGTGAAAGAAGGAATAGGGTGGGAGAAGATAAAGGAGGTAAGAGAGAAGGAATAGAAGGAGGTAGAAGAGTAAAAAGAGAATAAAAGAAGAGGGGTGAAGGAGGAAGAGTAGGAAACAAGAAGGAAAAAGGTAGAGGAAGTGCAAGACAAGAGAATAATTCCCTTTCTATATCTTTTGCCCAAGCCCAAAGTTCTCCAAAGGTTCATGTGGTTGCAAAGCCACACTCACCCATAACCTTTTTGCCAAGTATATACCCTATAGGTCCTTCTTAGGTTTTATAAATCTTTCCTCTCTCCGAAGAAGCTAGGAACCTAAAGGTCTTATTATTCCTTCTCGTGATCAACCATTTAAACGGCACCTTGCCTCGAAAGAGAGACGGTGGAAATTCGGAAGAAAGAGTAAAAGCTACCTTCTCGTTCGAACTGCGATGCCGACTAAGAAAGTCCAAGGAGTAGCTGTGGGAGGGTCATCTCCCGGTATCCATGTGGATATCTCACCCCAAAACCACATTTTTCCTTCTTGGCTTTAAATCGGTTTTAAGTCAATCATGCAAAGAGAAATTTCTAGGGATAGGATATATTTTTCTGAGTTATTTACAATGAAGGAGTTTAGTTTAATTGAACAAATGATAATGTATAGAACATAGTTTCCTTCGAATAGCATCATGCATTATAACGAATTACGAGCAAGATTATCTACTTACTATAGTAGTATATTTCAGTTAAATCTTGAAGGTATAAAAATTGTATCTTGCACTATTAGTCCTATTCCTTTTTGCAACGAATCATTGTAGAAGATTAAATTCATGAAAGGTTTCTTTCGTTGCTCAAATTACTAGGAAGTTATCATTGCTAATTGCATATCTTAGCAAGGAAATGATTGTTATTTGGCATGAGTTTCGTTTGCAAGGAAAAATGAAGATTAAATTGAATTGTACCGACTGAAAAATCAATTGCCACAAGGATAACAAAACCGTGACAAGGTGATCAATATTACCTTCCAAAAGATAATCAAACCAATCTAAACTTAGAAATACCATGCTGCAAAAATATGCCTTGGAAATGATTTAAAGACCAAAGAAAAGTTTATACCTAAGCACTTGACTACTTTCCTTATTGTAGGGTCAATAAATTCGTAAAGATAAAGAACTAGGGTTTGTCCCTGAGGTTCTTAAAAAGAGACCCTAGGTCTGACATACGTCAGCTTAAAGAAACTAAAACGGATTATTTCATCGCAGGACTTGCACAGCAAGTACGAAGTCATGTAATCTTGTGATTGATTCACAAGAAGAAAGGGTAAACAACCTCAACAAGGATGACAGATCCTTACGCAAGTTATCTTGCAAAAGGATGTATTCTTGGATTTCCTTCTAAAATAAGGAAAGTTACAAATCGGAAACTAAAGTATCCAATGAACTTTAGGGTGGACCAAGTTGGGTTAATAAGGTACGCCCTAACCCGGAATATAAAAGAGCTTGCCAAAGTTGCAAGATCCCTTGGAACGAGTGTGGATACATTCGAAAGGAAAGAATCATTCCTTAGCAGTTTGCCAAACAACAAGGTCGATTAATGGAAATGTTTGTGCTTGTTAGAGATTTTAGAGCACTGTTTGATTTATGAATTACAAATTAAATGAATACCTATACTTCTTCAGGGTGAAGGCATGAAGGGAGAGGCAGTTTCAGTTACCCCCGACTGCCTGCCTGACCCTAACCAAGGGGGTTGTTGACCACGCTGGGAACGTGGACTGAACCCACCACGAGAGGTCTCTCTATTGAGCTCTACTTGGAGCAGGAGGACGCTTGGGTGCCAGGGGGGCTCTGGTCGTAAATCCCTCGCCTTTCGAGTCTTGCACAAGAGGCTAACATGACTCCGGATTGGATCTTGAGGCCCGCATACTAGTTTACGGGTGGAAGCTTGGAATAGTGATCCCTGCGGATTACTGGATAGCCTTCGGGTGGATTATGGACAAGCCTACGGCCGAAACTCCTTGTATATCAAAGATAAAATGATGAAATGTTAATAAAGAATTTGTTTGATATTGTTTTTCTATGTCACATGATAAGATTATGTGAAGGAACCAGTGCTTAACGGATTAATTAAAGAAGCTGATTGTTATATGTCAAATTAATGTATTAGATAATTACATAACTAAAACAAACCGAGGAAAGTGCGGAGGATGGGCCATGGGTCCGTCCTACGGTTGGGTGGTCCCGATTAGCCGGGAACTGTTCTTAGAATCTCGAAGAACAGCGGAATGTTTGTCAAGGAAAACAAATAATGAAAGCGATAACCTAGAGTTATGTCTTAACCGATTTACACTGTTTTAGGGGAACGGAATGGGACTATGCCTTATGGTAGAGAGGTTGAGCTTTGCATCCCTCTCGTTTCCCATTCTCCTTGAACCAAGTGCAGCATAAATCCGCTTCGGATTTGGCGTTTTTGCGTAAAGTAGTACGCTTGGGTCTGACGCTAGTTGCTGTTAGATAATGACCAATCAGGATAACCTTAATTCCAGTCGATCGTAACTGGGAACGGCCAGGATACTTCCGCTACATGGCAGACGCGGAAAGACCTAGATCACAAATCACGTAACATTCCATGGGAGTGCCGGGCGGAGCTTTCTAGACATCCTTTTCGATGGACTGCTAAGACGTGTACTGGATGATTCTAGTGTACACATTACAGTTGGTATCAGAGCCGATTAATAACGGAATTGCTTTTATAAAATCTCAATAAAATGAAGTAAAGAAATTGTTGTTGTCCAAACATCTCCTTACCTTCAATGCTGTCTTGCAGAGTTACGAAGCGTGGAACAAGTTTTTGGTATTTCGGGTCATGTTTATGACTACAATGCATTCTCCGCTTTATAGACAAAGAATTGGGATGATGAACATCCTGGAGCAGATTTATAATCCATCACCTCTTTACATAGAACGAAGATGGATGGGGTCTTCAGGAATCTACTATATAGCCACCCACCGGTTTGCTTATCTACAGACCAACCTAAAGAGGATCAAGTGGTTGGAAGACTTGAAAGTCGTGAAGCTGTTCGTTTTTGTGGAAGCTCATGTAAATTCGACTTTACATATCCAAGGTCGGAGGGTTGAGATGAACTCATATGTATATGAGGAAGTAACCCGTGTAATCCCCGCCGACAGGATTAAAGTGTTGGGCCACCATGAGAAGTATGGATTCTGACGGAAAGGGTATCCTGAACTTCCAATGACTTATCAATTCCTAAAGATCCATGACTCAAAACCCTACTATTACTCAATTCCTGTAGATAAATGCAATACAATGTTGTTCTCCCCAAACTGAATGTAACGATTGGCTTATCATCACATGAAACGTTGTATTCGAAAGGGCTATGCCCATGTAAATACAAATAAATACTTCTTTCTATCAATGTGTGGCTGTGTATAAGAATTGATAAAAAGTTAAGTAGCTACATTGTTTACAAGATAGCTGAACTAAAAATGAAAGATAAGCTAACGTCGATTATCATATAATAATGTTAAGAAAACCTTTATTCAGGCACAACCCCAGGTACAAGTTCCAAATTCGCCTCCTACATCAAGTACTGCTGTGATCCAAGAGAATAAGTTCCTTCTCAAACAGATTAAGCCACCCGAGTTTGACGGGAGAGGTAGATTCGTCCAGGCTGATGCTGAAATTTGGATTGAATCCATGGAGGATTACTTCGAAGCAGCCGGTACTGCACCCACCAATCAGGCTATGCTCGCCAAGTTAAAGCTTACCCGCGAAGCCAGACTTTGGTGGAAGCAATGGTGCTGGGATCAAGGGATTGTAGAGGGATCCGTTACCTGGGAGACGCTAAAGAAAGCTATGCAGGGAAGATACTTACCACCTGCATATCGCACACAGAAAATGAACGAGTTCTACGAGCTAAAACAGCTAGGACTCACTCTTGACACATACTACTCTTAATTCATTTCAGTTTTAAAGTATGCGCCACAGCCACAGATGGATATGACGCAGCAGGTGTCCAAATTTTGTGCGGGCTTAAATCCACCAGTAAATACCCGTCTCGAATCTATGCGTCCATCAGACCTTCAGGATGCACTCATTCGAGCGGCGCCTATAATTCACGAGGTGCAAGCTAGACCAAGGGGTAATAAAACTTGGTCTTATAATGACCCGAACAGAGGTGCATTCAGACCTCAAATGAAGAGAGTTCAAGGTGATAATTAGAGATAAAGAAAGAAAGCAAGGACAAATAACGTCAACAACTTTGTTCCTACTCAAAGTAATGGCCAAAACCTCTGTTGTTTCCACTGCAACGAACCCGGTCACTTCAAGAGGCAATGTCCCAAGCTCAGCGGAGGACATCACCAAGCGCCTTTCCAAGGAGCAGGCCGTGGTCAAGGAGCCGCTACCCGTGGAAGAGGAAGAACCGCCTGCATTGCCAATAGGCAATTGTGCGAAGGAGGGGACGAGGAAGATCCGACCATGGAAGCAGAATTCGAAAGAGCGACAGTCCAGGCCGCTTTACACAAGAAAGGGCCGAATCGCCAATTCTCGGTGATTCAGACACCGTCGGACTATCAAGGTAAAGGTTTCAAAACCTTGATTGATTGTGGCAGTACACATTCTTTTATCTCACCAGCATGTGCAAAAAGATTAGGAATAGCCACAGTAGAAGCACCTACCCTGCTTGTGGAATTGGCAAATGGTCGTCAGGTAACTTGTACCAGGCAAACTGCTAAGGTGGAATTCTTTCTGGGAGGAAAGAAGACTTCAATCAAATTCAGAGTCATGAATTTAGGTATCCATGAGTGTCTACTCGGAATGGATTGGCTTAAGCCCAACGACGCCCACATTCATTGTGGAAAGGGTCAAGTTTCTTTTCGAAACTCTGAAAGGGAATTTGTCACAACTCAAGGTGAGGCAGGAGTGCCAAGAATCCAATTGGACAAAGTATCTCGGATCATAAAAGGAGTCAGAAAAGGATTACCCGTTTACTTGATCAAACTCAACAAGTTAGATCAAAAGCAAGAGTCTCATGAAGGACCTTCTTGGCTAAAGGAATATGCTGACGTATTCCCTGAAGAATTGACCGAACTTCCGCCTCAAAGAGAAGAAGATCATGAGATTAGGTTAGTACCTGGAGCTGCGCCAATTGCAAAGAGACCTTATAAAATGTCCATACCAGAAGCAATTGAGTTGAAGGAACAACTCAAACAACTGTTAGATCAAGGCTACATCCGGCCTAGCAATTCACCGTGGGGAGCTCCAGTACTATTTCAAAAAACGAAAGATGGGACACTTCGACTATGTATTGATTACTGAGGATTGAACCAATCAACAGTCAAGAACAAGTATCCCATTCCTAGAATAGATGAGCTTCTTGATCATCTTCAGGATGCAAAGATCTTCTCCAAGATTGATCTTAGGTTAGGTTACTATTAGATAAGGATCAAGGAAGCAAATATCCCAAAGACGGCCTTCAATACAAGATATGGGCACTTTGAGTTCGTGGTTATGTCATTAGGGCTTACGAATGCACCTGCTACCTTCAATAGATTAATGCAGGATATCTTTAGACCATATCTTGATGATTTCGTGCTTGTCTTCTTCGATGACACTTTAGTCGACTCTAAAGAGGAAGAAGATCATGAACCTCAACTTCGGATTGTCCTTGAGACAATGAGGTCACATAAGCTGTATGCAAAAATGAAGAAGTGTGCATTCTTCAAGCGTTAGATTGAATATCTGGGATTCATAGTATCATCAGAAGGGATATCAGTAGACCCAGCCAAGGTCAGAGATGTGCTTGAATGGCCAATACCAGTATCTGTCAAAGATATACATAGCTTTCTTGGATTGACAGGATGGTATAGGGTCTTCATAAAAAACTATGCTTTGATTTTAGCACCTCTTACGGATTTACTAAAGAAGCAGACTTCCATTACATGGTCAACTTCCGAACAAAATAGCTTCGACAGATTGAAGCAAAGTTTGGTATCAACACCTATCCTAAAACTTCCAGACCTCAATAAGGAGTTCGAGGTAGTAACTGATGCTAGCATTCTTGCCTTGGGGTGTGTACTTATGCAGGAAGGTCATCTAGTAGCATACTCTTCAAGGAAATTGAAGAGTCATGAAAAGAATTATGCCACGCATGATCTGGAATTACTAACTATCATCCATGCTCTAAAACTTTGGAGACACTACCTGTTGGGTAACAAGTTTACTCTAGTAACCGACCATAAGAGCCTCAAATGGATCTTTACCCAGAACGAGCTCAACATGAGGCAACATCGGTGGATTGAAGTGTTGGAGGAATATGACTTTGAAATCAAGTACTGACCAGGGAAAGAGAATGTAGTTGCCGATGCACTTAGTCACAAGGCATTCCTAAATTCCCTAATCTTGCAGAATCCATCAACAGCCAGATCTCTGGCTATAAAAGTATCTATGCCAAACAACCCAATACTTGAATTAGCTAGAGAGGAAGCATGCTATGATTTGGCCTACCAAACAATGCTAAAGGAAATATCTACCAAGGAGCAGAATCAAAAGTTGCTAGCTAAGTATCAGGAATTTTCCATTGATAATGGACTTGTCTACTACAGAATAAGGCTGTGTATACCAGCAAGCCAGTCACTTAAGCAGAAGATAATGTGGGAAGCTCATGATTCCCCTTTCGCAGGACATCTTGGCTATGCTAAGACTCTTAATGCAATTAGGAAGAGCTACCATTGGGAGAGGCTTAAAGGTGACGTTCTCAAATATGTCACTGAGTGTTTGTCTTGCCAACGTATCAAAGCCGAACATGTCTTGATGCCAGGGAAACTGCAACTGCTTGACATCCCTCAAATGAAATGGGAATTCATCAGTATGGATTTTGTTATAGGCTTACCCCAAGTCCAAGGGGGATACAACTCTATCATGATTGTGGTTGACATGCTTACCAAGGTTGCACACCTTATCCCAGTAAAGACAAACTATAAAGCCTCCGACATTGCAAGATTGTTTATCAAGGATATATTCAAGCTACATGGTTTACCCAAAAGAATCATTAGTGATCGAGATTCTCTCTTCACATCACACTTCTGGAGAGCTATCTTTGAAGCTATTGGGACTCAACTCTGTTTTAGCACTGCCTACCATCCCCAAACGGATGGCCAAACAGAGCAAGTAAATCAAGTCATTGAGGATATGCTTAGGGCATACTGCTCTCGAGAACCCAAAAGGTGGATTCAATACTTGCCTTTGGTAGAATTTGCCTATAATGCTTCTTACCAACAAAGCATTCAGATGACCCCTTTCCAAGCATTATATGGTCATGATTGTCGAAGTCCTCTAGACTTTTCTGATCCAACCCTAAGGGTTGAAGCGTCAAGGCAGATGTTGGAAGAGATGGATGATCAAATGAAGTCAATAAGACAAGACATACAGGCGGCCAAGGATAGACAGAAGGCATACGCGGATCTGAAACGTCAAGAAAGAGTCTTCGAAGAAGGAGACATGGTCTTCATTCGCGTACGCCCTAAAAAGAGTTCTCTATCTCTAGGAGATTGCAAGAAGCTAAGTCCAAGGTATTGTGGGCCGTACAAAGTCCTCAAATGCCTAGGATCCAATGCTTATAGATTGCAACTCCCTGAGAACCTAAAAGTTCACAATGTATTCCATATCAGCCTATTGAAAAAATATGTACCCAACCCTAACCATGTACTTGATGACCAACAAATTGTAATGCCTAGTCAAGGAGTCCTTGAACTAAGGCCGGATAGGATCTTAGATGTTAGGGAGAGACAGTTAAGATCCAGAACCTTGAGAGAATATCTCGTCCAGTGGTGGAAAGATTATCCCGAGGAGGATGCCACGTGGGTAGATGAAGGCACCCTCAACAATCAATATCCCCAGTTTATCTCGAGATGAGGACATCTCGATTCCTCTAAGGGGGAGAGAATGTAATATTTCTGGCCATGTGAAGTCTCGGGAAAATAATAAGGTTGCATTGAGGTTTGGGACGGGATAGTCTAAAGTAATACACTCTCCACTGAGCCCAAATGAGACACAGTTTTACGAAA
Source organism: Lygodium microphyllum (assembly GCF_053477565.2). Classification (NCBI taxonomy): domain Eukaryota; kingdom Viridiplantae; phylum Streptophyta; class Polypodiopsida; order Schizaeales; family Lygodiaceae; genus Lygodium; species Lygodium microphyllum. Next base: position 127,026 of record NW_028229514.1, on the reverse strand, counting down.
CCGCGTATTTCTCATAGGAACCTCCTCTTGGGAGGAGGATAAGGGATAAATATGGGATTTAATGCAAATTTTTTTTACCTTTTCCCCCAGCCGAAGCATGGCTGAGGGAAGGGGATGGTGCTAAAATGGGAGAGTATAGAGGTGGAGGGGAGGGATCACATGCAGGATCCACGTGGGAGAGGGAGGCCCTACCCCCCTCTTCCCATAAATACTCCTCTCTTTTAATGACGATGGGAGAAAAGGAAGAGGGGATATACTCATAGTCCGTGAGGGAGACGACTGCGACAACTGCCGTCGTGTGGAGGACGAATTGTTGTGTTGTGGAGGGAAGGGAGAGGAGATGTCGTTGTGTTGCTGGAGGATCATGCCAAGCTGCTGAGGAAGAAAGGGCCGTCGTGGAGCATTGTGGGGCTGTGTACACCACCACACGGCAACACCACTGCCGCCGAATCCTCCACCTAAGCCCACGTGTTTTCTCCCTGGGTCAGTCTGCGGTGGTAGATCTGCGGCCGCTGCGCCACCCAGCCCGTGATATCTTCCTTCCCCCCATCGTCTTGACGTAGGCCACGTAGGCTCTAAGCCCAGTCAACTTTTTTCCCCCTATCCCGGGCGTCACGGACCCCCCTGGACCCCAATTCAAACCATCGTCATGGACCCCGGATGTTGTTCCGTGAGGAGTAGAAAGGAATAAGGTGGGAGAAGATAAAGAAGAGAAGGAGTGAAGTGAAGGAGGAAGAGTAGAGAGGAATAGGGTGGGAGAAGATAAAGAAGAGAAAGAGAGGAGTGAAGGAGGAAGAGTAGAGAAGAGAAAGAGAGGAGTGAAGGAGGAAGAGTAGAGTGAAAGAAGGAATAGGGTGGGAGAAGATAAAGGAGGTAAGAGAGAAGGAATAGAAGGAGGTAGAAGAGTAAAAAGAGAATAAAAGAAGAGGGGTGAAGGAGGAAGAGTAGGAAACAAGAAGGAAAAAGGTAGAGGAAGTGCAAGACAAGAGAATAATTCCCTTTCTATACCTTTTGCCCAAGCCCAAAGTTCTCCAAAGGTTCATGTGGTTGCAAAGCCACACTCACCCATAACCTTTTTGCCAAGTATATACCCTATAGGTCCTTCTTAGGTTTTATAAATCTTTCCTCTCTCCGAAGAAGCTAGGAACCTAAAGGTCTTATTATTCCTTCTCGTGATCAACCATTTAAACGGCACCTTGCCTCGAAAGAGAGACGGTGGAAATTCGGAAGAAAGAGTAAAAGCTACCTTCTCGTTCGAACTGCGATGCCGACTAAGAAAGTCCAAGGAGTAGTTGCGGGAGGGTCATCTCCCGGTATCCATGTGGATATCTCACCCCAAAACCACATTTTTCCTTCTTGGCTTTAAATCGGTTTTAAGTCAATCATGCAAAGAGAAATTTCTAGGGATAGGATATATTTTTCTGAGTTATTTACAATGAAGGAGTTTAGTTTAATTGAACAAATGATAATGTATAGAACATAGTTTCCTTCGAATAGCATCATGCATTATAACGAATTATGAGCAAGATTATCTACTTACTACAGTAGTATATTTCAGTTAAATCCTGAAGGTATAAAAATTGTATCTTGCACCATTAGTCCTATTCCTTTTTGCAACGAATCATTGTAGAAGATTAAATTCATGAAAGGTTTCTTTCGTTGCTCAAATTACTAGGAAGTTATCATTGCTAATTGCATATCTTAGCAAGGAAATGATTGTTATTTGGCATGAGTTTCGTTTGCAAGGAAAAAGGAAGATTAAATTGAATTGTACCGATTGGAAAATCAATTGCCACAAGGATAACAAAACGGTGACGAGGTGATCAATATTACCATCTAAACTTAGAAATACCTTGCTGCAAAAATATGCCTTGGAAATGATTTAAAGACCAAAGAAACGTTTATACCTTAAGCACTTGACTACTTTCCTTATTGTAGGGTCAATAAATTTGTAAAGATAAAGAACTAGGGTTTGTCCCTGAGGTTCTTAAAAAGAGACCCTAGGTCTGACATACGTCAGCTTAAAGAAACTAAAATGGATTATTTCATCGCAGGACTTGCGCAGCAAGTACGAAGTCATGTAATCTTGTGATTGATTCACAAGAAGAAAGGGTAAACAACCTCAACAAGGATGGCAGATCCTTACGCAAGTTATCTTGCAAAGGATGTATTATTGGAAAGTTACAAATCGGAAACTAAAGTATCCAATGAACTTTAGGGTGGACCAAGTTGGGTTAATAAGGTACGCCCTAACCCGAAATATAAAGGAACTTGCCAAAGTTGCAAGATCCCTTGGAACGAGTGTGGATACATTCGAAAGGAAAGAATCATTCCTTAGCAGTTTGCCAAACAACAAGGTCGATTAATGGAAATGTTTGTGCTTGCTAGAGATTTTAGAGCACTGTTTGATTTATGAATTACAAATTAAATGAATACCTATACTTCAGGTGAAGGCATGAAGGGAGAGGCAATTTCATTTACCCCCGACTGTCTGCCTGACCCTAACCAAGGGGGTTGTTGACCGCGCTAGGAATGTGGACTGAACCCGCTGCGAGAGGTCTCTCCGTTGAGCTCTACTTGGAGCAAGAGGATGCTTGGGTGCCAAGGGGGCTCTGGCCGTAAATCCCTCGCCTTCTGGGTCCTGCACAAGAGGCTAACGTGACTGGGGATTGGATCTCGAGGCCTGCATACTAGTTTACGGGTGGAAGCTTGGAATAGTGATCCCTGCGGATTACTGGATAGCCTTCGGGCGGATTATGGACAAGCCTATGGCCGGAACTCCTTGTATATCAAAGATAAAATGATGAAATGTTAATAAAGAACTTGTTTGATATTGTTTTTCTATGTCACATGATAAGATTACGTGAAGAAACCAATGCTTAAAGGATTAATTAAAGAAGCTGATTGTTATATGTCAAATTAATTTGTTAGATAATTACATAACTAAAGCAAATGGAGGAAAGTGCGGAGGATGGGCGATGGGTCCGTCCTACGGTTGGGTGGTCCCGGTTAGCCGGTAACTTTTCTCAAAATCTCGAAGAAGAGCAGAATGTTCGTCAAGGAAAACAAATAACGAAAGCGATAACCTATAGTTATGTCTTAACCGATTTACGGTGTTTTAGGGGAACGGAATGGGACTATGCCTTATGACAGAGAGGTTGAGCTTTGCATCCCTCTCGTTTCCCATTCTCCTTGAACCAAGTGCAGCGTAAATCCGCTTCGGATCTGGCGTTTCTACATTAATTAGTACACTTGGGTCCGACGCTAGTTACTGTTAGATAATGACCAATCAGGATAACCCTAATTCCGGTCGATCCTAAGTGGGAATGGCCAGGATACTTCCGCTACGTGGCAGACGCGGAAAGACCTAGATCACAAATCCCATAACATTCCATGGGAGTGCCGGGCGGAGCTTTCTAGACATCCTTTCCGATGGACTGCTAAGACGTGTCCTGAATGATTCTAGTGGACACGTTACAGCGGTCAACAACCCCCTTGGTTAGGGTCAGGCAGGCAGTCGGGGGTAACTGAAGTTGCCTCTCCCTTCAGGCCTTCAACCTAAAGTATAGATATTCATTTAATTTGTAATTCATAAATCAAACAGTGCTCTAAATTCTCTAGCAAGCACAAACACTTTCATTAACCGATCTTATTGTTGGCAAACTGCTAAGGAATGATTCTTTCCTTTTGAATGCATCAGCACTCGTTCCAAGGTGTCTTGCAACTTGGCAAGATCCCTTATATTCTGGGTTAGGGCGTACTCTATTAACCCAACTTGGTCAACCCTAAAGTTCATTGGGTACTTTAGTTTCTGGTTTTTAATTTTCCTTATTTAGAAGGATATCAAAGAATACATCCATTTTCAAGATAACTTGCGTAAGGATCCGCCATCCTTGTTAAGGGTAGTTAACCTTTTTTTTTCTTGTGAATCAATCACAAGACTATATGACTTCATACTTGCTGTGCAAGTCCTGCATCGTAATATATAATGAAACAATCCGTTTTAGTTTCTTTAAGCTGATGTTTGTCAGACCTAGGGTCTCTTTTTAAGAACCTCAGGGACAAACCCTAGTTCTTTTACATTTACGAATTTATTGCCCCTACAATCAGGGAAGGTAGTCAAGTGTTTAAGGTATAAACATTTCCTGGTTTTTAAATTATTTCCAAGACATATTTCGTAGCATAGGTATTTCTAGATTTACATTAATTCGATTAACTTTTATTGAGATCACCTCGGTACGATTTGTTATCCTTGTGACGATTGATTTTTCAGTCCTAAACTTTTTTCAATTAAACTTCCTTTTTCCTTGCAAACAAACTCAAGCCAAATATCAATCTTTTCCTTGCTAAGATATGCAGTTAGCAATGATAACTTCCTAGAGTTCAAGCAACGTAAGAAACCTTTCATGAATTTTCATCTTCTATGATGATTCATTGTAAAAAATGAATAGGGGTTAATAGTGCAAGATGCAGTTTTTATACCTTCAAGATTTAATTGAAATATACTACTATAGTAGGTAGATAATCTCGCTCGTAATTTGTTTCAAAGCATGATGCTATTTGAAGGAAACTATGTCTATTATATTATCATTTTTGCATGTTCAATTAAACTAAACTCCTTCATCGTAAATAACTAGGACAAAATATATCTTATCCCAAACAATTCATCTTGCATGATTAAATTAAAACCGATATAAAACCAAGAAGGAAAAACTTGGTTTTGGGGTGAGATATCCACATGGATACCGGGAGATGGCCCTCCCGCAGCTACTCCTTGGACTTTCTTAGGCGGCATCGCAGTTCGAACGTGAAGGCAGCTTTTACTCTTTCTTTCGGATTTCCACCGTCTCTCTTTCAAGGCAAGGAGCTGCTTAAATGATTGACCACGAGAAGGAATAATAAGACCTTTAGGTTCTTAGCTTCTTTGGAGAGGGAAAGGTTTATAAAGCCTAAGGAGGCCCTATAAGGTATATACACAGTAAAAAAAAGTTATGGATGAGTGTGGCTTCGTAACCATATGAACCTTTGGAGAACTTTGGGCTTGGGGTAAAAGGTATAGAAAGGGAATTTTTAGAGTAGTAAAGGTTTTTGGGATTTTAACTCGGAGTGAGAGGGAAAGGTGAAGGGTGAAGGCTTATAGTAGGGGGGAGAGAGAAAAGGGTGTGTAAGAAAAAGGGAACACGGGGTTAGAAAGGGCTTAGGGGGTGTGTTAAGAAAAAATGAATATGAGGGGAGAAAAACACGGGGTTTCAACACAAAAAGGGACTTATAGATTTAGGCATGGGGGGGAAATTTATGGGTTATGAGGCCAAGGGTAGTGGGGGCTTAACGGCCCTCGAGAAGGTTAGAACCAGGAGGGGGTGGAAGGGTAAAGGAAGGGTATAATAAGGGGAGACTTGAGGGTTTTTATAACCGGGGGGGGGGGGGGGGGGGGGGGAGGATTTATGGAATAGAAGGGAATATGAGGGGGTGAAAGGGGGACTTAATTAGCCCCCCCTTAGGAAGCTTCCACTAGGAAGCTTTCTTGACGTGGCAGGGGAGTAACTAGCCGTCCAACAGCTATGATGCGACAACGACGATTCAACGGCTTCATCCACAAACTTTGGCAGTGACGCAACACTGATGCTCTCCCCTCTTCTACGTCCGTCCGTTAGTATGGCAGCATCGACGTCGTTCTACCCTCCCCCCCACTCTGGTAACAGCAGGGCATCCACTTCCACCACCGCGCAGCCAAACACGAGCAGCTCTCCCTCTCTCCTTTCTCCTCGTCCGTCCAGTAGGATATGACAGCCTCTCGATCGTTCTCCCCTCCCTAATTATATAGGGGAGGGGAGGGAATCCTCCCCCCTCAACGTGTCCCTATGCATGAAGATGGAGCCGAGCAAGCTCCAGTGAGGAGCTTGCTGGCTCCTCCATCCCCCCTCTCCCGCTCCAGCTCGATACGTCGCCATGCGAGAAGGCGAATTTTTTTTAAAATACATATATTTGATATATTACACCTATCCATAGCTCTTTCAATTTTAGTAAATTTTCCCATTTCCCACTTACATTTCATTAAAGAATCAAAGGCTTTTTCCATCTATGCATGGCATCATTGTTTTCTTAGCCACAATGTACTTTCCATGTCGATACCCATGAGGAAAATGGATTCCAGGCGAGTTAGGAAGACAAAAGAGAGATGACCCTCCCTTCCCGATTATGACCCTAACGGGGTGCACAACCTGGCATGGGAGGAACTTTGCACACCTCCCCTCTCGTAGTCTCGGAGCCCATGTACTTTTCAAGTTTAGGTGCAGGTGCAGGTACATCCATTTGACAGTGATTGGTAGAGACATTTTAGTTACATCGGGGAATTATAGGTGTTAGAAGTTCTATTGACACAAACAAGAACAGGGCATTTCATACTTTCGTGATACCTACAAGGTCACAATTTTTAACATGTTTATACAACATGTACCCATTATTTATAGGTCATTCTTGATCCCTACAGGTGCCTCACTACCCTCTTCAAGTACCTACAAGGGGTTTGCAGGGTTTATTCTTACACATGGAACTCGTATAGGTCCAAACAGGGCACTTACAGGTTGTTGATAGGTTGCAGGAAATTCCAGGACAGTGATAAAGATCTTATTATAGAAAATTTTGTATAGCTCCATAATTGTAGCTTGATATCTTGTTGAATAGAGGGCATAATAAGCTTTGATTTGAATCAGGATGATCAGTAATTTGACATCTGTACCTCAAGATATTTCAATTTTAGTGACAATGGGTACAGTTGGATAGCACCTGGACAGCACAACAGGGACTCACTATTTGACCTTCATCCCAAGTTGAAATCTCTTCAAATCTAGTATATTCCTACATCATAAGCTTTCTTTGGAGCTATTAAGCATCAGGATTGAAGCAATACTTTGAGAGATACAAGGGATTTTGTGATTGACAGTCCATTATTGCTGCAACCATTTCCAATGGCCAAAGGCAAAAGGAAAGACCAAGTGATGGAGACAATTCAAGAAGACATTAGAGAGTATGCCAATGAACAAAATAACACTAATGAAACCCAAAATCAAGACCAACATGATGATGGTGTAAGTGTTGGTAATGGCCATAATATGCAACTTGGAAATGAAGAGAACCAAGCATCACATGAACCTTTTGGGGATCCTACACTTTCAAATGAGTTACATATGATGAGCATTGGAATGCATCATAGATTTGAACAACTTACCAAGTCAATGGGGAATATGGAAAACACAACCAATGCAATGAATGGGAGTATTCAACAATTGGTCAAGTTCATGCAATATGGTTTTGAAAATATAGTAGCAAAGACTATGAAAAATGGGTTTGATGAGGTATTAGCAACCATCAAGGTTCAAAATACAAACTCTTCTCCAAATAGACCCACTACTCATGGTGAAAATACTTCAACCAATCATGTCTACTGAGGAGAGCCTTCTACATTAAAGAATACCTATGGTCAGCCATCAAAGTATTATGCATGTCCACATTTTAATCCAAGACATGAGGAAACTTATGTAGGGGATGAAGACTTAAGAGAAATGGAGAATGAAGAGTTCCATGGAAGATTTGAAGAAAAAAGGTAATTTCAAGACATTACTAACAATGAGAACACAATCTATGGTCAACCCACTAGTGGACAATATCATTCATTTGGATTTAATCAACAAAATCATGGTGGTAATGCTTCTAGGCCAAATTCCTTTGGAAAGGATTCAATGCATAGAGAATCTTGGAGACAACCATCTCTTGGACAGCATTCTTAAAATTTTCAGCCAACATATAATGAGAGGGAATACAAAGAGAAAATCACCATTTCCAACTTCAAGGGGAATAATGCATCTCCAATGGAGTTAGAAGAATGGGTAAACAAACTATAGATGTACTTCACTCTCTTCCCTCGCCATGATGAAGTCCATTTTTCTTAATGACCAACAAGGGCATTCTCTATTTGGACAAAGCAACAAGGAACACATAGAGAATTGTTTAAAAATATAAAGCAATGCTATGGCTCTACTTAGGGTACTTAGGAAAAATAACCAAGTCTTAGGGTCACCTTTAAGCACCTAGCTAAGAGTTGATGCATTTTGGCTTAGCCAGGTCACCAAATTTTATGTTTGTAAATACACAATATAAATTCTATTTCATACAAAAAATAGCAAATTTTATGAATCTATCTTAGTCTAAAATCTTTTAACTCACTATAATTAAGGAAGGTAAGGAGTCTTTTACACTTACTCTTACTAAGAACTAAAGTAGACAATTTACTCAATCAAAACATTTTCTATAATACAAAAAAGAAAACAAATTCAATTGAGTAATAGCAACAAAATCACTTATAACTATTCCTCATTAGAAGCTCTCTAATAACTTAATTTCATTGTGTCCATATCAAAGACAACAAATTGTTCCCTTCTACTAATCAAACTATCATGTCTACTAGTGTTTATATATATTGAGCTACTCAAATGTTGGCTAATAGTTATTTATTAGTTAGTCATATTTTACCTTCACATGGCTTATTGCACCATTGAAATAAACTTTTGAATGAGTAAGGAGAAGAAATTCTCAAATTAACAAAGCAAAAACAAGAAGCATTGTTATACTAGATGGGCATGAAATGAATAAAATAGAGCTATGTTTAGCATAGGATTGAGAAACTAGGTTGAGAGCACCCATTTGTATAATATGGGGGGCCATTTCCAATGAGTTTTCTAACATTTAAAGCAAGGAAAACAAGTCCACAATTGCATTTAGATATGACCTTTTGACTAGGAGCAGAGAGGGCAATGTGTGTGTGCATGCATGTATATACGTGTATATGTGTGTACTTGGGATAGATGGCTCTTAGACACCTTCATATGGTCAATTCTAACTTTAACAATTTTATAATTTTGTTTATATACTAGATCTTAAATACCTAGAGCAATGCTTGAAGTTTGTATATTCTCATATATAGAGAATTTTCAGAGAATGTAGGCAATTCTTCATAGGTACATATAATTCCCTAATATTAGAAGTGGGGAATGAAATTCTTACATTCTCTTATGTAGGGAATTTTGAGAGAACATAGGAATTCACTACAATGATCTATAATTCCCTACTATTCGAAGTGGGGAATCAGATTATTCTATTCTCTTATATAGGGAAATTTGAAAGAATATAGGAAATTCTCTCTTTTGATGTGTAATTATGTACTAGTAGATGTGGGGAATTTGATTCCCTAGTTATATGTAGGAAATACATGGATACATATATAGGAAGTATCAATGAATTTCCTACACTTTATAAAATTTCCTATATAGGGAATGATTCAAAGTTCCTTATGCTCCAATCTCTCTTGTGGATAAATAGTGTGTTATAGCATCATATCAGGATGGAACGGAGGCTGTATCAATTTTAAAAAGTCCCTCAATATCACTAACTTCAGCCAAGATTTCCTTTGGTTCCTCAAAATCCACAAGACATTCAACAATGCCTTGCATCTTTGGTGGCTCACTCCTAATTTCATAATCAAAATCTTGTAAAGTAATCAAACGTTTCGCTAGGGGTTCAGGCTATTGTAGCTTGTTTAACAACAATATAATTCCTTTTGCCTTCGTATAAAATACTACCTTTTCATAGAGAATATAATGCATAAACTTTTTTTTCGCAAAAACCATCGCAAGACACAATTTATCCATGTAGGTGTAATTAAGTTTAGATATCCCCAATTTACGACTAGCAAATGCTATTGGATGATACCATTTCTTCTCCAAAAATTTTGGCTAAACAACAGCTAATGCTATGCATTGTGGTTGTTCAAAATTTATAAAAAACCTCACCCCTTTTGGGTGTTTTAAAGACTGGCACTTTTTCCAATTCCTACTTCACATCCTCGAAGGATACTTGACAAGGATCGCTCCAAACAAACAGACAGTTAAAAGATAATAGATTTGTCAATGGCAGCATTGCTTCTGCTAGTGCATTAATAAATCATTGTTAATATCCTACTGATGATAGAAAGCTATGCACTTCTTTAGGAGTACATGGTGGATTTATAGCAATGATAACCTTTATCTTTTCAAGATCAGTCGCAATACTAGTTGAATGAACCACATGACCCCATACCATTCCATAGGGCACTCCAAAGATGCACTTTCTTGGGTTAAGACCAATGCAAAACTGCCTGCAACACTCAAAATACTTCCTTAAAATAATCATCATTCTTTCCCTTATGGTGGTTGCCCTAGATCATCCATAAAGATTTTCAGCTCCTCGAGGGAGATATCACCAAAAGTCTTATTAGTTGTATGTTGTCAAGAACCCAGTGCATTGCATAGTCCAAATGCCATCATATGATATGCAAAGGTAGCAAATACAGTAATAAATATTGTTTTCAACTTATCTTTCACTGCGATAGCCATTTGGTTATATCCAACAAACCAATCCATAAATGAATAGACATCCCTACCTGCTAACTGATCTAGAATCTAATCAATGAATAGCAATGGATAGTAATCTTTAACCATCTCTTTATTGAGCTCCCTAAAATCTACACAAAGCCAGATTTGATTATTTTTCTTTTTCTTGACAAACACTGGTGAACACCACTTTGTGTGTTGTATAGGAAATATTAGGTGAGCCTTATGCAATTTTTGTAACTCCTCAAATAGTCTGTCCCTTAGCTCAATATGTAGATACCTTACTTTTTGTCACACAGGATGACTACCTTCCTTCAAAGGAATAGTATGCATAGCCAAACTAGGAGGAATTCCCCTCAACTCATCATAACACAAAGCAAAGATGTCACGGAATTCTTTGATCAAGGACACATAGTCCCTCCTCTCTTCTAGAATGAGCATAGCCCCTAATTTAATAGATCATGGATCATTCAATGTTCCGAGATCTAGCTCAATCACATCCATGTCTCTTATTCTATCTTGAGCTTCAATTGGCTCATTTAGAGTCATGTAGTATATATCATCCTCTGTAATGGACCCCTCTTTTTGATTCATTGCTTTATAAAGTCTCATTGCTAGATGGTTTCTCTAATTCATCTCATTTTGATGAGGACAAATGACCTCTCTTACTTTGAGGAGACTCAAGATATGCATCTACTACCACATGATTGGCACGTTTGCTAAAAATCAAACGACCAGTAGGTATATCCACTTGGCAGTCAGATCGCAAGGTTCATAGCCTTCCTAAAAATACTTGATAGCTTGGTTGTCCTACAAACCAAATAACCCTAATGTTTATATCGCATTCCACACTGGAAACAGTCACATGGACTTTGGTGATGCAACCTTTAAGTTATCTTAAATTGTCACTAGCCCTTCAAAGAAATATGGAGGCATCCTTTCAAATTTCTCATCCCAGCCTTTCCATCAATTATGAACTCATGATGTTGACGGAGGATCTCATGTCTACAATAGTATGATCCACTAATATTCCATCAACATATGCTGCTACCCTTAGGTAATGCTTTTTAGCATGCTCGAACCAATCCTCTCCCACACAAGCTATTACCAAGGGTTCAACGATATACCCAGTGTGAAGAATATTTTTAAATTCTTTACACACTCCTAGAGATAACTTGATGGATTGCAAAAGGTTCACATTAGGCTTTATGTCTCAAAGAGAGAACTCACTAAATCAAAATCATGGTAATTAGTAATGGTTATCTTCTACCACCAAACCATTCTCTTCTTTGGCCTTTGAACTAGTTTTGGTGCCTCCTTCTTGGCTTTTACCTTCTTCTTTGGCAACTAATTTTGAGGTCAGCTTTGCCATTAGCATATTTTAGAGGACTGGCTTTTACATTAGGGTTAAGTACTTGCATCCCTTTAGCATCCTGTTTAGGGTTTACCTCAGCAAGTTTTACATTATCGCTATTGCCTTCTTTAGCCTTTTGCTCTCTTGTAATGGCTCACAAATTAGAAGCTTCAATGTTGTTGACGCTCACAGCTTCAATAAGGCTGACACCACTACCACTAGGTAGCTCTTCTACAATAGCTTTCCCTCTTTGCAATATTTGCTTTGGTCCATCATCATGCTGGAGATTATTCCCTTGCACTCGATGATTGACTGTACCTAAATTCCCACTCCCTTGCTGGAGAGAACTAATCTTACTCCAACAGGTACTAGCTAGATGGTTGGACTTCCTACATATGTCACATTTGACATTAAGGCACTTCCTAGGGAAATGTTGGCCACCACACCACTTATAGATGAATCTTGAGGGGGTACCCTCTTCAAGGCATCAATCCCTATCAAATTCTACTATTTTTTAAGAAAATTAACATCAATAGCTATTTATCTTATTATTCGGTGATCATGTGAGTATAGTGCTTCATCATATCCTTGACTTTGCTAAGGACATTAAATGCACTAGACTCATAGCCATAATCATCTACTTGCTATTCCATCGGCCTACTAACCACTTGATTAGGGGTTGGCTGTGCTGATTAATTGGAACCACATTAGGGTTTATCATTTGACTTCGATTATTTGGTGGAACCATCTAACTAGCCATTAGCATGGTCACACTGTGAGGAGTTGGTAACAAGGACACATTTTGTATTGTGATTTCTCTCCCATTCAGGTAAGTCATAGCTATCTGTTGACTTCCATTGGTCAATACCAAATGATTTCCAGGAACTACACCTGCATTAAGATTGCACGCTAAATCTTGAGAGCAAGGTTCAAGCTTTTGGCATCAAGAAAAGCCATGAGAATAAAGATGAAGCAAGAAGAGACCTTGCTGGTCATGAATTCCCTGTTTTTCCCTGTTTAGGATAGCACCATAGCTCTCCTCATGTCTCTCAAAATGCATACAATAGACACACTTTACCTTCCCCTCCTCCCTCTTGCCCATTTCTGAGTTGAACTCTAGTTGCATGCCATTGGTAGCTCCACTTATGCTCCAAATATGTCCCTGCAGCCCACACCCATGCTTTGCAGCGCAAATCACGCTGATCTCCTTGTTCTCTCCCACACAACTCCAAAGTTTCACACAACCACACTTCTGTTACCTAAGTCACTAACAAGGCTTATTCCATGTCTCGTGCTCAAACCTAGTAGACTTGCTGAACTAAGTGACTTCTAGACAAAAATGAACGTAAAGAGTCTCTACTTTATGTCTTGTAACCTATCTTGAAGCTTTTGTAGACCAAGTATGTAGACCTACATGATCCACTACATCTCCATTTTCAACACTATAAACATAAAATCCCATGACATCGCAGTAGACAAATTTACCAAAATTTTAAAATGGTTAAAAGACAAAAAATATAAAAAGAACTCCAAATAAACACATAAAAATTTAAATAAAATTAGAAAATATTCTAAAAATTCACTAGAATTTTAGTTAATGCATTTCAATCTAAAATTGCAAATAAAATAATTAAAATTTTTAGAAACCCTAATAAAAACATGAAAGTTTCATTAAAAATTCTTAAAAATAGTTGAAATTTTTCCTAAAAGTTGGATAAAATCCAAAAAATTTCCATGATTTGTTTCAACCTTTTGATTGTTGTTTCCACAAACACAACCCATTAAAAATCAAATAAAAATTAAGAAAATATATCTAAAAATCCAAAACAAATCTGATTTTTTTTAAAAAAAATACAAGTGATCTTTTTTATATTTTTCCCTCATGCAATCAATTTTGAGCTTGGTGGATCTTTTGGATTGCTTTGAGGTTGATTATCTCTATAGCTGTCAATTTTTATGTGCCAATTCAGATTAGGGTGCATTTACACACCCTACATGTATTTATATTATATTTTATTTTTTCTACATCCTAGCCATATTTAAAGGTTAAAATCAACTAGTTGATCACTTTTTCCACGTGCATCCACACTCAACACACAACAATTTAAATGAAATAAAATGAATCCACCATCCACATTGCATGTGGTTCATGTGTTAAACACACACACTTTTTAATTGGCAATAAAATGAACCAACTGCCATCATTCTTGCACACATTGGCAACAAAAAGTGCTACACACAAATTAAATTGGAGTCAAATGAATATGCATTTGAAGACTTATGAAGTTGGGATCGAAGTTTGGGTTCGCTCAATGCAACATAAAACATAATACTTTTTCTTAAAGGATAAAATGAACTGCGGTTCTCTTTTTAAAGTTCATCACCTAATTTAAAAAATCACCCATTGATAATAATTGATAAAATCCATATTCTATTAAACCTAAATCTATCCTCATTGCACATTTCTCATCTAATCAATGAATGCAATACGTGGCACAAGGGAGACGTAGTTGATTCGTCTATGCATGTTGAAAGGTTTTTATCTAGTCTTGATTCAATTATGTCCTGAGTGGTGTATTTTGTGGTATTCCTTTTGTTTTGATGGTTACAATGATGTGGTTTGGGATATGGTATGTTCATTTCTTTTTATTTTCTTTCTTGATACTGGGATTAGGGTGCATGGTTATTGCATTTCATGAAGCTATCAGTAGTTGCACATGTAGATAGGTCATGCCAAATTTTTTCTAGGATGTGGTTTGCTTGGGGCAGTCTTTTGTGATGTGGACCAATTTATCATTTGTTAAGATCTTATTAGTTTTTTGTTTCCCTATTTTGGAGGCCTCTCTTGTGTGTGCTTATGGTGTTTGTTTTGTGTTTTGTATTTCAGTGGCACCCTATACTCCTCCTTGAGTCCAATATGTTCCATTTGTTAGTCGAGATTATTCTTAGTTGATGACATCGAACCTTATTAGTAAGGCCAGGCTCTCCCAGTTTATGGCTCTCTCATTGCTACTTATTCTTGATGTTGCTATCCTATGTGATGAATTTTTAACCTCATATAGCAAGCACTCTAGCTCTGTTTGAGGTAACATTATTTTGATGACACCTCGAGGATTGGGAAAGGCTTTGTCTCTTTCCTATCGTCAAGAATCCTTTCCAACAGCCCACTAGCTCTTTTCGAATGCTAATATTCTAAAGCTCTTATAGAGACAAACCAAAGAATTATTGGAAGCCAAACAAGTCATCACTACATCTATGTCTCCATGATATCTTGTTCTTTTTGGAGACAATGATGTTAGTTCCTTCAGGACGACACATTTATGCTTACCAAGACTCTGTCGAATTATATGTCCAAGGAATTGTTCACCTCTTCTAGAATAGTGCTCAAGGGCATAACTATTGACTCAAGTTCCTATATCTTGGCTAAAATTGATCAAAATTTCATCATGGTGACCAGGGATAATGTGACTAATGTCATATATGGTTCTTATTTGTATGCTTTCCTGACCTCTTTGATAACCCTCCAATGGTTCCCCCTCGTTCTCTTGAGGATTCTAAGCCTATCCCTGAAGATCATGACTCCCCTTCTCTTGTGGTCATTCAAAGGAAGTGCTTAAAGTCAGTAGTAGCTGAAAGAGGAACCTGTTCCTCTCATGCCAATTCATACTACATCTAGTAGTACCATTTCTCCATGCTTCATAGCTCTAAATTTATTTAGGGTACACAGGGATGGTAGTTTGGATATACCAATTTCTTCTATGCATGACCTAGTTTCAAGAGACTCCATTCCTTTCCTTTGTAAGGATATTCAAAGTTCTATAGAGATCTTAGTTATAGCTTGTGTTCAATAGAGTTGTACTCTTCTTTTCACCATGATGAGATGCAACACTCCAAGGAGGATTTACCTAAGGTTACCATTAAGATTGCCTCATCCAAGGAAACTCTTTCCAATCTTTTCAAGTAGATGGAGTCACAAACTAAGTTGATAGAGGTGTAGAATGTGGAAATCTCCTCTTTTCATACTCGGTTAATTGAAGCAAAAGCTCAAGTAGTTACTGCCAATGAGAATAAGGACAATCATTTTTAGGAGATATAAGAGCTAAAAGCTTTAATTGCTACCCAAAACATTGAGTTATAATCATCCAGTTGTACTATTGAGCATCATAATACCAACATTGAGGAGTTAAAAGAACACTTGGCTAAGGTATTCTCCATTCCTTCAAGTCCTAGTATACCATCAATACTATTCTTATTAGCTATGGACTTGGTTGCTCTTGAACGTTAAGCTACTTTATGTCCCTTTTTCCAAGACAAAGTGGAAAGACTTTATTCTAGAATGGATATTTTGTGGTCATATTTTGAGAAATTTTGGGAGTACATCCTATTAGATCATTCCTTTTTTGTACATTATTAGTAACAATAGAAGCTGGCTTTTTACATGAAGCTTTCTATTATGTATTTGCCTCATGTAGACGATGGATGGGGTGGTGTTTGGACTTCAAATATTTTAGTAGAAGTACTTGTAAGAATGTTTTTGTGGATTCAATCATTCTAAACACAATGCTAATATCTTATATATACCTTAGAGGTGATCTCATGATTCCTAATGATGAGGATATGTCTTGGTATTTGGGGGATATCATCTTGCAAGTTGTTCTTTATGTCAAATAATTGGAGTCGCAAATGGATGAGATTTTTCAAGCCTATTTTTCCAAAGTGGATGCATGTCTTGAGGTGTCTTGGAATTCCATGATTGAGTCTATGGTATTGAATCATAGGCAATTAAAAGTTCCTACACGATTACAAATTTCTAACTGATTGAGAGAGGATCTTTTAGCCCATATTTCCAATCAATTTTCTTTTGATCTCTCTTTCTTTGAATCTTATAATCACTGCTCTGTTCAAGGTCTCTCAGTGCTTTCCCTTACTTATTATAAACAAAACACCTCCACTGATTTGGTTCTTATCTATCCATCCTTAAAAAAATTCCTTATGTCATTTCCCATCTTCTTTTCAACCAAAAGGTGCTCCTCAAATCCCTATTTTCACTCATTGTCCCTTTATTTTTGATCGTGTTTTCTCTCCTACTCCTTGTCATACACCTTCTATCACACTCCTTTTCACTTTTCTAGCCTATTTCCTAGATCCTTTCTTATATGATTTAGTAAAATTACCCAAATCTCCATCTTTAACTCTTTCTTCTTTTATGATTTGGCTTATCCATCACTTCATCCCTTGGTACTTGTTCCACTTCCTTCTTCTACCTCTTTCATTCCAAGCACCCCTTAGTTGGTTAGTAGTCACTCTTGTATTGATCTATAGATACAAAGACAACGAGCATGGAACCAATTTGATAGGACCTTAGATTAATTGGCCTATAATTTTAGTAGATTGGCAAACTCCTATCCAAGCTTATTAGAAATATTTACAAATTTCTCATATCCATCATCCTAGCCTATCTCTTCTATCCCTTGACAAGCATAGAGACAATTGTCTTGACATCCTATCACTCTATTTCTAAACCATGTTGTGTAGTTTCATCTTCAAGAAGATCTTCCAAGCTTAGTTGCATAGTAGGTTCTACAACCCATAGAAAAAATTCTATTTTCTAAGATTCAAGAGCTATCACTTTGTAATATTTAGCTGGCCACGCTCAAATTCACACAAAAGCTTTATATTTGCAAGACCTTTATTGGGTTTCATAACCCACTCCATGAAAGTTTTTGAGTAACCAAACATGCACCTCTAATACAAAAAAGTCTCCCTTTTGAGCTTTCTTAAATTCATCCCATTTTCTATCTTTTGTACAAATTTCTTTTATGAATGGCTTTATCTCATGTGCTACAAACTCCACAAAATACTAGCCCACATAAATCAACTTTTTGGATATAGACCTTCAAGTCATTGGAACTATTTTGATCAGAAAAACTTTCAACTACTTTCCATAGCCTAGAATGCTTTAGTTACAATAGATTCATCCTTGAGAACAAAGTCTAACTGCTCCTACAAATAAAAGTTTAGCTCAAATCTTGTATAACATATAAATTCACTTGCAAAAAATATTTCATAGGACTTGGTCCAAAGAAAACCTGAATTAAATCAGCCCACAAGATTCCATGATTGTCATACAAGAATTCAAGCATAAAACAATATAATATAATCCAAAATCAGGCTTGACTATGCAAATAATAGTGTATATCCAAAACAATGAACATAAAACAAAATATCATGCCTTGAAGCTTTCAAAAGACTATTTTCTCAACCCATAATCCCTATTTTTCTACAATAAAGCAATGGGGAAAGGAAAAGCCCAAAAGCACTTTTTTAAAACCTACAATAATTGAGAAATAGGGAAAAGAAAAAATACAAATCTATCCACATATATACCTCTAATCTGAACACTTCCAAGCAATAGATTGTATTTCAATCAAGGTAGAACTCCATGAGCAAGTAGCAAACAACAATGAACATCATGTAATCTTTGTATAGATCATTCCAAGTAGTCCAATGATAGCCACATTACTCCCTCTTTATGCATTCATCCACATCAACAAGTCTTCTTCTTGACTCTTTTAGTTATAGCCTAGCTTTTCCTTGTCATTTGTAGCCAAAAATCTTCATCTTTCTTGATGATTTTTCGCTGACTGAAGGCACCTTGCAGTAGCTCATGTTTTGTACTGACAAATGTAAAGGGTATCGTGAGGCATTAGACACTTCAAATTGATCATTTCCCTTATTCGAGGTGAATACTTTGGCCATTCACATGTCCAAGAACAAGTCTACCCAAGCAACCCAGTTCACTCTCTCTATCTCTCCATCAATCTATTGATGGAATGCAATACTCATCCTTACTTCAATTCTAATGGTTTTAAATATGGCTCTCTAAAAGTTAGATATAAATTTTGAATCTCTATTAGAAACAACACTTTTGGGCATACCATGTTTTTAAAAAAAACTTTCATAAATAATTTAGCTATATTTAAAGCTGTGACAATCTTTTCCATGGGAAATAAATGTTCCAGGTTTGTGAGTCTATCCACTACCACAAAGATAGTGTCATAATCTCCCCTAGCAATATGCACCTTAGTGATAAAATCCATTGATATGGATTCCCACTTTTGGTTATGTATATTCAATTGTTACAATTTACTAGGCATATTTTTTGTTTAATTTTTACTTGTCAAACATTCTGTAACGTGTCCACTAGTATCATCCAGGACACGTCTTAGCAGTCCATCGGAAAGGATGTCTAGAAAGCTCCGCCCGGCACTCCCATGGAATGTTACGGGATTTGCGATCTAGGTCTTCCCGTGTCTGCCATGTGACGGAAGTATCCTGGCCGTTCCCACTTAGGATTGACCGGAATTAGGGTTTTCATGATTGGTCATTAACTAACAGCAACTAGCGTCAGACTCGAGTGAACTACTTTACGCAAAAACGCCAGGTCCGAAGCGGGTTCATGCTGCACTTGGTTCAAGGAGAATGGGAAACGAGAGGGATGCAAAGCTCAACCTCTCTGCCATAAGGCATAGTCCCATTCCATTCCCTTGAAATAGCGTAAATCCGTTAAGACATAACTCTAGGTCATCGCTTTCATTATTCATTTTCTTTGACGATCATCCCGCTGTTCCTTGAGAAAAGTTCCCGGCTAACCGGGACCACCCAACTGCAGGACGGACCTATGGCCCATCCTCCACACTTTCCTCGGTTTGTTTTAGTTATGTAATTATCTAACACATTAGTTTGACATGTAACAATCAACTTCTTTAATTAATCCGTTAAACACTGGTTCCTTCACGTTATCTTATCACATGACATAGAAAAAAAAACAATATCAAACAAGTTCTTTATTAACATATCATCATTTTTATCTTTGAAATACAAGGAGTTCCGCCCATAGGCTTGTCCATAATCTGCCCGAAGGCTATCTAGTAATCCATAGTGATCACTATTCCAAGCTTCTGCCCGTAGACTAGTATGCGGGCCTCGAGATCCAATCCCGAGTCACGTTAGCCTCTTGTGCATGACCTGGAAGGCGAGGGATTTACGGCCAGAGTCCCCCCTAGCACCCAAGCGTCCTCCTACTCCAAGTAGAGCTCAACGGAGAGACCTCTCGCGGCCGGTTCAGTCCACGTTCCTGGCGCGGTGAACAACCCCCTTGGTTAGGGTTAGGCAGGTAGTCGGGGGTAACTGGAACTGCCTCTTCCTTCAGGCCTTTAACCTGAAGTATAGGTATTTATTTAATTTGTAATTCATAATTCAAACAGAGCCCTAAAATCTCTAGCAAGCACAAACATTTCCATTAATCAACCGTGTTGTTTGGCAAACTGCTAAGGAAGTGTTCTTTCCTTTTGAGTGTATGAGCACTCGTTCCCAAGGTATCTTGTAAATTGGAAAGATCCTTTACATTCCGGTGTAGGGCGTACCTTATTAACCCAACTTGGTCAACCCTAAAGTTCCTTAGATATGCTAGTTTCCCGTTTACAACTTTCCTTATTTAGAAGGATATCCAAAAATACGTCCTTTTGCAAGATAACTTGCGTAGGGATCTGCCATCCTTGTTGACGGTTTTTACCCCTTCTCCTTGTGAATCAATCACAAGACTAAATGATTTCGTAATTTCTGCGCAAGTCCTGCGATGGAATAATCCGTTTTAGATCCTTTAAGCTGACGTATGTCGGGCCTAGGATTTCTTTTTAAGAATCTCGAGGACAACCCTAGTTCTTTATCTTTACAATTTTTTTTTTGACCCTACAATAAGGCAAGTAGTCAAGTGCTTAGGGTATGAATATTTCTATGTTTAGTTGGTTTAGTTATCTTTTGGAAGGTAATATTAATTGCCTTGTCATGGTTTTGCTATCCTTGTGACAATTTACTTTTCAGTCAATACAGTTCAATTTAAACTTCCTTTTTCCTTGCAGATGAACTCATGCCAAATAATAAACATTTCCCTTGCTAAGATGTGCAATTAGCAATGATAACTTCCTAGTAATTTGAGCAACAAAAGAAACCTTTCATGAATTTAATCATTTACAATGATTCGTTGCGGAAAGGAATAAGACTAATGGTGCAAGATATAATTTCTGTACCTTTATGATTTAACTGAAATATACTACTATAGTAAATAGATAATCTTACTCGTAATTTATAATTCCTGATGCTATTAGAAGGAACTAAGTTCTATACATTATCATTCATTCAAATAAGCTAAAATCCTTCTTTACAAATAACTCGGAAAAATATATCCTATCCCTAACAATTTCCCTTTTGCATGATTGACTTAAAATTGAATTAAAGCCAAGAAGAAAAATCTGGTTTTGGGGTGAGATATCCACATGGATACCGGGAGATGCACCTCCGGCAGCTACTCCTTGGACTTTCTTAGGAGACATCACAGTTGTAGTCCTTTGAACGTGGAAGTAGCTTTACACTCTTTTTCAGAATTCCACCGTCGCTCCCTTTCACCGTCCGTCAAAGTAGTTTTTGGAAGGCTCCCTTCTTGAAGTCGGGAATTCAAAAAGGGTGTTCAGAATCTTTTACGACTAAGACCTATTGAAGCCATGGGGAAGGCTTAATGGCCTTTTAATGACTTGTTCAAACGAGGAATGAAAAGGGATGGAAAAGACACAAGGTGCGGGAGAGAACTCTAAGGGAATATAGTAACCATAAAGGTTATAAGTAAGGTCGAAGGACCCTTAGGTCAACTTGGAGGAAAGGGTTCCCAATACGCCACAAGGGAAGGGTTAGAGAAGGTTTAATCACAGGGCGAAAAAAAAAGAGGGTGATTCCAATATCCACGCAAAAAGGGGGTCTAAGGGTTTATAGAACACGAAGGGGGATGGGTTCCAAGGCTCAAGAGGAAGGGGACTTATAGGGGTTACCACCAGGGAGAAAAAAAAGGGTTTTTTAAAGGCCTACGGGAAAAGCTTCATGGGTAAAACATAGGGGTTCTAACACCCATCGAAAAGGGGGGATTTAGACACATGGGGGAAAAAGGTTTCAAAGCCCATAACAAAGGGCTTAAAGGTTAAATCATGGGGGTGTATGGAAGGGTTTTTGGAAAGGCACAAGAAGGGGGATGAAAGGCCCTTAGGAGGATTAAAACTGGGGGGGGTGTAATAAAGCTAGGGGGAAAGGGGGCTTAAAAAGCTCCCTTATAGAAGCTTCTAGGATCTTCCACATGGGGGGGCGATTAACAGATGGCCGTGATAGCTCCGTCCTCACGACAGCAGCGTAGGGTAGCACTCCCTTCCATCGACTGCATCCACCATAGTCTCTCCCAGCTCACGGCGTCCTCCCCTTGCACTCACGAGCAACTCTCCCTCTCTCCTTTCTCCTCGTCTGTTCAGCAGGA
This sequence comes from Lygodium microphyllum, assembly GCF_053477565.2. Classification (NCBI taxonomy): domain Eukaryota; kingdom Viridiplantae; phylum Streptophyta; class Polypodiopsida; order Schizaeales; family Lygodiaceae; genus Lygodium; species Lygodium microphyllum. The sequence goes on along the minus strand of NW_028229514.1, from coordinate 104,894 downwards.
TATGGCAGCCTTTTTCGATCGTTCTTCCCTCCCTAATTTTTATTAGGGGGGAGAGAATCCCTCCCCCCTTACCTGTCATCATGCATGGCAAGGGAGCCAAGCAAGCTCCAACGAGGAGCTTGCTGGCTCCTCCATTCCACCTCACATGCTCCTGCTCGACACGCCGCCGTGAAGGCAAATTTTTTCTTTTTCCTTTTAATATATTACATTCTCTCCCCCTTAGAAGAATCGAGATGTCCTCATCTCGAGATAAACTGGGGATATTGATGGTTGAGAGTGCCTTCATCTACCCAGGTGGCATCCTCTTCGGAATAATCTTTCCACTGGACGAGGCATTCTCTTAAGGTTCTAGATCTTAACTGTCTCTCCCTAACATCTAAGATCCTATCCGGCCTTAGTTCAAGGACTCCTTGACTAGGCATTACAATTTGTTGGTCATCAAGTACATGATTAGCGTTGGGTACATATTTTTTCAATAGGCTGATATGGAATACATTGTGAACCTTTAGGTTCTCAGGGAGTTGCAATCTATAAGCATTGGGTCCTAGGCATTTGAGGATTTTGTACGGCCCACAATACCTTGGACTTAGCTTCTTGCATTCTCCTAGGGATAGAGAACTCTTTTTAGGGCATACACGAATGAAGACCGTGTCTCCTTCTTCGAAGACTCTTTCTTGACGTTTCAAATCTGCGTATGCCTTTTGTCTATCCTTGGCTGCTTTTATGTCTTGTCTTATTGACTTTATTAGATCATCCATGTCTTCCAACATCTGTCTTGATGCTTCAACTCTTAGGGTTGGATCAGAAAAGTTTAGGGGACTTCGACAATCATGACCATACAATGCCTGGAAAGGAGTCATCAGAATGCTTTGCTGGTAAGAAGCATTGTAGGCAAATTCAACTAATGGCAAGTATTGAATCCACCTCTTCGGCTCTCGACAGCAGTATGCCCTAAGTATATCTTCCATGATTTGATTTACTCGCTCTGTTTGGCCATCCGTTTGGGGATGGTAAGCGGTGCTAAAACAGAGTTGAGTCCCAATAGCTTCAAAGATAGCTCTCCAGAAGTGTGATGTGAAGAGAGAATCTCGATCACTAATGATTCTTCTAGGTAACCTATGTAGCTTGAATATCTCCTTGATAAACAATCTTGTAATGTCGGAGGCTTTATAGTTTGTCTTTACTGGAATCAGGTGTGCAACCTTGGTAAGCATGTCAACCACAACCATAATGGAATTGTATCCTTCTTGGACTTGGGGTAGGCCCACAACAAAATCCATACTGATGAATTCCCATATCATTTGTGGAATGTCAAGCGATTGCAGTTTCCCTGGCATCATGACATGTTCGGCTTTGATACGTTGGCAAGACAAACACTCAGTGACATATTTGAGAACGTCACCTTTAAGCCTCTCCCAATGGTAGCTCTTCCTAACTGCATTAAGAGTCTTAGCATAGCCAGGATGTCTTGCGAAAGGAGAATCATGAGCTTCCCATAATATCTTCTGCTTAAGTGACTGGCTCGCTGGTATACACAGCCTTGTTCTGTAGTAGACAAGTCCATTATCAATGGAAAATCCTTGATACTTAGCTTGCAACTTCTGATTCTGCTACTTGGTAGATATTTCCTTTATCATTGTTTGGTAGGCCAAATCATGGCATGCTTCCTCTCTAGCTAGTTCAAGTATAGGGTTGTTTGGCATAGATACTTTTGTAGCCAGAGATTTGGCTGTTGATGGATTCTGCAAGATTAGGGAATTTAGGAATGCCTTGCGACTGAGTGCATCGGCAACTACATTCTCCTTCCCTGGTCGGTACTTGATTTCAAAATCATATTCCTCCAATACTTCAATCCATCGACGTTGCCTCATGTTGAGCTCGTTCTGGGTAAAAATCCATTTGAGACTCTTATGATCGGTTACTAGAGTGTGGCATAATTCTTTTCATGACTCTTCAATTTCCTTGAAGAGTATGCTACTGGATGACCTTCCTGCATAAGTACACACCCCAAGGCAAGAATGTTAGCATCAGTTACTACCTCGAACTCCATATTGAGGTCAGGAAGTTTTAGAATAGGTGCTGATACCAAACTTTGCTTCAATTTATCGAAGCTATTTTGTTTGGAAGTTGACCATGTAATAGAAGTCTGCTTCTTTAGTAAGTCTGTAAGAGGTGCTGCAATCAAAGCATAGTTTTTGATGAAGATCCTATACCATCCTGTCAATCCAAGAAAGCTACGTATCTCTTTGACGGATACTGGTATTGGCCATTCAAGCACATCTCTGACCTTGGCTGGGTCTACTGATATTCCTTTTGATGATACTATGAATCCCAGATATTCAATCTGACGCTTGAAGAATGCACACTTCTTCATTTTTGCATACAACTTATGAGACCTCATTGTCTCAAGGACAATCCAAAGTTGAGGTTCATGATCTTCTTCCTGTTTAGAATAGACTAAAGTGTCATCGAAGAAGACAAGCACGAAATCATCAAGATATGGTCTAAAGATATCTTGCATTAATCTATTGAAGGTGGCAGGTGCATTTGTAAGCCCGAATGACATAACCAGGAACTCAAAGTGCCCATATCTTGTATTGAAGGCCGTCTTTGGAATATCTTCTTCCTTGATCCTTATCTGATAGTAACCTGACCTGAGATCAATCTTGGATGTTACAACTATATATATCATCTCTCACTTGACTTGGGTATTACCTATATATACTAACTCTACATCAATATGAATCATTCTTTGGGAGCATGTCTTGTGTATCTCTCTCGTACTCTCTCTCTCTCTCAACATGGTATCAGAGCTATGGATGCGTAGCAACGACAAGGAAGATAAGTTGTTTCATTGTTTATACTTGATTGAATTCTTTGCAAAAGCGATGATTTAATACATGAACTTGTTCAAATTAGAAGTATTAGTTAATTTTGTCTTTAAAAACACCTTGTCAATCGGAGTTCTGGATCAAAAGTTATGACAGTTCAGGATTCAAGACAGCAATTCTGCTCGAATCTGCGATTCTTAAAACTGTATTTCTAATTACAATTCGTTAATCCCCAATTACAGCTTATTAATCGCTCGTCTTCGTTAATGATGTTGATTACGACAAGCAAACATCTTGCTATTTTTAGCGATGTTCTATTATCGTTCACGTTCTTTGCTCGACCGAAATAGCACTTTTCTTATATGCGTCATCTCATCTTGCACGTTACGCCTCTCTATTTCGGGCTTTCTTTTTAGTCACTCAATACTTTTCGTCATTCTTGCGTGCATATCCCTATTTTGATTGTCATGCGTCTCAACTACGCTCATCTTGATCATGGTTTGCAGATTCTGCGATCTCATCTTATTTATTTTCTCTCGACATACAGGCATGGCCAATTGCATAATTGTTAACGGATATCCGTCTGGCCAATGTTCGGTTCCCTTCTTTCAAGGACAAGGCTTTCTTGGGTGGAAAGCAAAGATGATGCTAATTCTTGAAGGTGATGAATTATTTGATATTGTTTTGGGTGACCTATCTTGCCCAGTTCAACCTATTGATGTGATGAATAACAATTCTGTGATTACTGATGGTCCATTATTTGAACAATGGAAAATTGATCATACTGATTGGATTCGTCGTGACAAAGCGGCTCGTCGTTATATATTGTCTGCACTTCCTGACTCACTTATGTTGGATGTCTTTCATCTGAAAACCTCTCATGCTATTTGGGAGTATCTTATCTCAACGTTTGAGAAGAAATCGGTCACCGAAATTTTATATCTCCAAACTTGTTTGAAGAATCTTCAATATAAGGTTGGTACCTCTATGCACTCTCATATCGAGGCTTTTAAAGACATTATCAATCAGCTTGGTGCTGCCGGCGCTCCTGTTGCTAAAAATCAGATTGTTACTCAACTTCTTCATACCATCAAAGATCCTTTATATGACAATATCATCACTATTTTGTCTAACAAGGATGATATCCACTTTGACAAAGCATGTATATCTCTTATTGAATATTCTCAACGTCATGAGCATCATTTGGAAAAATCTGTTGCTGTTTTGGTCACTCGGGAACAAAGGGATTTTGATGCTGCTTTTGTTGCTCGCAAGCGTCCTGCTTCACGTTTTCAGCAAGGTGGACGCCCTAATCCAGGTAGTAAATCTTCTCGTCTTGCTTATCCTAACAAACATTGTTCATATTGTGATAAGAAAGGTCATGTGGCTTCTGATTGCTGGGCACGTCAATATGATGAGGAGCATGGAGTTACTACAAAGCAACCTCGCTCGTCCAAAAGTTTTCCTCCTTGTGATTATTGTGCACATACAGATCATCCATCTCGTCATTGTTATAAACGCAGATATGATGAAGAACGTTCTCAAGCTTATATTGTTCAACAAACTACAACTGATGATGATCATACTCATCAGGGGCTCAATTTCGTCCATTATGATATCTCTCTAGAAAAGGTACTTCATGTTCATGATGGTTCTCTATTCATCGTTGATTCAGGTGCCACTGGAAACATGACATACCAATCGCAGTGGCTTCACAATTATCATTCTCTTCCTATCAAGAAGTTTGTTTACCTTGCGGATGATACGACTTGTCAAGTCAAAGGAGTGGGTGATTTATATCTGGGGACTGTTTCATCCACTAGAATATTAAGAGGAGTTCTTCATGTTCCAGATTTGCAAAGAAATCTTCTTTCTGTTGCTCGTCTAGTTGATCTTGGTTTGTTTGTTGGCTTTGATCATAATCAATGTCGTATAGAGAAAGACGGGCATACTATAGCAGTGGCTCCTCGACATGGTAATCTATTTGAGCTATCATTGAATGATACAGTTGCAAATGTTGTTACTGCCCCTGGAGATGCAGATTGCAAATTATGGCATCAACGATTTGCACACTCCGATTTTGCCAAAATTCTTGATCTTCATCGTCATGGTCTTGTGCAAGGTATGGATCTTAAATCTCATCCACGTATGGGAATATGTGAGTACTGTGCACTTGGAAAACACCATCGTTCGCCTTTCCACACTTCTACTTCATCACATTCCTGTGCTCTCTTGGATTTGGTTCATACAGATATTTGCAGTCCTTTTCCTGCCTCAAAGTCTCAATATCGATATTTTATAACTTTCATTGATGATTTCTCACGGTACACACATGTCTATCTTCTTTGACATAAGTCTGAGGCTTTATCTATATTTAAACAATACAAGATAAGTGTGGAGCTTCAAACTGGATTCTCTATAAAGATGCTTCGCAGTGACAACGGCGGTGAATATGTATCCAATCTATTTGATGACTTCTGTAAGGATCAAGGTATTCATCATGAGTTTATAGTTCCTTATTCTCCTCAGCAAAATGGTGTTGCTGAGTGCAAAAATAGCACGATTCTTAATGCTATACGTTGCATGCTTATACACTCTGGTTTGTCTCGAAAGTTTTGGACTGAAGCACTTCTAACAGCTGTTTTTATTCAAAATCATCTTCCAACTACTGCACCTGCTGGTAAAATTCCTATAACAATTTGGACAGGGAAGACACCTTCAGTCTCTCACTTTCGCACATTTGGCTGCATTGCTTATATTCATGTGCCCAAGGACACTCGACATAAGTTGGATCCTCCAGGTTTGAAGGTTATTTTTCTTGGTTATTCACATCATTCCAAAGGTTACAAATTTTATGATCCTTCTTCTCAAAAGGTTATCATTAGTCGTGATGCTATATTTGATGAGAAGACTATGGGTGGCACATGGTCATCAGATGTTTCAGATGATACAAAATCTTTGCTTAGTGCATTTCCTTACTTGCTTTGTGATTCTACTAATTCTGATTATCATAAACCTCCTCCACCTCCAAAGAAGATTGATGAAAATTTGGAGATCTATGTTGATCTTCCTATTGAGATAGAGCATGGATTCTATTCTATTGAATATGATGTCTTTGATGATGCTATGTCTGTCCAAGAGGATCCAATATCGTATATGGAAGCTATCAATTCGTCTCAAAGGGATCAATGGCAAGAAGCTATGCAAGCTGAGTACAATTCTTTAATCTCCAAAGGTACATGGATTCTTAGTGAACTCCCCCCAAATCGTGTTCCTATCAAATGTAAATGGGTTTATAAAACCAAGACTAAAGCTGATGGATCGTTTGATAAGTTCAAAGCACGACTTGTTGCAAAAGGTTACTCATAGATTGCAGGAGTAGATTATCAAGAAACATTTTCTCCCGTTGTGCGCTCCACAACTGTTCGTATGATTTTGGCTTTTGCAATATTATTTGATCTAGAAATTCACCAAATGGATGTTAAAATGGCTTTTCTCAATGGAGATCTTGAAGAAGAAATCTATATGGAGCAACCTGAGGGTTTTATGATTGCAGGAAGGGAGCATCTTGTATGTCAGCTTCATCGTGCATTATATGGATTGAAGCAAGCCTCACGTGCTTGGTATATTAAGATTGATCAGTTCCTCACATCTAAAGGTTTTGTTGCATGTTTTGCTGACCTAAATCTTTACATCAAAAGGGAGGACAAATATTTTATTATTCTTGCTCTATATGTTGATGATACTATTCTTGTGTCAAATAATATTGCTTTCTTGGATGCTATGAAGAAGCTTTTATCTACTGCATTTGAAATGGTGGATCTTGGTGAGATACGTTCTTGTTTGGGTATTCAAGTTCAACGACACCGACAACAAGGCATTCTTCTTCTTCGCCAGACAATGTTTATTAATGATATTGTTAAGAAGTTTGGGTTGACAAATGCGCACTCTGCTAACACTCCCATTCTTTCAAGCTCTACCAAGGGTACATCTACAACACGCAATGAAGAATCAGCCATTCATCAACCTTTTGCTAATCTTGTTGGTTGTCTTCAATTTATTGGTTTAAACACAAGACCAGATATTTTATTTGCAGCTAACTTTTTGGGACAGTATCTTTCTTCCCCTTCCACTATTCATTGGAGTGCTGCAAAACGTATTCTTAAGTACCTCAAGGGTACTAAGGAATTTGGTCTTATTTATCGTCGTCGAGAGGATTCTTCTTTATCTTCTTCAACTTCTCTTGACCTTATTGGATATACAGACGCTGATTGGGCAAGTTCACACTTATCCATGCGATCTACAAGTGGGAATTGTTTCTTTGTAAATGGATGTTTGGTTTCTTGGTCCAGCAAGAAACAACGATGTGTTGCGGTTTCTACAACTGAAGCCGAATATGTTGCTGCATCATTAGCAGCTCGTGAGCTAGTTTGGCTTCGACAACTACTTGCAGATTTGGGACATCCTTCATCATCTAGTACACCTCTTTGATGCGATAACCAAAGTGCTATTAGTCTTACCAAAGACTATATACAACATAGTAAATCAAAGCATATTGCTATTCATTATCATTATGTTCGACATGAAGTGAAGAAAGGTTCCATTATGGTGGAGCATTGTCCTAGTGATCAAATGGTTGCAGACATCTTCACAAAAGCTCTTAGTGAAGCTCGCTTTAGCTCATTAAGACATGAACTTGGTATTGTTCCAAGTTCTTATCTCACTGATTGAGGCATGTATCATTGTATTCAAGAAAACTTTATAGTAAATCATTTTTGTATCGTAGGTATATGTAGGGGCTCGGGTTTTTCCCTTGTTCTCCCCAAGGGTTTTTTTTCACTCGCAGCCAGAGACCTTTGTTTGAGTGGGGATGTTACAACTATATATATCATCTCTCACTTGAATTGGGTCTCATCTATATATACTAACTCTACATCAATATGAATCATTCTTTGGGAGCATGTCTTGTGTATCTCTCTCGTACTCTCTCTCTCTCTCAACATTGGAGAAGATCTTTGCACCTTGAAGACGATCAAGAAGCTCATCTATTCTAGGAATAGGATACTTGTTCTTGACTGTTGATTGATTCAACCCCCGGTAATCAATACATAGTCGAAGTGTCCCATCTTTCTTTTTCTGGAATAGTACTGGAGCTCCCCACGGTGAGTTGCTAGGCCGGATGTAACCCTGATCTAACAGTTGCTTGAGTTGTTCCTTCAACTCAATTGCTTCCGGTATGGACATTCTATAAGGTCTCTTTGCAATTGGTGCAGCTCCAGGCACTAGCCTAATCTCATGATCTACTTCTCTTTGAGGCGGAAGTTCAGTCAATTCCTCAGGGAATATGTCAACGTATTCCTTTAGCCAAGAAGGTCCTTCATGAGACTCTTGGTTTTGATCTAACTTGTTGAGTTTGATCAGGTAAACAGGTAATCCTTTTCTGACTCCTTTTATGATCCGAGATACTTTGGCCAATTGGATTCTTGGCACTTCTGCCTCACCTTGAGTTGTGACAAATTCCCTTTCAGAGTTTTGAAAGGAAACTTGACCCTTTCCACAGTGAATGTGGGCGTCGTTGGGCTTTGGGCTTAAGCCAATCCATTCCGAGTAGACACTCATGGATACCTAAATTCATGACTCTGAAATTGACTGAAGTCTTCTTTCCTCCCAGAAAGAATTCCACCTTAGCAGTTTTGCCTGGTACAAGTTACCTCACGACCGTTTGCTAATTCCACAAGCAAGGTAGGTGCTTCTACTGTGGCTATTCCTAATCTTTTTGCACATGCTGGTGAGATAAAGGAATGTGTACTGCCACAATCAATCAAGGTTTTGAAACCTTTACCTTGATAGTCCGACGGTGTCTGAATCACCGAGAACTGGCGATTCGGCCCTTTATTGTGTAAAGCGGCATGGATTGTTGCTTTTTCGAATTCAGCTCCCATAGTCGGATCTTCCTCTTCTTCTTCTTCGCATCTTTGCCTATCGGCAATGCAAGCGGTTCTTCCTCTTCCACGGGTAACGGCTCCTTGACCACGGCCTGCTCCTTGGAAAGGCGTTTGACGATGTCCCCTGCTGAGCTTGGGACATCGCCTCTTGAAGTGACCGGGTTCGTTGCAGTGGAAACAATGGAGGTTTCGGCCATTACTTTGAGTAGGAACAAAGTTGTTGACGTTATTTGTCATTGTTTTCTTTCTTTGTCCCTGATTATGACCTTGAACTCTCTTCATTTGAGGTCTGAATGCTCCTCTGTTCGGGTCACTATAAGACCAAGTTTTGTTACCCCTTGGTCTAGCTTGCACCTCTTGAATTATAGGCGCCGCTCAAATGAGTGTATCCTGAAGATCTGATGGACGCATAGATTCGAGACGGGTATTTACTGGTGGATTTAAGCCCGCACAAAATTTGGACACCTGCTGCGTCATGTCCATCTGAGGCGCATACTTTAAAAGTGAGACGAATTTAGAGTAGTATGCGTCAAGAGTGAGTCCTAGCTATTTTAGCTCGTAGAACTCATTCATTTTCTGCGTACGATATGCAGGTGGTAAGTATCTTCCCTGCACGGCTTTCTTCAGCTTATCCTAGGTAACGGACCCCTCTGAAATCCCTTGATCCCTGCACCATTGCTTCCACCAAAGTCTAGCTTCACCGCCGGTGAGCTTTAACTTGGCGAGCATGGCCTGATTGGTAGGTGCAGTACCAGCCGCTTCAAAGTAATCCTCCATGGATTCAATCCAAATTTCAGCGTCAGCCTGGACGAATCTGCCTCTCCCGTCAAACTCGGGTGGCTTTATCTGCTTGAGGAGGAACTTCTTCTCCTGGATCACAGCATTACTTGATGTAGGAGGCAAATTTGGAGCCTGTACCTGGGATTGTGCCTGGATATATAAAGGTTTTCTTAACGTTATTATTTGATAATCGACGTTAGCTTATCTTTCATTTTTAGCTCAGCTATCTTGTAAACAATGTAGCTACTTAACCTTTTTAACAACTCTTATGCACAGCCAGATATTGATAAAAAGAAGTCTTTATTTATATTTACATGGGCATGGCCTTTTTGAATACAACATTTCATGTAATGATAAGCCAATCGTTACATTTAGTTTGGGGAGAACAACGTTGTATTGAATTTGTCTACATGAACTGTGTAATAGTAGGGTTTTGGATCATGGATCTTTAGGAATCAATAATTCATTGGAAGTTCAGGATACCCTTTCCGTTGGAATCCATACTTCTCATGGCGGGCCAACACTTTAATCCTGTCGGCTGGGATTACACGGGTTACTTCCTCATATACATATGAGTTCATCTCAACCCTCCGACCTTGAATATGTAAAGTCGAATTTACGTGAGCTTCCACAAAAATGAACAGCTTCACGACTTTCAAGTCTTCCAACCACTTGATCCTCTTTAGGTTGGTCTGTAGATAAGCAAACCGGTGGGCGGCTATATAGTAGATTCCTGAAGACCCCGTCCATCTTCGTTCTATGTATAAAGGTGATGGATTATAAATATGCTCCAGGATGTTCATCATCCCAATTCTTTGTTTGTAAAGCGGAGAATGCATTGCAGTCATAAACATGACCCGAAATACCAAAAACTTGTTCCACGCTTCATAATTCTGCAAGACAGCATTGAAGGTAATGAAATGTTTGGACAGCAACAATTTCTTTACTTCAATTTATTGAGATCTTATAAAAACAATTCCGTTGTTGGTCGGCTCTGATACCAACTGTAACGTGTCCACTAGTATCATCCAGGACACGTCTTAGTAGTTCATTGGAAAGGATGTCTAGAAAGCTCCGCCCGGAACTCCTATGGAATGTTACGGGATTTGCGATCTAGGTCTTCCCGCGTCTGCCACGTAGCGGAAGTATATTGGTCATTCCCACTTAGGACTGACCAGAATTAGGGTTTTCATGATTGGTCATTAACTAACAGCAACTAGCGTCAGACCCGAGCGAACTACTTTACGCAGAAACGCCAGGTCCGAAGCGGGTTCACGCTACACTTGGTTCAAGGAGAATGGGAAACGAGAGGGATGCAAAGCTCAACCTCTCTGCCATAAGGCATAGGCCCATTCCGTTCCCCTAAAACATCGTAAATCGGTTAAGACATAACTCTAGGTCATCGCTTTCATTATTCGTTTTCTTTGACGATCATCCCGCTGTTCCTTGAGAAAAGTTCCCGGCTAACCGGGACCACCCAACCGCAGGACGGACCTATGGCCCATCCTCCGCACTTTCCTCGGTTTGTTTTAGTTATTTAATTATCTAACACATTAGTTTGACATGTAACAACCAGCTTCTTTAATTAATCCGTTAAACACTGGTTCCTTCACATAATCTTATCACATGACATAGAAAAAAAACAATATCAAATAAGTTCTTTATTAACATATCATCATTTTTATCTTTGAAATACAAGGAGTTTTGCCCGTAGGCTTGTCCATAATCTGCCCGAAGGCTATCCAGTAATCCATAGTGATCACTATTCCAAGCTTCTGCCCGTAGACTAGTATGCGGGCCTCGAGATCCAATCCCGAGTCACATTAGCCTCTTGTGCAGGACTCGGAAGGCGAGGGATTTACGGCCAGAGCCCCCCTGGCACCCAAGCGTCCTCCTACTCCAAGTAGAGCTCAACGGAGAGACCTCTCGCGGCGGGTTCGGTCCACGTTCCCAGCGCGGTGAACAACCCCCTTGGTTAGGGTTAGGCAGGTAGTCGGGGGTAACTGGAACTGCCTCTTCCTTCAGGCCTTTAACCTGAAGTATAGGTACTTATTTAATTTGTAATTCATAATTCAAACAGAGCCCTAAAATCTCTAGCAAGCACAAACATTTCCATTAATGAACCGTGTTGTTTGGCAAACTGCTAAGGAAGTGTTCTTTCCTTTTGAGTGTATCAGCACTCGTTCCCAAGGTATCTTGTAAATAGGCAAGATCCTTTACATTCCGGTGTAGGGCGTACCTTATTAACTTAACTTGGTCAACCCTAAAGTTCCTTAGATATGCTAGTTTCCTGTTTACATCTTTCCTTATTTAGAAGGATATCTAAAAATACGTCCTTTTGCAAGATAACTTGCGTAGGGATCTGCCATCCTTGTTGACGGTTTTTACCCCTTCTCCTTGTGAATCAATCACAAGACTAAATGATTTCGTAATTTCTGTGCAAGTCCTGCGATGGAATAATCCGTTTTAGATCCTTTAAGCTGACGTATGTCGGGCCTAGGGTTTCTTTTTAAGAATCTCGGGGACAACCCTAGTTCTTTATCTTTACGATTTTTTTTTTGACCCTACAATAAGGAAAGTAGTCAAGTGCTTAGGGTATGAATATTTCTATGTTTAGATTGGTTTAGTTATCTTTTGGAAGGTAATATTAATCGCCTTGTCACGGTTTTGCTATCCTTGTGACAATTTACTTTTTAGTCAATACAGTTCAATTTAAACTTCATTTTTCCTTGCAGATGAACTCATGCCAAATAACAAACATTTCCCTTGCTAAGATGTGCAATTAGCAATGATAACTTCCTAGTAATTTGAGCAACAAAAGAAACCTTTCATGAATTTAATCATTTACAATGATTCGTTGCGGAAAGGAATAAGACTAATGGTGCAAGATATAATTTATGTACCTTTATGATTTAACTGAAATATACTACTATAGTAAATAGATAATCTTACTCGTAATTTATAATGCTTGATGCTATTAGAAGGAACTAAGTTCTATACATTATCATTCATTCAAATAAGCTAAAATCCTTCTTTACAAATAACTCGGACAAATATATCCTATCCCTAACAATTTCCCTTTTGCATGATTGACTTAAAATTGAATTAAAGCCAAGAAGAAAAATCTGGTTTTGGGGTGAGATATCCACATGGATACCAGGAGATGCACCTCCCGCAGCTACTCCTTGGACTTTCGTAGGAGGCATCACAGTTGTAGTCCTTTGAACGTGGAAGTAGCTTTACACTCTTTTTTAGAATTCCACTGTCGCTCCCTTTCACCGTCCATCAAAGTAGTTTTTGGAAGGCTCCCTCCTTGAATTCGGGAATTCAAAAAGGGTGTTCAGAATCTTTTGCGACTAAGACCTATTGAAGCCATGGGGAAGGCTTAATGGCCTTTTAATGACTTGTTCAAACGAGGAATGAAAAGGGATGGAAAAGACACAAGGTGCGGGAGAGAACTCTAAGGGAATATAGTAACCATAAAGGTTATAAGTAAGGTCGAAGGACCCTTAGGTCAACTTGGAGGAAAGGGTTCCCAATACGCCACAAGGGAAGGGTTAGAGAAGGTTTAATCACAGGGCGAAAAAAAAAGAGGGTGATTCCAATATCCACGCAAAAAGGGGGTCTAAGGGTTTATAGAACACGAAGGGGGATGGGTTTCAAGGCTCAAGAGGAAGGGGGCTTATAAGGGTTACCACCAGGGAGAAAAAAAAGGGTTTTTTTAAGGCCTACGGGAAAAGCTTCATGGGTAAAACATAGGGGTTCTAACACCCATCGAAAAGGGGGGATTTAGACACACGGGGGGAAAAGGTTTCAAAGCCCATAACAAAGGGCTTAAAGGTTAAATCATGGGGGGGTATGGAAGGGTTTTTGGAAAGGCACAAGAAGGGGGATGAAAGGGCCTTAGGAGGATTAAAACCGGGGGAGGGGGTGTAATAAAGCTAGGGGGAAAGGGGGCTTAAAAAGCTCCTTTATAGAAGCTTCTAGGATCTTCCACGTGGGGGGGGCAATTAACAGATGGCCGCGACAGCTCCGTCCTCACGACAGCAGCGCAGGGTAGCACTCCCTTTCGTCGACTGCATCCACCATAGTCTCTCCCAGCTGACGGCGTCCTCCCCTTGCACTCACGAGCAACTCTCCCTCTCTCCTTTCTCCTCGTCTGTTCAGCAGGATATGGCAACCTTTTTCGATCGTTCTTCTCTCCCTAATTTTTATAGGGGGGGAGAGAATCCCTCCCCCCTTACCTGTCATCATGCATGGAAAGGGAGCCAAGCAAGCTCCAGCGAGGAGCTTGCTGGCTCCTCCATTCCACGTCACATGCTCCCGCTCGACACGCCACCGTGAAGGTGATTTTTTTTTTCCTTTTAATATATTACACATTCCTTCACAAATGTTTTAATGTACTTCTTCATCCCTATCCAAAAGAATGAGTTCTTGACTTTGTCCTAAGTTTTTTAAAATCCAAAATGAGCAAGGAAAGGAAAATATGACATTCCTTAAGAATTTCTTTCTTGAATTTTGAAGTAGTAGGAATACACAAATGATTTAGATAATAAATATTTTCTTTAAGCATATGAAACTTAAATTTAAAAATGGTGAATTAAATTTTTTAAAAAATTAGATAATTTTTGAATGATTTTTTAAATAGAAAATCTAGTATGTTGACATCATAAAGTTTATATATCATAAATTTATTAGTATTCTAAAATATAATGATTAATTAAACACCTTAGATGCAGGCATGACCTTCTCAATGTCTATTATGACCTTTGCACCTACTTCTTCATCCTCATTTGTGTTCAAAGAGTAGAGAGAGAGAAAGGGAAAAACTCCATATCCATGAGCCTTCAGGCTCTCAAGCTCATTCCTTCATTTCCACATACTCAACTGAAAAGCACACACTCACTACCAGATAAAGTGACCTAGTGTAAATGTAGACTAGACTGACTAACTCTAGTCAGGTCACTGACTGACTACTAACCCGACTTATTTAATGTAGTCACATGTAGACAACTGTACACACTAGCTGTCATAGACGTCGGTCATAGATGAAGACACACTGACGGTGAGCTTGATTTCTAACACTCCCCCTCAAGCTCAAAAACAAAACTCAAATCATCTGCATCACTCCAAGTAGCTGTCTAAAGTGAATGAACTTATCTTTACCAAGTGATTTAGTAAAGATGTCTGCTACCTGGTCTTTAGTCTTCACATGCTCCAAGTCAATCTGATCTGCTAAAACCATTTCCCTGATGAAATGGTAGTGAACCTCAATGTGTTTTGATCTTGCATGATAAACAAGATTGCTTGCTAACATAACACTGCTCAAATTGTCACAGCATAGCTTGACTTTGTTGTCCAAGTGTACTCCCAAGTCATTCAGTAACTTCTGTAACCACTTAGCTTCATAGGCCGCACCACGATACTCTGCTTCCATACTAGACAATGCAACTGTAGGATGTTTCTTACTCTGCCAACTGATCATGCTATTACCCAATCCAAATGCATAGCCACTTGTTGACCTCCTGTCATATGTGCAACTAGCCCAGTCAGCATCAGTGTACCCCATCAAGTCAAGAGGTTTTCCATATGCATAAAATAGCCCATGATCTGTGGTACTCTTTACATATCTCAGAATTCTTCTGATTGCATCCAAGTTTGGTTTGCGAGGCTTCTGCATGAACTGACTGATCAGCCCCACAGCATAACTCAAGTCAGGTCTAGTGATCGTGAGATAGATCAAGCTGCCTACCATCTGTCTGTACATAGTAACATTCTCAATCTCTGTCCCAACATCAACCTGCAGCTTGACATTCTGCTCCAAAGGCGTATCCATAGGCTTGCAATAAGCCATACCATATTTCTGTAACATGTCATGAGCATACTGCTTCTGTAGCAGCCATATGCCTTGAGGTGTAGAGACAACCTCAATCCCCAAAAAATATTTCAGCTCTCCAAGATCCTTGACCTTAAACTCAGCCTGTAAATATGTCTTTATTTCTGCAATCCCATTTTCATAATCTCCTGTAATGATTAAGTCATCAACATAGACAACTAGAAAAACATAGCCACTATCTGTCTTCTTCGCAAACAAACTATGATCAGCATCTCCCAATCGGAAACCATGTTGCTGTAAATAACTGATGCGAGCATTCCATGCTCTGGGTGCCTATTTCAACCCATATAATGCATTTTTCAGCCGACATACATTGAAAGGTGAGAAGGATCGAAGCTTGCACGCGAGCTATGGCGAGAGAGCAAGAGTAAGAAAGAGAGAGACAAGAAATGGAAACTCCAACAACCACAATGTGTGACCTGGCCTTCCTTTATTCAAACTGTCACTAAAAGAATAAAGAATAAAGTGACGTGACGGGCGCCCGCCACCTGCAGTGTGCAGTGGCGGGTACTGTCAGTGTAGTAATACACGGGGCGGCACGGCAGAGGCACCTTTACCCCCAACAACCTCCCACTTAAAGGCGAATCTGCCCTAGTGAGAGAGAAAAGAAAAAGAAAAGACAGTACAAATGTACATAGGTACAAGGGATGAGGAAAGGCGACATCTCATCCAACGCCCATCAACCTCCTGAGGAAGGCAAAGCGCTATGTAGTGAGGCTCTTCGTGAGCAGATCTGCAGGATTCTCGTCAGTGGAGATCTTGACAAGGTCAATAGACCTGTCCTCCACGACACCATGTATGAAGTGATACCTCACCTCAATGTGTTTCGTCTTCGCATGGAAGACCGGATTCTTAGCCAACTGAATGGCACTCATAGAATCCGAATGCAGTGTAGGTGTAGCATCAATCCCAAGGTCAGCAACTAGACGGCCTAACCATATGGCCTCCTTGAAAGCCTCAGTGGCTGCAACATACTCGGCCTCAGTGGTAGACAAAGCCGTACACTTCTGAACCCTGGACATCCAAGAGACAGCCCCTCCAGCATAGGTGAATACATAGCCAGAAGTGGACTTCCTACTATCTGCATGTCCTGCATAATCGGAGTCAGTGTACCCCACGACCCCTGTATCCTGGCTGCCATAGCAAATACACATATCTGCTGTGCCCTTCAGGTACCTCATGATACCCTTCACGGCATCCCAATGTCTGCTGCCAGGTGTAGCCATATAGCGTGCCACAACACCAACTGCATGTGCAATATCTGGACGAGTGGCTATCATGGCATACATCAAACTGCCCACGGCTGAAGCATAAGGGATCTTGGCCATCTCGGCCCTCTGCTCATCGGTCTGCGGACAATCGGCCTGTGATACCTTCAGATAAGAAGGTAATGGACAGCCAATAGGCTTTATGTCCTGCATGCGGAAGCGCTCAAGGACTTTATGAATGTACTCCCGCTGTGAGAGATACAAAAGCCCCTGATGCCTATCGCGCTTAATGCGCATCCCAAGTATATGTGAGGCCTGTCCCAAATCCTTCATCTCAAAGCTCTTCTTCAGCTGAGATTTAAGAGCATCTAGCTCATCATGAGCTTTCCCTGCTATCAGCATATCATCAACATAGAGTACCAAGATAAGCAAACTGCCATCACGGGCTTTCTTCGTGTAAAGACATGGATCCATAGCACTCCTGCTATAGCCCTGTGACTGCATAAAGGCATCAAACTTATGATACCATTCCCTAGGTGCCTGCTTCAAGCCATACAAGCTCTTCTTCAACTTGCACACTAGGTGCTCCCTGCCAGGTTCTGCAAAGCCCTTAGGCTGATCCATATAGATCTCATCATGCAAGTCTCCATGTAGAAAAGCCGGCTTGACATCCATCTGATATAGATCTAAGTCAAGCTGTGCAACCAAAGCCAAGACCAAGCGCAGGGTGGTCATCTTAACCACAGGAGAGAAGACCTCATCAAAGTCCACACCATGTTCCTGCTTAAAACCCTTTGCTACCAATTTAGCCTTGTATGCCGGCTTGGGGTGTCCAGGGGTACTTTTCAGCTTGTACACCCACTTGCATGGCAAAGCCTTCTTGCCCTTAGGCAAGGCAACCAAATCCCAAGTCTCATTCTTATGCAGGGAGTCTATCTCAGACTGCATAGCCCTCTCCCAGGAGTGACTGTCACCCCGGCGCATAGCCTCATCATAAGTGAAAGGCTCTCCTGCATCTGTAACCAAAACATAATGCATAGAGGGCTGAAATCTGTCAGGTGGACATCTGTCTCTAGCAGACTGTCTCACCGTAGGCTCTGCTGCCTGTCTAACTGCCTGTCCAATACCCTGGCCCTGTGGAGGAACTGCTGCAGGCTGTACTACTGGCTGTGCTGGAGCTCTAGGCTTCTCCTGAAAGATCACTCTGCGGATCTCAACCACCTTCTCAGGCTGCCTGTGCAACTTGTCTTCATGGAAGACGACATCATGGCTGCGTACTATTTTCCGCGCTTGCGGATCCCATAGGCGATAGCCCATCTCTCCTGACTCACCATAGCCAAGGAATATGCATTTAATGCTCTTTGGATCCAATTTACTCCTCTTGTCCTTAGGCACATGGCAGAATGCCTCACATCCAAAGACACGGAGATGCGCATAAGAGGTGGCTTACCAGCCCAAACTTCCTCTGCAACCTGGAAATCCAATCCACTGGAAGGCGATCGGTTTATGACATGCACTGCTGTACTAACTGCCTCAGCCCAAAAACTCTGGGGTAGGCCTGCATGGCTAAGCATAGAGCAGACGCGCTCCTGAATAGTCCTGTTCATGCGCTCAGCCAAACCATTCTGGGCGGGGGTGTAAGGGGCGGTCAACTGACGCTTAATACCCCTGTCATCACAAAACTGCTCAAAAGCACGTGAGACATATTCTCCCCCATTGTCAGTCCTAAGGCATTTCAGCCTATACCCAGTCTGGTTCTCAACAAGAGCAAGCCAACACTGAAAGACTGCCAAGACATCAGACTTTTGCTTTATGGGATAAGCCCACATATTCCTAGAAAAATCATCAATGAAGGTAACAAAGTACTTCGCGCCACCCATAGACATGCAAGGCATAGGCCCACAAACATCGGAATGCACCAATGCCAAGGGCTCACTCATGCGTGGCCTACCCAATTTCTTATGCGTAGACCTATTCTGCTTACCATAAAGACAATGATCACACGAGTCAAAACATGCATAATCCAAAGGCGGAAGATACTGCAAACCAGATAACATTTTCATTCCCTTCAAAGACATGTGCCCTAAATGAGCATGCCAAAGTGATACATGTGGGATAGAACCCACTACCAAAACATGGTCAACTGAGGACCCAGATACAACAAGAGGATAGAGGCTGCCAGACTTGGCGCCTCTAGCAAGCACAAGTCTGCCACGAGTAATCTTCCAGGCAGAATCCCCAAAACATACATGAAATCCTGCATCATCCAGCTGTCCTGCAGACATAAGACTTCGCGTAAGCGCAGGTACATGACGTACATCCCTAAGCAAAAATGAACTGCCAGTGGAAAACTGCAACTGAATATCACCCATGCCCACAATGTCAAGAGACCTGTCGTCTCTAAGTCAGACTGATCCAGATACAGTACGGTAAGAGTAAAACCACTCACGGTAAGGCGTCACATGGAAGGACGCACCTGAATCCAATAACCAGCACTGTGCATACATACTAGGTGTCTCAATCAAGTGTGAAGCATCAGAAGAACTAGCTGCAAGTATAAACTCATCACTACCATCGGACTCCTCAGTCTGCGTGACATTAATTTCCTCAATCTTGACGCTAGACTTCGCAGGTACTATGCTGCGATCAGAGGACTTCTCCTGCACTTTATCTTTCCCCTTATCCTTGCGCAACTCATGACACTGTGGTCTAATATGGCCCTTTTTCCCACAATGATGACAAGTGACATTTGCATTGCGCCCACGCGACTTACTACGCGACTTGCCACGAGATTTAGACCGACCCTTCTGCGAGTCACGACCACGGTTATTACCACGATCATTCCTGTCATTCCTGCCTCTAACTGTCAAAGCATGACTACCACGAGAGGCATCCAAGTTTTTGCGATTCACCTCTTCTTGAAGAAGAGCACTCTCAACATCTGCCAATTTTAGAGTAGCACTAGAGGCACAAAGAGCAGTGCGGAATACATCCCATGACTCATTCAGAGTCCCAAGCAAGAAAAGAGGAGTTACTTCCTCTCCAAAGGTGATATCTTGCGAAGTCAGGTTCTTCAGTATAGCATGGAACTGGCTCAAGTGAGCAGACATAGTCGCATTATCCTTCATGCGCAGATCCATAAGCTGCTTCAACCAGTACATCTGACTCGCCGAACTTTTCTTATCATAAAGATTCTTGATCTTATTCCATAGATCCCATGCACTCTGTGCTTCCTCAAATACATTATAATGTACCTGTTCAGTGAGAGACAATACAATCGTGGACTTGCATAGCTCATCAAGTTCAAGTTAGTCGTCATTGTCCATAGTTTCAGGTTGCTCCCCACTCAACTGAAGTGGCTTAATCTGAGATTTCTGCACCAAAACCTGCCATATTTGACTCTTCCAGTAAGAGTAGTTGGTACCATCCAACTTTGTAATGGTAAAGATGGCACTATCATGCGAAGATGACGCCATTATGCAGGCTGGAAATGCCCAAACAGTCCAAAACTGCTTGTTGTTTTACTACAGAAACTGCCTAAAAATGACCAAAACGGGGTCCAAAGGGCAAGCAAAGTGTGCCAAAAGTTGCTGCCCACTTAGTGCTAGGTGCGGTACACCAAATCAGGATATTTCAGCATGAAAAGTACACCTCAGTCCACCAATAACTGCTTGCTGTAATAAATTGCAGGTATGCAGTCTAGAGAGCAAACTGTCCCAAAATAGGATCCAATGTCAAGCAAACAATGGTAGGTCCAAAGCCGGCATGAAACGGACATAAGCAAGGCCAATGACAGTGAAAAGAACATGAGCTCAACACCGAAGCATGTCAAAATAACATCTGCCAGTGAAAGGCACACCCCCAGACACTCTAGGCAAAGTGTTCCTGTAACTGCCAAAACCTGACACAAATAGATGTCTGCTCAAAGAGAAAGATCCAAATATGAGACTCAGCTCATAAGCATCCTGTGAACCAAGAGTACATCAATGCATATCCATAAAGATCGGAGTATGATCCCAAAGTCTCAATGCGTATGTAGCTGCTCAAGACATAAACTGCTCCAAATACATGTAAGTGCTCCAATAGCATGCAACTGTCAAAGGTCAAGCAAGCATGTAAAATGCTCCCATGGCACAAAAGGCGTACAAAGCGAGCTGAGAAGCTCAAAAAACCCAAGAGAAAGCACCAGTGATAAGTGACCCTGTCAATGCATCAAGCGCATCCAAGAGAGCATGACATACATGAAGCACCAGTCGTATTAACCATGAAGCAATACATAAGCCCAAATAAGCTCTCGGTCAACTCAATGACATCCAAATAGCAACCAAGATCAGTGATCAAGTAAGCCGGGAATGCTCAAATACATCCAAATCCAAGCTCCAAATGTCGGTATGGCATACACGAACCAAATAGCATATGTCACGAACCAAAGCATGTAATGCAAAAGCCTAACTGTCAAGCAGAGACATGAGGCATAGGTGGTCCAAATGCCAGTGAAGACGGAGCTAATGCGAAGCTCAAAAGCATCCCATAATCTCATACATATGCTCCAAGCCGTCCCCAAATGTCAGAGACATCATGCCAAAGCTCAAAGCATACATCCGGTATCGGTAGGTAAGTGCCAAAGCATGTAAAGTACCTTCAGCCCACTGTTATTCCAGCATGTATTTACTATTCTAAACAGTAGATTTCAGCCCCGAATTCAAGCCAAAATCATGGTCAAACCAAATGCATACATCCCCAATACATCCGGGTAGGAAGTAGACCGCATACAAGCATCAAATAAGGTAACCGGAGTAGAGTATAAGCATCAAATGCCAATGCCAAGTGTGGCTGCCCTGTTTCCAGCACTGTATAACAGTAAATAACAGTCTTAAATCAGCCAATATTTTAGGCCAAAATCATGGCATAATCATGTGCATACATTCCCAAGGCACTAGGCATCAGGTAGACCGCATACGGGCATCAAATAGCACAACCGGAATGGAGTATAAGCAACAAATGCTAATGCCAATGGTGCTGCCCTGTTTTCAGCCTGTTATGACAGTTTATGACAGTCCCAAATCTAAAGAGATCAGCCCCGAATGATCAAGACCAATGCCCAAAGCTTGAATGACATCAAACATGAAGTCTATAGCCCTCTTGATCAAGGTAGAGAGCAAGAAGCAATGGCCAAGTGTGGAGCTGAAGTAGATGAGTGCTCACAGCTTGAAAAAAAATGATGCAATCTGCCCTGTTGGTGCTGAACTTGCTGCTACTCCACAT
Organism: Lygodium microphyllum; assembly: GCF_053477565.2. Classification (NCBI taxonomy): domain Eukaryota; kingdom Viridiplantae; phylum Streptophyta; class Polypodiopsida; order Schizaeales; family Lygodiaceae; genus Lygodium; species Lygodium microphyllum. The sequence continues at coordinate 82,969 of NW_028229514.1, read as the reverse complement.
GGGCTGAAAAGGGGGTAATGGGGGGCTCAAGAAGGGCCTATCGAAGGCCTATGACAAGCCTCTTTGAGCCTTGATAGGTGTAAGGCACAATATGAGGGGAATAAGCTTCAAGGGTTTGAAGCCATGGCTGCCCTTGCTATTTACAACCTGTAGACTGAAATAAAAGCATGAAAGAATGATCAAATACCTCAGTATCAATGCCTTGAAGGTGCCTCAATAGGCTGGGAAGGTGCTCGGGAAGCCGGGGAGTGACGGGAGCTCGGGGAGATCGGATATGGCTGCCGGGATGGAGATCCAATGCATGAAGCGAGTCGATGCGAAGGTCGGGAAGCACCGAGTCGAGCTCGAGCAAGAGAATGCCAAGCTCTGATACCAGTTGAAAGGTGAGAAGGATCGAAGCTTGCACGCGAGCTATGGCGGGAGAGCAAGAGCAAGAAAGAGAGAGACAAGAAATGGGAACTCCAACAACCACAATGTGTGACCGGGCCTTCCTTTATTCAAACTGTCACTAAAAGAATAAAGAATAAAGTGACGTGACAGGCGCCCGCCACCTGCAGTGTGCAGTGGCGGGTACTGTCAGTGTAGTAATACACGGGGCGGCACGGCGGAGGCACCTTTACCCCCAACATACATGTGCTGGAAATTCTGGATGTACATAGCCTTCAGGCTATTCCATGTAAACTTCTTCTTGTAATTCTCCATTGAGAAATGCATTCTTTACATCCATCTGCCATAGTTTCTAGCCTCTAGCTGCTGCCAAAGCAATCACAGTTCTAACTGTAGCCATCTTTGCTACAGGGTTGAAAGTCTCCTCATAATCAAGACCATACTACTGCGCATACCCTTTTGCAACCAGCCTGACCTTATATCTTTCCAATGATCCATCTGATTTACATTTTACCTTATACACCCACTTGCATCCAATAGGTGTTTTGCCCTCAGGCAACTGTACCAAATCCCATGTACAATTTTTAGCCAAAGCTGAATATTCCTCATCCATAGCAGCACGCCAATTCTCATCTGAAACTACCTCATCAAACTTACTTGGTTCTCTAAAACCTGTTACTTTCGTCATATAAGCATAATGACGGGCTGAATATCCAATGTAAGTATACCTGTCAACAGGTCGTCTGACCCTCTCTGATCTCCTGAGCTATGGCTCACTGTGAGCTTGCCTCTCATGAGGCGGCACATAACAGCTCTGTCTAGCACCTGGCGTCATAACAGACAGAATCCCCAATTCACTATCTAAGCTATAACTGCTAGATGAATCATAACCTGCAGTGAGTGGACCTGTTACATCTTCAAAAACCTTTTCTTTTCTCTTATTTTTTCTCCCCCTCATTGACATATCCATGTCAGTGGATGCAGTAGTGCGACTCCGTAATCGTCCTGTCCAAGGACTCACTATAGATGATACATCACCTGTCTGACCAGTCATGGAAGTACTCTCTGCAGGAGTATTTTCAGCATGACTCATACTGGGTGAGCCATCAGTAGGCACTGCAACAGGATTCCCATACCAAGATGCTAACTCATCAAATACCACATCTCTGCTTATGAGTGTCTCATGCGTAGAAGGTACATAACACTTATAAGCTTTCCATTCCTGTGCATATCCAATAAACACACTTTTCACTGCCTTAGGATCCAATTTCTTCCTCTTCTCATCCGGTGTATGCACATATGCAATGCTGCCAAATACCTTCAAGTGTGAAATATCAGGTTTATGACCATATAGCCATTCATATGGAGTGACATCATGAATCCCTACTATAGGGGTTCGATTCAGCACATATACAGCAGTCACTACTGCTTCAGCCCAATAACCATTTGGCAGACATTTTTCATTCAGCATAGCTCTAGCTGACTCCATTAAAACCCTGTTTTTCCTCTCTGCAACACTGTTTTGCTGCGGTGTATAACTGCATGTGAGCTGTCTTCTGATCCCATGTTTAGCAAGATACCTGTCAAAGTAGTTTGAGACATATTCACCTCCTCCATCTGATCTCAAACATGATATGTAACAGCCCAATTCATTTTCAGCATGTTTCTTGAAGTCTTTGAATGCATCAAACACATCATCCTTATGTTTCAAGATATAAAGCCAAGTGTACCTGCTGAAATCATCAATAAATGAGACATAATATCGTGCACCGCCAAAGGAAGCATTATGTGAAGGACCCCAGACATCAGAGTGTACCAACTGTAAAGGCCTAGTGCTGTTTTTTACATATCTCATGAAAGGAAACCGTGCCTGCTTCCCAAACTGACATGCAAGGCATACATGACCAAAATCATTATGCTTGAATTTAGGTAATCCAAGTACTACTTCTTTCTGCTGCATAGATTTCAGCTTTTGTACATTGACATGTCCGATTCTCTTGTGCTAGATCTCTACATCTCTGATGGCACTCTCATCATGAGCAAACATAGCTGCTTTAAGTTCAGGAATGGTCGCTTCCAAAGTAAACATCCTGCCATCCCTTCTGCCCTTGGCAATTAGCTTGCAACCATTTCCATACTCCTCAATGAAACATCCATCCTTGTTAAACCTCACTTGCAGATTCTGTTCTGCCATTTGACCCACAGACAACAAATTCTTTGTTATGGTCGGTATATGTAAAACATCATGCAGGCCTTTCTTCTTGCCATCAGGCATCATCAATGGAACAATCCCTTTATGCTTTATGTCATATTGGGTATGATCCCCAGTACATACATGACCATGTGTACCTGCAACCATCTCATCAAACCACTCTCCATGCGGGGTCATGTGGTTTGACGCACCAGAGTCAATGTACCACCTGTCATATCTGTTCTGCCTTGACGCAGTCTTGGACACATGCTGCATGGCAAAGAGTCTATCAACCTGATCATCTTGACCACCACTAGAGGATGCATAATGCCCATGCTGTTTCCCTTTTATCTTCATGTCATTCTGCTTTTTGTAACATTCCTTCGCTATGTGCCCATACTTACCACAATAATGGCAGTCCTTGTCCTTGTTGGACTGATCAGATGGCTGCCATGAACCAGAACCACCACCTCTACCTCAGGGTGATCTCCCCCTGCCTCTAAACCCACCAGATCCACACTGGCCTTGTGTATTTGCACCATGCCAATTACTCTGCTGCTGTTGCTGTCTGTAAGTATTACGAGTGTCACCACGACCTCGAAATGAACCACGACCTCTAGATCCTCTGCCACGCTGGCTAGAGTACAACACAGTGTCTCTACTCTGAGATGCACTAGAACCTATATTCAAACCAAGTTTGACTTCCTCATGCAGCAACAAAGCAACTAGCTCTTCCCAGCTAGGGGGCTCTTCTCTGACAGAAATGGAAGTGTCAAAAGCTTTGTACTCTTTGCCTAAGCCATTCAAGGCAACAACAATCATATCATCTTTTGATACACTCGAGCCAATAGTAGCAAGTTGATCAGCTATGGTCTTAATCTCTGTGCTATACGTCTGGATGCTCTTGCCATTCCTAGACATGTTGTTGAACTGCTGTTTCAACTGGATCTTTCTTGCATGTGTCATGGTTCCATAATTTTTCATCAGTATGTCCCAAGCATCCTTCAGAGTCTCACATCCAGTGATTTGAATTAGCATAGCATCAGATATATATAAGGAAAACCAATGCAGCACCTTGCATGCTCTTTCATTCCATAGCCTGTAGGCACTTTTCTGTTCATTTGTTGGATTGTGTGTAGGCAACTCAGGAGCAACTTCATCTCCTGTACATAAATCCCAATAACCTCTGCCAACCAGAAAGTTTTTCATTCTGAATTTCCATAATGTAAAGTTCTTATTATCCAACTTCTCTCCAACTGTCTGAGTGATATTGTCAGTCCCATGTGCATTAGCCATGATGCAATAGACTGTCTACCAAGTGCCCGACTCCCTGCAGTCCAATAAGTATGACTGACTAAGTTCACTCCGTAATAGTTTATGACAGTTTTCTGCACTAAATTGTAGAAAAAAACCAGGGTATTTCAGCCCACTAACACCCCAAAACAACCCTCAAACAAGTGGTCTCAACTGTAGATATAACTGTCAATACATAAGCTATGTGTTTGCTTCAGCTTAAGCTTATGTAACCTCACTACCAGGGTACATACATGCAGTTTGAAAACTATAAACTGTGAGTAACCAGCAGCAATTTCAAGTCCAAAACTGAGTGTGTCAACAAATTCAGTTTCAGGTAATTGCAGTCAACCAAAATTCAGCATACCAGGCTCCAAGCAGCTCCAAAATGTCTTTTGACCATGTCATACATTTACTTGGTAGTGGCAAGTTCAATACATGAGCATCCGAGTAGGCATAGACAACCTGTCTTCATTGACCAATGGCATAAATCTCATGAGCTGTTTGTAATTAACCAGGACAGTGTAACTGCATTTATTTCAACTTCAAAATTCAGTTTTCAATGATGCTCATTGCTTGCTTCAATTCTCCATGCATTCAGCATGTATAGGCCAGTTCCCATAGATGATGGAACCCCCAAGATGACCTGTATTGCTTCAGTAATGCATAGTACTTGTCATTGACTGTGTATGACAGTTTTCAGCATGTCATTGATTTTCAGATCTGAGTATTCTAAGCAACTGTGTATGACAGTTTTCAGCCTGTCATTGATTTTCATATCTGAGTATACTGAGCAACTGTGTATGACAGTTTTCAGCCTGTCATTGATTTTCAGATCTGAGTATTCTGAGCAAAAGATCTCAGCTCCAAGACATTTAACCCAGTGTATACATGCTTTGACACATTCTTGTGCTCTAAAGATGCCTTTTGAGTGTAGTACAAGGCGCAGATTTTCAAATACAGGTTACTGTTTTGCAGGAGGCAGTCCACGATTTTCAGACACAGGTTGCTGATTTTCAGGAGGCAGTCCACGATTTTCAGAAGAGGTTGCAGATTTTCAGGAGGCAGTCCACGATTTTCAGAAGGCAGTCCACGCTAATTCCTTCCTTTGACTATGGCTTCATTTGCAAGTGTCCAGCTTCTTCCTCATTTCTTACTTCCATCTCCTTTGCACTGCAGGTTGTCATGCCCATTCTCCCACAGCCTCATGGATGAGGCTCTGATACCATGTTCAAAGAGTAGAGAGAGAGAAAGGGAAAAACTCCATATCCATGAGTCTTCAGGCTCTCAAGCTCATTCCTTCATTTCCACACACTCAACTGAAAAGCACACACTCACTACCAGATAAAGTGACCTAGTGTAAATGTAGACTAGACTGACTAACTCTAGTCAGGTCACTGACTGACTACTAACCCGACTTATTTAATGTAGTCACATGTAGACAGCTGTACACACTAGCTGTCATAGACGTCGGTCATAGATGAGGACACACTGACGGTGAGCTTGATTTCTAACAATTTGGCAATTCTAGGACACTGTGAAGTTGCATTTTAATAAATGCCAATTGAAGCTCATCCTTGTTCACATCAATACAATGTCTTCCTTTCTAAATAGCACACACTATTGTTGTTCTTCTTGATGATATAAAATTTAAATATATTACTTAATTACCATGGGCTATACATATCTTTGTTATTTATCCTTCAAAATAAATCAAGCCCCCAACCATCTTGTGTTGAAAATAAGTTGAGCAATCTATTAATCAACCATTGTAGCATTTGATATGAGTTCACCATAGACTTGTTGCCATCCACGTGCTTTAGTTTTCTTGTGATGGTTGGATACTTAAGAATGTTTTTGAATGATACAAATGCTGCAAAATAGAAGAGAACAAGCATAAAGGGAAGATGAAATCGAAAAGTAGGAAGACAAGCACACACTTCAGTCAGTATCTCACCTTTGATGCAAAGAAAAAGAGAGAGACTGAATCGTCGCTAATGTAGCTTTAGATATGGACAACAATCAAAATAGAATTAGAATTTAGGAGCAAAGATGGATGACATGATAGGAGCAAAATTAGTAGTAGAGATGGAGGAAGCATTATAGTGCATTGCTAGCCATTGCCATCTTTACAAACCAAAGAATCAATTACCCGTGGAAGAGAGCGGCAAAGAGAATGCAATGGATATCAAGAGCTTATACATGTTCTTGTGCGACATCTCCTGTCATGGACTCCCTTAGATGGGTCCAGTGAAGGGCCTCCTTCCCTCTCCTCCTCTTTTTTCGTCCATGATGTAGTGCAAGATCGCCTTGACTTTACATAGACGTTTCCATCGGCCCCCTCTAATGGCCTTATCGGTAGCCCTCTAATGGCCTTATCGGTAGCCCTCTAATGGCCATCGGAATCGAGTAACAAAGATTTGACTTGGCAAGATGGAGACAGATGCATATAGAACAACATGGTATTCTGGGCACTAAGTTGTCCCAATTCCTATTGCTCCTTTCCTCTCCATCAATAGAGCATATAGTCACAACACAAAAGGTCAAAGAAAGATCTAAGCCAGAAGACTACACCCTATCTGGCCATGCGTATTGAAGAGGTAGAATAAGAACAAAAGCAAATTGGAGCCATCAAGCAAGAGGCTTTCACCAGCCTCTTCTTCAACATTCCATTTGTTTTACTGATAAGTGTCCTTGGCCTGTCGGTCGTGATCTGTTCTTGCATCTTTTGAACCCTCATCCACAAAGCGTGACTTGGAAAATAAAAAAGGAAACAAAGTTAATGGTTTGTTTAGAAACCCTTAGTTTTTCCAAATGCCATTATTTTCCTAGACTCTTCCCTCCTTTCATTGTGAAAAACCTTTCCTGCATCATCACAAATAAGAAAATTAGTCTACCCCAAAGGAATAAGACCTTGAGCAATACCATTGTCTACCCATGTCATCCCCATCCTTATCCTCCTTCTGGTGGCCATCAACATCATCTTCTTCATTTTCCAAGTGACAAAAATTAGAACAAAAGCAAAACATACAACCAAACCATCTTCTCTCAAGTGCCTTCAGAGCTACATGGTGGAGTCATCTTTCTTTCTCTATTGGAATGGAGGACTTGTCCTCATCATCCATGTGGAAGAATAAACCCTATCCTTCAACAAGTATGCAAACTTTTCAGTGTGGGAGTATGATTGAGGCAGGAGTTCCGTTAGTCTAGTGGTCATGGATTTGGAGTCCCTATACCGTACCATGGCTAGGGCTTGTGATTGATGTTGTTTTACTAACAATTTTGGAAGTTTTTTGTGTTAGAAAATGGTTCTTCTTTGATAAGGTTCACGTGGACGCTTCACAATTTTGTGTGGGAGGAAATGATGACACCCAAAGAAGCACAAAAATGTCCATGCATATACCATATTTCCATCTTTTGTAAAGAGAATAATATTAATTTTGTTGTAAAAGCACTAAAATACACCTTACACATGAGGGGGCCACATCCACCATCATTAATAAATGGTATACACAAAAGTGTACGTGCATGCATTTGCAAAAGGTTAGAAAGATTCAAAATGTGAGGGCTAAAGCCTTACAAATACAAATGTGATCAAAAAAATCAAAGAAATAAAAAAAATATGAAGGGTTGTGTGTCTTTTGGGAAAAAGGTGGGGTGGAGTGCATGGCTGATTATGTGGCTCTTTCTTCCTTTCTTCCAAGATTCACACATTCTTCCTTTATGGTGCCAATCTTTCTCTCTCGTATCTCCTTTGTCTTTTGTGCAGAAACTCCTATTTTCCCTTTTGCTCTTTATTTTGTGCATAATGGTTGAAGATGATGAATTTGTTCATTATTAAGAGAGAGATTTATGGTTTCCTTTTAGTTTTCAGATTAATAGCGGAGTCATACACATAGATTTTGTGTGTTTTTTCCTTAGTTTTGTGGTTATTTTTGTTTAGGGGATGGTTTCTTGAATTTGATAAGAAGGGCTGTAGAGAGTAAAGATAGAAAAGATTAAGAAGAATAATTGATGTAACAATTGTCCAAACACTCTAAGCCAATAGCTTAGACCAAGCACATATCAATTCACCGCTATTTCCTAGGATTTGTGCTAACACATATTCATGTTTTAATCAAGAAAATCTATGGAAAGAGATAGTATCTATCATCCAAACATCATACCAAGTGGTAGAAAAACATAATATCTTGTCAAATCCATGCAGTATGGGTCACTAAATACCACTTTAGCACTCTTATGAAAGTTTATTACAACAATGAAAAAACCCTCATTCTTGCTCCAAATCCACTCTTCTCTTTATGTTTGATGGTATTCAAATATTCCATTGTGATAGAGAGAAGGATTCCACCAATAGCTACTTCCTGAATCAAGTTTGAAGCTCTTGAATGCCATGAACAACATGCTTCCCTGCTTAATCTATTCTATCTTGTCAATTTCAACTAATAGAAATCAAAGGAAGCTTAGTACTTGCTATCCAAGATCATCCAAAGAAATATTTTCATGTATATCAAGCCTATGCCTCTAGCTCTGTCTCCTGTATAGATAAGCAAAAGATTTCGCTTCTAGTATCCACATTCAAGTTATATGTTGAGTTCTTTATTAGAATAGTACATGTGCTATTGTATACCCTCTTCTATATCAGCCCTATTTTCTCGAAGTAGAAGCTTTCTTTTTCTTGCTTTATAGGTTGTGTAGCCTTTTATTAGCTACTTCTCATCAATTAGCACTTGCGAGTGGCATGATGGCACTATTCACGACATCAACATCCTTAGCAGTGCTAATTTTACAGGCTGCACAATAGTTTTTTCTCCTCACATGCTTATTTTAGGCCTAAATCCTTTCACCTTTACCCCTTTATTCTCTTGCTTTTTGGCCTTGGGAGCTCCTCTTTTGACCATGGCATGGGTAGCCCATAAACCAATCCCTTTTCACACCATAGATTTTCTTTAATCTTGATCTCCATCTTTGGATCTTGTTGTATATTTAGTGGACACTACCACTTACACAATCTTGGCATATAGTCACATTCACTGAGTCTTTCTGCATCATGTCTTTCATAAAAATACTTACAGTAATGGAACAATGGCAAATAAATAGGATAACATGACACTCACTAAGAACATTGAATCCTATGAAATAGTAATCCTTGAGTTTTCGGGAGTGGTTGCAATGCCATGACACTATCAAAAGACACATGTCTAAATCACCTATTTTTTGTGCAAAATGAACATGATTTTTTGTGCCTTTGTTGATAAGATTGCCTATTATTTTCAAAAATACAGTCTCATGACAATAAATATGCAAGCTAGGGGAAGAATCCAAGGAGTTGCTAGTTAGAGAACTACAACTAAAGCCATAGTTCTACAACTAGTAGCTCCCTAATTTTCTTTTGGCCTCCCTTGCATGTGCATTACACATTCTTTATACAAACTTAACATTATATAAAAAATGCACACAAATCATTGCTTGACATAACAATATAATGAACAACAGAAAAGAGATGGAAATTGTACTCTTGTTTCCATTATAACTAAAATATGAATTTACATAAAATCTAAGTTTGTCTTGCATATAATACAATGAAAATTGAAAGCTACTCTTGAGCTTGTCTTTGAGTTTCAAATGCAAATATTAGAAAGCGCTGATAAGCATGTCTTATTGGTGCATGTGATGCTTGTTGCATGCGAACTCTTTTGTTCGACAAAGATTTGGATCTCCTCATGATGATGTATGCATTATTTGGTGGAGGTATTGATTAAAACTATAATCCAAGATCACAAAAAACTATGGATTTTTTCATATTTATAAAATAGTGAAAATCCTTGTTCATCATTATTCTCTTTGTTTTTTCTTTCTCTTTGATGCCCTTTGTGTCCCTATGTACATAAATAAAGCAACATATTTAAAATTTAAAAAAAAATATTAGAGCTCAAAACTTCATGCAAAATCTTTCAAAATATATCTATATTTGAAGTTTTCTAAATAGATATCCACAGAGCTTGTAGTTCTATTTTCAAAAACTTAGTGTGTTAACAAATGCGTGTAACCTCACATTTCATCTATAGTTTACATGTGATTTATAGCATGCTCTCTGATAGTATCTCAATCCTCATTGTATAGAGAACCATCCTTACATTTGTAGTGTACAAAGAGTTGTTCTTATACAGAGGTGATGAAAGGCACACTTCTGGATATGTGAAAGAGGGTGTTTCAGTGCGTCTCTATCTATTTCACATGTTTTAGTGCATCTTTAGAGACTTCACATATTTTTTCATGCTAAAAGGCATGTGACTTCTACCCCCAACAATCCTAGTGGAGATCTCTTTAAAAGTCATGCTGATTAAAAATAGATTAAAATAAATATAGTCGTAACACACAAAGAACATAGATCTAACATAGGGAGCCTAAAGTAGAAGGAGAAGGGATTAAGCCTCAAGATGAACTCACCTTGTTTGAGACCAAGCTTGCCGTTCCTCTCAAAAATATAACGATTACATCCTTTAACAGACAAGAGAAAGAAGAAGGAAAAAATACAAGAATACAATGGAGAGAGGTGAAGAGGGAAGGGAAGGATTTCAAAAAATGAAATCACCATCATGGGTGCATAGAAGAATAGGAGGTGATGATTCAAATGTCCTCTTTCCATGAAACCTCTCAATCATGGCATCTTTCATATGAGGGCTCATATTCTTCTCTCACATGTGTTTAATCATGATATCACATGGTTTTCCTTACTAATCTTGTAAATAAATTTAAGATCAAACTTTTGGCCTTTGATTTGATTTCTCCTTAGATTTCTATAGCCCTAATCCTCCACAATTCCTTATTGTGGTTATCACTTTCTAGAAATTGAATTCATCCTACTACTTGGTCCAAAGCTAACAAGCATGTGATATGCCACCTAACAAATTTGGTCTATTGTACATGTGTGGCACAATAGTCAAACTAGTGACTAGGGTGAATCTCTAACTTAGATCTCTAACCAATAATTAGTCCTATTGAGGTCCCATACTTTCTCGTCTTGCACCATAAATGAGTGTAGACCCAACTAAATCAGCTAGGTGTACTAAATTTAGGTCACACATCTTATTAGCTCTGAATGGTATGTGTGAGTATATAATGCTTATCCAATGTAGTCCTAAGTAAAGTCCAAATCTTGAGTTTCCAACTTCTCTTCCACTTAAAGCACTAGCTAGGCTTGTTGCCTAAGATATGCCATATCAAACCTACATCTAAAGTTCAATAGAAAGGGTGGCTTTCAATCTAATCTCTAAGTAATGGTATCATCAAGTTAATGGGATTGGAAAACCATGAGCAAGATGATACCATCAAAAGTGGAAATCCATATACCAAGATATGAAATAGTGCACGATCAATGTGAGTTAGTGGTGTGAAGGCATTAAAAAAAAACTCTTGAAGATTATAGAATGGAAGCTTGAGCGAGACTACTTGCCAGTGATGTAAACACACTATAACTCAATAGATTCTATTTTTCAAGCACTTTGATCCAATGATAGGTCATATCATATGGTTTTGGGAAACTTATGGGCATGTTTTCTAGGTGCCACCTTTTTAGTATTCAAAAAATGGGAATTGGGAGATTCCCAAACTTACATGCACTTAGATCACTTGCAAGCTCTTCCAAATTGAGGGGATTGTGGGCTGCCCTGTTTATGACAGTTTTGAACAGTCCAAAACAACACATAGAGCAAGGAAAATCACTCCTTTGGCTGCCCCAAGTGGTACGCTAAATCTCGAGAGCAAGATTCAAGATTTTGGCATCAAGAAAAGCCATGAGAATAAAGATGAAGCAAGAAGAGACCTTGTTGGTCATGAATTCCCTGTTTTTCCCTGTTTAGGATAGCACCATAGCCCTCCTCATGTCTCTCAAAATGCATACAATAGACACACTTTACCTTTCCCTCCTCCCTCTTGCCCATTTCTGAGTTGAACTCTAGTTACATGCCATTGGTAGCTCCACTTATGCTCCAAATATGTCCCTGCAGCCCACACCCATGCTTTGCAGCACAAATCATGCTGATCTCCTTGTTCTCTCCCACAAAACTCCAAAGTTTCACACAACCACACTTCAATTACCTAAGTCACTAACAAGGCTTATTCCATGTCTTGTGCTCAAACCTAGTAGACTTGCTGAACTAAGTGACTTCCAGACAAAAATGAACGTAAAGAGTCTCTATTTTATGTCTTGTAACCTATCTTGAAGCTTTTGTAGACCAAGTATGTAGACCTACATGATCCACTACATCTCCATTTTCAACATTGTAAAGATAAAATCCCATGACATCACAGTGGACAAATTTACCAAAATTTTAAAATGGTTAAAAGACAAAAAATATAAAAAGAACTCCAAATAAACACATAAAAACTTAAATAAAATTAGAAAAGTTTCTAAAAATTCACTAGAATTTTTGTTAATGCATTTCAACTTAAAATTGCAAATAAAAGAATTAAATTTTTTAGAAACCCTAATAAAAACATGAAAGTTTCATTAAAAATTCTTAAAAATAGTTGAAAATTTTCCTAAAAGTTGGATAAAATCCAAAAAATTTCCATGATTTGTTCTCAACCTTTTGATTATTGTTTTCACAAACACAACCCATTAAAAATCAAATAAAAATTAAGAAAATATATCTAAAAATCTAAAACAAATCTGATTTTTTTAAAAAAAATACAAGTGATCTTTTTGGTATTTTTCCCTCATGCAATCAATTTTGAGCTTGTTGGATCTTTTGGATTGCTTTGAGGTTGATTATCTCTATAGCTGTCAATTTTTATGTGCCAATTCAGATTAGGGTGCATTTACACACCCTACATGTATTTATATTTTATTTTATTTTTTCTACATCCTAGCCACATTTAAAGCTTAAAATGAACTAGTTGATCACTTTTTCCACGTGCATCCACACTCAACACACAGCAATTTAAATGAAATAAAATGAATCCACCATCCACATTGCATGCGGTTCATGTGCTAAAGACACACACTTTTTAATTGGCAATAAAATGAACCAACTGCCATCATTCTTGCACACATTGGCAACAAAAAGTGCTACATACAAATTAAATTGGAGTCAAATGAATATGCATTTGAAGACTTATGAAGTTGGGATCGAAGTTTGGCTTCGCTCAATGCAACGTAAAACATAATACTTTTTCTTAAAGGATAAAATGAACTGCGGTTCTCTTTTTAAAGTTCATCACCTAATTTAAAAAATCACCCATTGATAATAATTGATAAAATCCATATTCTATTAAACCTAAATCTATCCTCACTGCACATTTCTCATCTAATCAATGAATGCAATACGTGGCACAAGGGAGACGTAGTTGATTCGTCTATGCATGTTGAAAGGTTTTGATCTAGTCTTGATTCAATTATGTCCTAAGTGGTGTATTTTGTGTTATTCCTTTTGTTTTGATGGTTACAATGATGTGGTTTGGGATATGGTATGTTCATTTCTTTCTTGATACTGGGATTAGGGTGCATGGTTATTGCATTTCATGAAGCTATCAGTAGTTGCACATGTAGATAGGTCATGCCAATTTTTTTCTAGGATGTGGTTTGCTTGGGGCACTCTTTTGTGATGTGGACCAATTTATCATTTGTTAAGATCTTATTAGTTTTTTGTTTCCCTATTTTGGAGGCCTCTCTTGTGTGTGCTTATGGTGTTTGTTTTGTGTTTTGTATTTCAGTGGCACCCTATACTCCTCCTTGAGTCCAATATGTTCCATTGGTTAGTCGAGATTATTCTTAGTTGATGACATCGAACCTTATTAGTAAGGCCAGGCTCTCCCAGTTTATGGCTCTCTCATTGCTACTTATTCTTGATGTTGCTATCCTATGTGATGAATTTTTAACCTCATATAGCAAGCACTGTAGCTCTGTTTGAGGTAACATTATTTGATGACACCTCAAGGATTGGGAAAGGCTTTGTCTCTTCCCTATCGTCAAGAATCCTTTCCAACAGCCCACTAGCTCTTTTCGAATGCTAACATTCTAAAGCTCTTATAGAGACAAACCAAAGAATTATTGGAAGCCAAACAAGTCATCACTACATCTATGTCTCCATGATATCTTGTTCTTCTTGGAGACAATGATGTTAGTTCCTTCAGGACGACACATTTATGTTTACCAAGACTCTGTCGAATTATATGTCCAAGGAATTGTTCACCTCTTCTAGAATAGTGCTCAAGGGCATAACTATTGACTCAAGTTCCTATCTCTTGGCTAAAATTGATCAAAATTTCATCACGGTGACTAGGGATAATGTGACTAATGTCATATATGGTTCTTATTTGTATGCTTTCCTAACCTCTTTGATAACCCTCCAATGGTTCCCCCTCCTTCTCTTGAGGATTCTAAGCCTATCCGTGAAGATCATGACTCCCCTTCTCTTGTGGTGTTTCAAAGGAAGTGCTTAAAGTCAGTAGCAGAAAGAGGAATCTGTTCCTCTCATGCCAATTCCTACTACATCTAGTAGTACCATTTCTCCATGCCTCATAGCTCTAAATTTATTTAGGGTACGCAGGGATGGTAGTTTGGATATACCAATTTCTTCTATGCATGACCTAGTTTCAAGAGACTCCATTCCTTTCCTTTGTAAGGATATTCAAAGTTCTATAGAGATCTTAGTTATAGCTTGTGTTCAATAGAGTTGTACTCTTCTTTTCACCATGATGAGATGCAACACTCCAAGGAGGAGTTACCTAAGGTTACCACTAAGCTTGCCTCATCCAAGGAAACTCTTTCCAATCTTTTCAAGTAGACGGAGTCACAAACTAAGTTGATAGAGGTGTAGAATGTGGAAATCTCCTCTTTGCATACTCGGTTGATTGAAGCAAAAGCTCAAGTAGTTACTGCCAATGAGAATAAGGACAATCATTTTTAGGAGATATAAGAGCTTAAAGCTTTAATTGCTACCCAAAACATTGAGTTATAATCATCCAGTTGTACTATTGAGCATCATAATACCAACATTGAGGAGTTAAAAGAACACTTGGCTAAGGTATTCTCCATTCCTTCAAGTCCTAGTATACCATCAATACTATTCTTATTAGTTATGGACTTGGTTGCTCTTGAACGTTAAGCTACTTTATGTCCCTTTTTCCAAGACAAAGTGGAAAGACTTTATTCTAGAATGGATATATTGTGGTCATATTTTGAGAAAGTTTGGGAGTACATCCTATTAGACCATTCCTTTTTTGTACATTTTTAGTAACAATAGAAGCTGGCTTTTTACATGAAGCTTTCTATTATGGATTTGCCTCGTGTAGACGATGGATGGGGTGTGTTTGGACTTCAAATATTTTAGTAGAAGTTGTAAGAATGTTTTTGTGGATTCAATCATTCTAAACACAATGCTAATATCTTATATATACCTTAGAGGTGATCTCATGATTCCTAATGACGAGGATATGTCTTGGTATTTGGGGGATGTCATCTTGCAAGCTGTTCTTTATGTCAAATAGTTGGAGCTGCAAATGGATGAGATTTTTCAAGCCTATTTTTCCAAAGTGGATGCATGTCTTGAGGTGTCTTGGAATTCCATGATTGAGTCTGTGGTATTGAATCATAGGCAATTAAAAGTTTCTACACGATTACAAATTTCTAACCAATTGAGAGAGGATCTTTTAGCCCATATTTCCAATCAAATTTCTTTTGATCTCTCTTTCTTTAAATCTTATAATCACTGCTCTGTTCAAGGTCCCTCAGTGCTTTCCCTTACTTATTATAAAGAAATTGCCTCCACAGATTTGATTCTTATCTATCCATCCTTAAAAAAATTCCTTATGTCATTTCCCATCTTCTTTTCAACCAAAAGGTGCTCCTCAAATCCCTATTTTCACTCATTGTCCCTTTATTTTTTATTGTGTTTTCTCTCTTACTCCTTGTCGTACACCTTCTATCACACTCCTTTTCACTTTTCTAGCCTATTTCCTAAATCCTTTCTTATATGATTTAGTAAAATTACCCAAATATCCATCTTTAACTCTTTCTTCTTTTATGATTTGGCTTATCCATCACTTCATCCCTTGGTACTTGTTCCACTTCCTTCATCTACCTCTTTCATTCCACGCACCCCTTAGTTGGTTAGTAGTCACTCTTGTATTGATCTATAGATACAAAGACAACGAGCATGGAGCCAAATTGATAGGACCTTAGATTAATTGGCCTATAATTTTAGTAGATTGGCAAACTCCTATCCAAGCTTATTAGATTATTTACAAGTTTCTCATATCCATCATCCTAGCCTATCTCTTCTATCCCTTGACAAGTATAGAGACAATTGTCTTGACATCCTATCACTCTATTTCTAAACCATGTTGTGTAGTTTCATCTTCAAGAAGATCTTCCAAGCTTAGTTGCATAGTAGGTTCTACAACCCATAGAAAAAATTCTATTTTCTAAGATTCAAGAGCTATCACTTTGTAATATTCAGCTGGCCGCGCTCAAATTCACACAAAAGCTTTATATTTGCAAGACCTTTATTGGGTTTCATAACCCACTCCATGAAAGTTTTTGAGTAACCAAACATGCACCTCTAATACAAAAAAATCTCTCTTTTGAGCTTTCTTAAATTCATCCCATTTTCTATCTTTTGTACAAATTTCTTTTATGAATGGCTTTATCTCATGTGCTATAAACTCCACAAAATATTAGCCCACATAAATCAACTTTTTGGATATAGACCTTCAAGTCATTGGAACTATTTTGATCAGAAATATTTTCAACTACTTTCCATAGCCTAGAATGCTTTAATTACAATAGATTCATGCTTGAGAACAAAGTCTAACTGCTCCTACAAATAAAAGTTTATCTCAAATCTTGTATAACATATAAATTCACTTGTAAAAAATATTTCATAGGACTTGGTCCAAAGAAAACCTGATTTAAATCAGCCCACAAGATTCCATGATTGTCATACAAGAATTCAAGCATAAAACAATATAATATAATCCAAAATCAGGCCTGACTATGCAAATAATAGTGTATATCCAAAACAATGAACATAAAACAAAATATCATGCCTTGAAGCTTTCAAAAGACTATTTTCTTAACCCATAATCCCTATTTTTCTACAATAAAGCAATGGGGAAAGGAAAAGCCCAAAATCACTTTTTTTAAACCTACAATAATTGAGAAATAGGGAAAAGAAAAAATACAAATCTATCCACATATATACCTCTAATTTGAACACTTCCAAGCAATAGATTGTATTTCAATCAAGGTAGAAATCCATGAGCAAGTAGCAAACAACAATGAACATCATGTAATCTTTGTATAGATCATTCCAAGTAGTCCAATGATACCCACATTACTCCCTCTTTATGCATTCATCCACATCAATAAGTCTTCTTCTTGTCTCTTTTAGTTATAGCCTAGCTTTTCCTTGTCATTTGTAGCCAAAAATCTTCATCTTTCTTGATGATTTTTCGCTGACTGAAGGCACCTTGCAGTAGCTCATGTTTTGTACTCACAAATGTAAAGGGTATTGTGAGGCATCAGACACTTCAAATTGATCATTTCCCTTATTCGAGGTAAATACTTTGGCCATTCACATGTCCAAGAACAAGTCTACCCAAGTTGCATTCACACTCAAAATAAGAATAAGCTCCAATTAATCATAGATATTGAGAGATAGTAAGAATTCAACATAAACAATGATAGATACATCCCATAGGCATATGAAATCATGACATTATTAAAGATCCCCTAAGATTTCAACCTATAGACCAAAAACCATGTGACATAGATGTCAAGAAAATCACTCTAAACTACAACTACCAAGATCAGGTCTTCACCATATTCCCTAAATAGTGTAGACCTTCAGAAATGCATTTAGATTAGCAAGTCACTAATCCTATCCTAAAATCATAAAAGTCACCCTAGAGTCCTAATATTTAGCATAGTCTTAGGCAATTAGTTGCACCTTACCAAGAGACCTCTTGTCTATGGTGGAAACTCAACATGGTGTGCTTGGGGATAGCTATATCCACCACTCTCAATCTATTATCCTTTTTCTTGTTACTTCACAAACACAACCATCAAAACAAAAATACCAAAGCAAGGAATATAATCTTTTCCAATAAATAAACAATGCTAATCAAATTTAACTGAAGTAAAAAGAATTTAAGAAATTTAAAATAACAATACACACTTAGTTATTGCTACTCAGTATGACTTGATCTACAACCTCAATGTCACCATCTAAGTGCTTTAGTGGAGTGTCTTCCTCTAGTTCTCCAGAAGTACCTTTCCTTATGGCCTCCTTTTCTTGATGCTGTCTCTAAGGGGCCATCATTTGGAGCAATTTGACTAAGCTCTCACACAGTTTTGGAAAGGAGAGAAATATGCTAGGTGTATTTCAACAGAGTTTCCACTAGTTTTAGAGAAGAGGGAAAATGCTTGGCAGATTTTAATAGAGCTTCCACATGATGGAGAAGAAGAGAGAAAATGTTGCATGGAGTTGGTGGTGGAGCTTTCATGCATGTGTGGAGAAGAGGGGATAAGATTAAAGGATTTTGGTAGAGCTTTTGGGTACATGTGTAGAAAAGGAGAGAAGCTTGGGGGGTCTTGGCAAAGCTCCTATGCACCTATGGAGAAGAGGAGAGAAGTGTTGGGGATTTCTATAGAGCTTTTTCGTATGTGTGGAGAATAGAGAAGAGGCTCTAAGGATTTTGACAAAGCCTCCACACATGTATGGAGAAGTGGAGAGAAGCTCATGAGATTTCAACATAGGGTCCATACATGCATGAAAATCTGAGGAGAAGATTAGTGAATTTTAGTAGAGTTTATGTGCACGCACTGAGAAGAGGAGAGAATATTTGGGGATTTTAGCACATAGTGTAGAGAAAAGGAGAGAAGCTTGTTGGATTTTAGTAGATCTTCTACACATATGTGAAGAAGAGAAGAGAAGCTTCAATGATTTTTGGAAGAAATATCCTACATGTGTGAAAAATGAAGGGTGAGAAAAACTATGAGAAAGAGTTCCTCTCTAGCTTCATCCACTATTGTAGAATGGCGTCTCCCCCAAAATAATTATGTATATCTTTGAGGATACCCTTCAGGGAAGTTATTATATGTATATCCTCTACATCACCTGCGTTCAATGCCTATTTATAAATATCCTTATTTGTGAATTTTTCCTAAATGAAAGATAACCATTTTCTATTCAATTTGTAAATAATCCCTTTATATTACACCCTTTTGTATGTAAAAAATGTATAAAAATGGTATTTTAAAAATACATTATTTAGAACCCACGTGATGCACACATATATTCATGAGTGACTTGCGTGAGGGCTACCCATGGGCTATTTATATAGAAAAAAGGGGGATTATCTTAAACTTGAAACAAGTTTTTTTAAAGTGATTGAGCTTGATGTAGTAACCATCTACTTTTTAGAAATTCAAAAGTCCAAAAAATCCTAAACGTGCCTTGTTGTACTCACTTGAAACTCATGCATTAAAAATCTTGCATATAGATGAAATCATGACTTCATTAAGTACCCCATAAGTTTTCAACCTATAGATATAGAACCATGTGACATCAATATCAAGAAAACCACTCTAAAGTACAACTATTGATACTGAGTCGTCACCATATTCCCTAAATTGTGTAGACCTTCTAAAATGCATCTGGGCTCATAAGTCACTAATCCCATCCTCAACTTGTAAAAGTCTCCCTAGAGCCCTAGTAGTTGTGATGGTCTTGGGCAATTGGTTGCACATTACGAAGGGACCTCTTGTCTATGGTGGGAATGCAACATGGCGTGCTTTTAAGTAGCTATACCCATCACTCTCAATTCACTTTTAATTTTCTTATTACTTCATAAACACAACCATAAAAGAGACAAATCAAAGCAAGGAATACAATTTTTCCAATTAATTAACAAGACTAATCACATTTAACTCAAGTAAAAGTTTAAAATTTTTAAAATAAACATCATAAACCTATTTATCACTACTTAGTATGATATGATCTTCATCCTCGATATCATCCTCTAAGTGATTCACCAGAGTGTCTTCCTCTAGTTCTCTAGAAATACCTTTCGTTACAACCTCCTCTCCTTCATGATGTATCTTAGGGGCCATCATTTGGATGAATTTGATGGCTTTCACAAAATTTTGCAAAAGAGAGAAAAATGCTAGGTGGATTTCAACAAAGTTTCCTATAGTTTTAGAGAAGAGGGAAAAGCTTGGTTGATTTCAATAGAGCTTCCACATGATAGAGGAGCAGAGAGAAAAAGCTGCATGGATTTTGGCACAGATTTTAGGTACACATGGAGAAAAGGAGAGAAGTTTGGGGGATCTTGGCAAAACTCCCATGCACTTGTGGAGAAGAGGAGAGAAGTATGGGGGAATTTTTGCAAAACTTCTGCATGTGTGTACAGAAGAGAGAAGAAGCTCGAAGGATTTTGACAAAGCCTTCACACACGTATGGAGGAGATAAGAGAAGCTCATGAGATTTCAACACAAGGTCCATACATGAAGGAAATTTGAGGAGAATCTCAAAGAGTTTTAGTAGAGCTTTTGTGCATGCATGGAGAAGAGCAGAGAATCTTCGGGGATTTTGGCACACCTTCCATGTATGTGTGGAGAAGAGTAGAGAAGCTTGTTGGATTTTAGTAGATCTTCTACATACATATGGAGAAGAGAAGAGAAGCTTCAAGGATTTTTGGAAGGGCTATCCTACATGTCTGAAGAAGGAAGGGAGAAAAAAAATTATAAGAGAAAGAGTTTCTCTCTAGCTTCACCCATGATTGCAAAGTGGCACTTCCTCCAAAAGAATAATGTGTGTCCTTGAGGCTACCCATGGGCTATTTATATAGACTAAGAAGGGGGACATATCTTAAAATTGAAACAAGTTATTTTAAGTGATTTAGCTTCACTTGGTAACCATCTACTTTTTACAAATTTATAGTTTGAAAAAGCAAAAACAACTTTTGCACTAACCTCTAGCTCATGCATTAAAATTCATACATGACTACAATGTAAATTTTAATATTGAGAAAAAACTAAAAAAACCATAAGTATTGATTCAAATCTCAAATTTGGGATCCATTTAAACCGTTGTGATAGTGAAACGAGCCCTATATTTTTACAGTTCATGTTACATTTTTGAGAAAGTTGGAAAATATCAAAATTCAATCTTCATGATTTTTCATTAGAAATCCCTACTTATATCTCAGAAATATCAATAAATAAAAGGAATTGGACACTCCTAAACGTTGTTACTCTTGAATTTATTGGTGTTGAACAAACAACATAATATCTTTAATTACTTTTTTCATTAGATATTACATAATATTTAAGGTACTAAGGTGGATACATGACATGGGTGCATTTTCCAAATCTACATTTTTATCCTTCCATTAGAAACACGGAGGATGAAGGGAAAGGAATATTATGATGACATACAGATTTAGTGGGACACACACTATGGAACAAGGTATAGGAACCTTGAGAGTGAGGCTAGTGACGCTAAGGGCATATTCCTATTTGATGGTATATCTAACATGTCGAACGGAAATCAACAACTGATAGTGTGGACATAAGAGATAAGGATGGGCTCATTTGCATTAAAACTAACCTCACGCACTTACCTCAACTCTTTTCTATAGTAGTCTTTTCAGATGAGCCAAAGAAACACATTCGAGTTGATTGTTGAGTTGCCAAGATATTGAAAGTGGAAGACATTATATATTTTTAGCTAATCGTATACAAAAAGTTGTTGTTACCCACACATGTATAACTACACATATACACATACAAACCCTAATACATCCCTCCATTGTTGAGGAGTAATACATCCTCTATACAGGGTGCGCTTAAGATTCAATTTACAATACAATCTATAAATCTTAAAATTGACTGAAAACCCCTCCTACAAACTTAAGTAGGTATAAATATTTAGAACCGTATAACTTAAAAAAACCCTAGTGATGAGTATCACACTTTACATCTCCATATTTTTTGGTGGATCCCTTAGGACATGTTGTGAGACAAATTGTAGGCTCTACCTATGGATTGTAGGTGGATTCTAGGTATGACTATCAAAACTACATGTCAAGTATGATAGCATAGATGTTGCTATAACTTTGTAAGCAACATGTTGCAAGCTATGGCTATTTAAGGGCAATTCATATTAGAAGTTTTGCAAGTGATTTCAAGCTCAACCTTAAAATATACATGTGTCTTATGGAGGATTGGTACATGGTTGAAGTTTTCGAGCTTTGAAGAGATACATGTAGAACGTGAAGGTTAGTTTTGGCCCACATATCTTACATAGAAAATATTTATTTGCAATGCATAAGTGTATTAAAAAGGCTCCAAAATTTGAACTAATAGTTGAAAAAAAAGGCCAAAAGTAGAAATTGAAACATCAAAAGCCTAAGGTATTGTTGATTACTTACACATATAAGAATGGTTCGTGTATATGAAGAGATTGCAATTAGTTGATTAATCTCTTTTGCTACATGAATAAAACATAAAAGATGAGGTATAGTGCTTAATCCACAACTAAGTGTATTTAAAGTGTACCAGCTATTCCCTTTGGGTGGAAAAGGCATCCTCCCAACATGTGAAAACGTCCAAAAGTTGTTGATATAGTAGAAACATTGCATGAAATTTCACTCCTTAATCATGCTGTGGAAAAGCTCTAATACACCAATTTTCACCTTAGTCTACTAAGAGTTATTTGGCTCTCCCTTCAAGCCTTTGAAGAGATTACCTACCAGTTGGATGTTTGACCCAACTTTGCTAAGCGTATGTTTAGCAAGGGTATGCATTGTTGGGGAGACTTATGGGAGAAGAATGAATATCGTTGGTAGTTTGAGGTTGAAGCTAAAAGGATGTTTGAGCTCACTAACAAAGAGATGATGTGGTTGAGAATAATATTCTCAAGGATTAAGCAATCATGGCCTACCTCCTACACCCCACAAGATATGAGCCTGTTGACATGCTTTCATACTGACAAGGGTAAAGCTCTAGAAGCTGTTAAAAACAGAAGCCACTATAAGGATTTAAGCCTATGGCGATGGTGGGTAGCGACGGGGGTACCGGTGTCGCTATTTACGTCGCTATTTGCGATGCAAATAGCGACACTCCACAGGGAAAAAGACAGGCCGAAACCGAGCGCGGGTTTATTTCGCATTTTTGCATCTTATGTTTTGAGAGCGAGAGCGAGAGAGAGAGCAACCGTCATGAGAGAGGGAGAGGAAGAAGGCTTGCCGCTATTGTCGCCGCCGCCACCGCCGTTGTTCGCGAAGGAGAGGAGGAGCCTTCATCGCGAAGAGGAGCCGCCCCACAATTGCCATATCTCATCGGTGAGTCTTCCTCTCTCCTTCTTTTGCTTGTTTAGGGTTTGAATCACTTTCTCTTTTGCTTGTTTAGGAGAGGAAATGAGAGAGAAAGAGAGGGAGAGGGAGAGGGAGGGAGAGAAAGAGAAAGAGAGAGGGAGAGAAAGAGAAAGAGAAAGAGAGAGGGAGAGAAAGAGAAAGAGAAAGAGAAAGAGAAAGAGAAAGAGAGGGAGAGGGAGAGGGAGAGGGAGGGGGAGGAAATGAGAGAGGGAGAGAAAGAGAAAGAGAGGGAGAGGGAGAGGGAGAGTGCATTCTCTCTCTCCCTGTCCCTTTTGCTTTTGGAGAGTGTTAGGATATAATGTGAGAGGGAGAGGAAATGAGAGAGAAAGAGAGGGAGAGGGAGAGGGAGGGGGAGGAAATGAGAGAGGGAGAGAAAGAGAAAGAGATGTATACTCAAATGGATAGCTTTATGGAGATGTATGTCTACTCAAATGGATAGCTTTTGTCTACTCAAGATGTAGTCCACCTGTGTGTGTATATATTGGAACAATAACATATCCATGATTATGGTAATGGTATGCACTTTGCTTTTTTTATGGGTACCATTACATCAACGACTCCTTAAGAGGGCTAAAAATTGGTCATGCACTTTATAAAGTCTAATTAGGAGATTTAAGATGCACGATAATGGACTTATCGATAATGGTATGCGATGTGCTTTACCATGGGCCACGTACATTGGTGACTCTTTAAGATGGCTTAAAATTGGTCATATCCTTCATAATGTCCAAGTAGGGGATCTAATTGTGATATGCATAATTACTTGTTTTTGTATTAACTTTATAGGCATAACAAATTAGTAATCATGCCAACTAGTCAACGGAAGGACTAAAAGAAAATGATCCCCTAGCTAATGGTCATTATGGTACTTCATTAAAATGAATCCAAAAGTGTTGCCATAGAAGAAGAATCCCTTAAATTGAGCATAGGATATTTTCTTCAAAGGTTATGACTATGAGTATAATTGATTAGAACAAATTTTATAACTATGGTACACACACACACACCCCCACACAGGCACAAACATTTTTACTATTTGATATTGTCTTTGACATGGTAACCTTGTATTACATTGTTGCATTTGATGTCTTCCAATCATTACAATAAAAGTTGATAAATTTCATAGATGGCATTAATTTTTATACATGGACATAGGAAAAAAAAACCACATTACTAAGATGCTTTTTGTTGAGATTGGTTTATTATTAGACTAAGAGATCCTCAATGATACTAATAAATTTTCTATACCATCAATGTTGATGTTGTGCCAGAAAGAATATATGACTATATGGGTAAGTGTACATAAGCATATAGAATCTACTAGACATCTTGATATCCCATAACTAGGGTGTACGCTAACACATATCGCTACTTCATGATATTACTTCACACACGCACACGCACACGCGTGCGCGCACACACACACATACACATGCATGATTAATGCATATTATGATATATATGTAACATTTGAGGGATGAGTATGAATGTTTCCTATTTTATTTCTCTTTAATTGATGATTATTTTCTTTATTTTATTTTATGGCCTCAATAGATTAAGAAAGAGACTATGATGAATAAGTAATCCTAGGTGTCAACAAAATGAGACTAAGAAAGAACTATGATGAAACAAAGTGGAAAGTGATATTCATCAATGGCACCTAGGATTACTTATACGACTAGGATTTGT
Organism: Lygodium microphyllum; assembly: GCF_053477565.2. Lineage (NCBI taxonomy): Eukaryota > Viridiplantae > Streptophyta > Polypodiopsida > Schizaeales > Lygodiaceae > Lygodium > Lygodium microphyllum. The sequence goes on along the minus strand of NW_028229514.1, from coordinate 58,023 downwards.
TGACAAAGTTGTATTTTGTTGACTAGGATTACTTATACTCAAAGCCCTCTAGTGCAGTTGTCTAAGTAATCCTAGTAGAGCGTGGATAAGATACTCAAAGTACATAACCTAGAGACCGTAGCTAGGTATATAAGGTATAATGGCCATACAAGGAGACAAATCAATAATTGGCTGATCACCACTAAATCCCAAAGAAGAATCATGTTCCATCCCCTTCAACTCTATATTCACCTCTTGAAGAACTTCATTAATCATAGCATCCTTGTCACCAATCTTTTTGTTGCAATGATGAAGTAACATATTCATCACTTTTCCTTTTAGCATCTAAGGCATTATCCAATCTTTTAGTCAAGTCCAAACATTTAGTCTCCAACTCATGAACCTTAGTAACCAATGCATTTTTTTTTTACAATAATGAATAATTATCTACCGGGACAAACAAATCCTTGAGCATGGTATATGGCCAAGATATAACATCAATAAATCTCTCAACTACTATGTCCCATGCATTTTTTACATCAATCAGTAAAGCATTTCTTATATCTTGAAGTTTAGATTTCAACACCATGGATGCATCAATATCAACCTCAATGTTTTTCAAAATGTGCTTCTTAACCTCTTGCAGAGGCTAAAACCTCTCAAGCAAGAGCTTATGGTCAACTTGCAACTTGACATACATCTCCATAAAGCTATCCATTTGAGCCTCGTTTTCCCAAATTGTATTACAAGTCATTAAATTGTTTGTTGTAACGTAGATAAGATGGAAAACGAAGAAGGTCCTGTTGTTCAAGATCGCAAGGCGTATCTTAATCAGCGTGTCCCATGTCCTTGCTCTCAATGCAAGTTGGCAATTAGACGAAAACATCGATTATCTATAGAACACGTACGACGATTTGGCGAGTTTCAATCTGAGATCATTGATAAGGCGATTGCGGATTTTCAGCAAATGGTAATTTGAAGTTAATATCAATCATGCATTGTACTCGCAAGCTAATTGAATACCATAAACAATAAGATTGGGTCTTGCTAGCAAATTTTCTATCCAGGGAGGTGATGTCTCGTCCCAAGGGGGAGTGCACCCTTTGCGGCCAATTAGAAGAGTTCGTGGGCGTGCGATGGATGGAGTGCAGGAGCCAATCCACCACTCGCAAGGCCAATCTATACCGTCAATGCCAGAGGAGACAGGCAACCTTCCAGACCTACCTACAATCTTGGAGCCTGAGATGGAGGCAATGATCAATGCATTGATTCCCATGGATGTCAAGACTTCTGATCCGCTTAGAGAGGAAGCATCCATACCATTATATGATGGGTGCTGAGTATCTCGGCTGAAGACACTGCTTGCACTCTTAAGTGTGCAAGCAAAATACGGGTGGAGCGATACGAGTGTAACCGAGTTGTTCAGGTACCTTGGACATACGCTTCATTGAATTTTTTTTCGGAACTATTATTACAAATATTTGTGCTTTTTCAAGGTGTTTTATGATTTTTTTCAGGTTAATGAAATATCATATATTACCACCTGCAAATACCATACGTGAGTCTCGTGATGATGCACGACATGTTTTACGAAAGCTTGGCATGGACTACAATAACATCCATGAATGTATCAACAATTGCTGTCTGTTTCGAGGATAATATAAGACTATGGAGACATGTCCAAAGTGTGGTGCTTACATGTATCGATAGGACTTGCAAGGGCAAACCATCCCTCAAAAAGTTCTTAGACACTTTCTGCTCATCCCCCCCATAAACCACATGTTTTGTACGTCAGGCATGGCGAGCTTAACAACGTGGCATGCACAGAATAGGTCCACGGATGGAGTTCAACGAATAACAGCGGATTCGCGTGCATGGAGCCACATTGACTCTACCTTCCCAGGCTTTGCCCGAGAGCCAAGGAATCTTCAGCTCGGTCTCGCAATGGATGGCGTGAACCCATTCGGTCTGCGCTCAACTTCTTACAGTGTGTGGCCTATAGTCCTTGTCAACTACAACATCCCTCCATGGCTTTCTACGAAGAAAGCACATCTCATCCTTAGCTTGCTCCTCCCAAGCCGCTACAAAGTAAAAAATATGGACGTGTATCTTCATCCATTAGTCGATGAGCTTAAGATTTTGTGGGAGGAGGAGGTCACTGTGCAAGATATGAGCATGCACGATGGTCGGCGGTGGGCCATTCTCATGTGGACGATGCATGACTTTCCGGGATTGGGAGAGTGCTCAGGTGAGCAGGCCTTCGTTCTCGCTAGTAATATCTATATTTTATCTCATTCAATCAAGTATTCACTAGATCGTGGTGTTAGAATAGGTCTGGTTACCTCAGGTTATCATGCATGTCCATCGTGCGGGCCACAGTTAGACTCCCGAAGGTCACGAACCATGAAGAAGATGGTATATCAAGGACATGCTGCTTTCTTGCCGGAGGATCATGAACTCAGGGAAGGTTTCCTTGGATGAGCTCCAACACGTATGAATGCCGCAAGTTGGTACGAGCTGAAAATGGTCAACATGGAATCACATCCAAATGGAGTGCGGCGGTTCTCAGTTTTCTACGAGTTGCCATATTGGACCCACTTACAGGTCAACCACTTGTTGGATTCCATGCATATTTTCAAGAATGTAGGAAGCTTCTTATGGGACCACATCACAGGAAAGAGAGACACTATAGAGGCACGAATGGATTTGAAGGAGATAGGTAAGATGGAGGCGCTTTGGCCGCAGTCGAGTGCTGATGGTTGCGTGCAGCTTCCTCGTGCTCCTTGGGTTTTGTCCACTAAAGAAGAGTACATTGTGAAGCAAGTAATCAAGTCTATCTGCACTTCGACGGGTATGATGCGTTCTCTCAGGTCTGCATTTTCTAAAGACGACCAATTATCAGGGCTAAAATCCCATGATTGACATAAGATATGTCAGGTTTGTACTGCGAATGGATTGTAATTAGCATGGGCATTTTGCTATTTGGAATGTAGCCATTATTCATAATGGTTTCTCATTTGTGCCAGTTTGTACTACCGATCGTGATCGCAGGATGTCTTACTCCAGAAATTCGCGGGGCCATTTACAAGTTGTCGACTTTGGTGCAATGGATCTCACAAAAGGAGATTTAGACGTCCTCTATTGAATCCGCAAGGCGGGGAGCAGTGGAGACGATCTGTCTCTTTGAGAAACACCTGCCCACCAGCATGCTTACGATACAAATCTATCTTTTTATGCATCTTGTGGATGAAGTGGGGATTGCTGGACCTATCCATACCGATGGATGTTCTTCTTGGAGCACTTCATGAAAACCTTGAAAGGCTTTGTGCATCAACGAGCTCGGCTAGAAAGTAGCATGGCCAAAGGTTGGTTGGTGTCTGAGGCGCTAGTGCATATTTCACAATGGCTACCAACGGTGGAACCTAAAAAATGAAATGCTATGGTCGCTGAAGGATGGTGATAGACTGACTGGAGATGTGGTGGTTGGAAATGGGGTAGAAAAAAGAATGGATGCCTCAATGGAAGAGAATGTGAATCGCTTTTGTATGTTGCACCATGCCTCTATGGAGATGTGGCTCGCCAAGTACCAGATCACTAGGCAAGATCGAGAGAAAGCGCGAGCTGAATTCCGACGTAGTATGCATCATCGACCGATTCGATATCCCAAAGGCATGGAGGAGATGCCGTGGTTTATGTCAATGCGATGGTTGCATGGAGCCTTGACCGCAGCGTCTCGCGAAGGGACAAAGATCTTAATGGAGGAGTGGGAATTCTCGAGGGGATGTAGTCCAAATGTGATGAGGGGTTTAGAATCTGTCGTATCTAAATTTTATATGCGACATCTAATTTGAGTGTTTCAATGTACAGTACAAAATATATAGTGCAGCATGGTCGCACGGACGGCATTTTCGCGTGGAGCGTATTGACAAAATGCGTTCCACAATGGACTGTGGTGTCATGGCAAGGTTCGAGTAAGAGAGCCGGTGACGAGCAACGGATCCAAACACGGTTGTGGATGAGATGGAGTATTTTGGGAACTTGCAAAGTATTATTACGGTGGATTACTGTAGCTTCTCCATGATACTATTCGATGTGCAGTGGTTCAAAGTGGTACTTGGAGGAGCTGGAGCAACAGTTCGACGAGGTCCATCTGGATTTCTCGAAATAGATTCCGAAAAAAAATGGACGGATACACGTGTTTGTGATCAACAAGTAATCTTCTATCCAAACCCTCGACAACCTCGATGGTGGTATGTTATACCTTCAACTCCCTGAAGTGCGAGAGTATATGATCAAAGCGATGTTCCGAGCATAGATGAAGATAATATGCAAATAGAGGGGTCGATATTACAAGGGGTGGAGGCCGTCGAAAGCTTGGAGCCAGCATCGGCTAACAACGATGGAAATACAAGAGTCCAAGAATTCTTTGAGAATGAGATGGACTCATTCTTTTGTGGTGACATGTCTATCGACCTTCCAGTGTATGCGCTGTTGTGTCTGGAGATTAACATGGGACCATATGATACTTCATACTTGGAGTATCCACTTACTCAATTCGTTGACCAATCACTTATAAGGGTACATAAGATATGCATTTTAAGTGAGATTTTTTAAAAATGATTTATATTACTGTGCTTTGTATGATTTAAATTGATTATTCTAACATCATTTTTTGTCTGTGCAAGTGACATTTTTAGGATGAGTCGAGGGATGAGCGATGAGGAGTTACAAGACATTTTTGCAGGCATGTCTCTAGACCAAATCGCCAGATTCAGAGAGATGGCAGACCAGGAACAGTCTCGTTCTTCGTTAGGGCACTCTGCTAGATCTGCTTCAGTGCGATCGGACGCTTCAGCTTTGAGCAGACGGTCTTGACGCTCACGACTTGGGCCAGAGGGAGGGAGTGCATCGGGATCAAGGGGATGCTGCAGAGATACAGAAGCAGTGAGCCTGCGGTCGACAGGGGATACAGGTGCAACTCCTCGCTCTCGTGGCTCAGGTGGATGCTGTGGAGACATGGACGCGGTGCGGTGTCTTCATCTCATCATTCAGCTGGAGCTGCGTCACCTCTAGGATTTGTCACAATTGTGGGGACGTCTACTCCAGTTATTTCGGCTTTTGCGCAGTCGTCAGCACAGGTGGCACCCCTTTGGATGCCACTCTGAGAGAGATTACCCCCATCGGTACACCAGATGCAGAGGGGTCTCCTAGATATGCCCAAGAGCGTGGATGCAGATGGGAGAGGACCCATCTTAGGCATACTCCTGGGGGTTATGGATATCTGGTCGATAGTAGGTCAGGAACCATCATCAAGAATGATGAGGAGAGGAGGGTGATGGCTCACATGAGAGAGTTGTGCCAACAAGTTTTTCGGCACAACGTCTTGGATCATTAGAAGAACATACCGGAGGGGAGCAAGGACTACATAGTAGCATCCTTGCACAAGGAGTTTCCGGTGCCAGCTATAGTAGATAGATTCTCTATGGGTGGATGATGGATTACATGCGTGCATACATGTCACATAGACGATCCGACGTACGTAAGGCAATCAAGAGTGGGGCTGCAAAGCCCAAGTAGTTAGATGCAGACGACTAGTGCCGACTGAGGGAGGAGGCTACAGATTCTCTAGGACGTTGGAGTCAGCAGTGCGAGGCGACGAGGGCACGACTCGAGGCCGGAGTGGTCCATCATCTTGGGAGTGGCGGCCATAGGACATATTTGGAGGACTTTGTAAGTTTTTCTTTTGTTTTGCTTGTTTATTTTTTTGAAATATTCTTTGTATTGACAATCATGTTTCTAACAGTTAGCATTTTGTTTTCTTTGCAGCACTCCATTACAAATCATGATCCGACTGGCCTTAAGACTTGATATGCAGAGAAGCACGGTCTCAATGCATTGATCAAGTGATTGTATAGATGCAGCGGCCCTGTAAGTTACTCATCTTTCTTGTCGGTAGTTACCATGAGATATTTAAATGCATTATTGTATCGTGGACTGATGTGTTGTTTCTTTTTCTGCAGAGTCTGTCCGATGCTCCTTTGCGGCGGGATGAGCTTTTAGGGGACGAGGATACGCAGCTCCCCCTTGGATCCCTGGAGCTCACACACCTTTATTTTTGAGTTGCCTGATCTATGTAGACATGTTCTATGTATTAGTGATATCCTGTCATGATTCTTCCAATCGTTTTTTATGCGATCATGTATTTATTTCATGTATCAGTTTTATGATTTCACTATACATTATTTTTGTTTGCAAGCGCATTGCACACAGTAGTGCAGAAACTATTTTGTATGGGTCTCATAAAGCACACAGTGCTATATGTGGCAGGGCAGCTACCATAAAATTTTTTTTCCCTGTTACCGTCGCTATTAGCGTCGCAAATTTTACTGCTCGCGTCGCTACTAGCGTCGCTATACACGTCGCAAACCGTCACTATCAGCATTGGCATTAGCGTCGCTATCAGCGTCGCACGTCAATACCGACGCTCATAGCGACGGTTTGCGACGTGTATAGTGACGCCAATAGCGACGCTGATAGCGATGCCAATACCGACGTTTCTATGGCATCGTTAATAACGACGCTTTTTGCGACGACGGGGGCAAATTTTGTTGTTTGTATTTTTGTCGCTTTAAACGTCGGTATAAGGCCTATATCTTGTAGGGAGCGGCTACAAAGGAAGAGACATAAGACACATTCTCAAGGTGTATGGGTATTGGAAGAGGATTTGTCCTGAGACCAAGGTTAGAACCCGGAAAAGAAGAGTCAAGATGGTTTGGGGAAGTACTCCTTTACATAAGTTGAACATGGTCCTTTGGAAAACTAGAATGAAAAAATGGTCGACACAGAAGTGTCTTTCCAAGTTTGGTAGATGTTCTTCTCTTTGTGTTCTTTGCAAATGTCATGTGGAATCAATCCAACATTTTTTCTGGGAGTGTCTGAAATCCAAAGTATTTGGAGGGTGATTATGAATTGGGTTGAGAGGGCTAGTTTTTTCAGCAAAAGTAATTTGAAAGCACTATTTCTGCTTGGTGATTATGGGCATCTTAATTGGACAATAGAAGAGTCATGGGATATGCTGAGGGCTGTGATAATTCAGAATATATGGAGTTTTAGAAATAAGAAACTTTTTGATAAGCCGTCTCTTAGAGATTTTTATGTAGTGAGATGTAAGGAGGAAGTCCTGACTGTTTTTAAGGGTTTAGGGAAGAAGAAGCCTATCTTTAAGGCATACTTCAAGTTTTTTTTATTAAAAAGCAGTAATTGTTTCGGTAGTTGACCCATCGACTTTTTAGGCTGATGTACGTATCTTTATATTAAAATTAACTTCGCATTTTAAAAAAACATTGCACGAACTATAGCATTAATTATGCAACATGATAGATTTATGTAGTGTTTAATAGAATGCAAACACGAGGCTAGGGAGGTACGGTAGCTTTTTTTATGGTAGAAGATAAAAACTTTGCGAAAAGATAACACACATCCTGTTTTAGTCGACGAGATAACCCATTTAGTGTTGTGCATGTGCTAGCTCTCAAATGGCCTTCGCCAATGAATTCATGGATGGGAAAAGTAGTCACCCATCGTATTCTTATCCAATAAAAGATAATGAATTAAATACAGTTTTCTCTCAATATTCCAAAGTAAGTTCTGGTAAGGGTCAAGGAAAGCGTGTTCATCGTCCGTCGTGAGTGAATCGTCGGAGAAACTTCGTGTCTCAAGAACTTCCTATGGAGTAATCTCTACGCTGGTTCACTGAAGACGTATCAAGTCAGGCTGACCCACGATTCATCACGCCGTCTCCAAAGTGGTATATCTGGCTATTTCTTAAGTTAAAGAAGAAGAAAAGAGCAAGAAGCAACGGAGCGTAGCAAGGTGGCACAGGCAGCTTGACCTAATTATCCAACTGAATTAGCGATTAACGTGGAAGGACATGCTGAATTAGCGAACCCACATTTGGAAGCTGGTGGTTTACACTATCATGCCCGGAGGCCGGCTAATGGTCAAGCAAAGCAGGAAGCCAGCGTTCGCTGGTATTTCCATTCTATGTCCTGAGAATATAGTCAAGCCGAGGAAGGCTCCTGGTTGGCACAGGCAGCTTGACCTAATTATCAACGGGTGTCCTGAGAACATAGTCAAGCCAAGGAAGGCACTCAGGTGTAGCGCAGAAAGTACATCCGAGGACTGTCGCTCAATGCGGCAGCTGTGCTCCTGAGTACTGATAAATAACCAGAGCACTCGACAAACAAACCGAAACCTGCTGAGTCCTGCGAGAGTTGAGAAGAAGAACAGGCAAACAGAAACCGGTTGAGTCCTGCGAGACTTGAAAAGAAGAAGAAGAAGAAGAGGAGGACGCAAGCAGAAACCTGCTGGGTGCTGGCTCCTATATATATATACTTAACGAACCGTGAGAGATCGATCGCCACAACTGAAGCCTTCTAACGTCAAAATTGTCATCAACAACCACAGCAGCTCAGAGCTAAGCCTTCGATTGAAAACGGGAAGTGTACTGGGCAGCCACCTGGGGCACGCTCTCTCCTGCAGCCTCAACCGTCAAGAAGCTCTCCAGAGTGCTCTCCAACACGCGAATTGCGGTTCTTGAAGGCCACACCATCAAAGCCTACATCGAGCTCTCAGGCGGACCTTCGATGGTGACAATCGAAAATAGGAGCGATGGCCAGCTTGTGGTTACTTAATAATCATTTGCTCAACTGAACAATCTACCCAGCGTCATCCGCACTCTCCATTCTTCATCCAGTTAACGCCTCCTATCTATGGATTCTATTATCAGCTTGTTCGTTCCATATTCCTTTTCATGACTACTCCTTCGATCCTTCGCTATCTTGTGAGAAGGTGTGTATATCCACTCCACTCTTAGCGTTGTATATGTCGCCATACTAGCCCTCGGTAGAGCTACGGAAAGCAGACTCTATTGTATTGTTTATACCCACCATTTTTGTTCGATAGGTTTGCAAGCGTAGCTATACTTTGAGGTATGAAGACCTAGATTAATGAGCAAGCATCAAGATAATAATGCTGAGGGGTATTAAAGGCCTTACTTTCATTGAGTTTTTTGAGATATTAGTAGAAATTCCAAATAGGAAAATGGGGACATTGAATTTTGGCACTTTTATAAATTTATTAAGTACATAAAGTGAAGCAATAACAATGAATGCTCACTAATTTTTTTGAGATATTGGTAGAAATTCCACGTACACACAGAGATTGAAATTTGAGATTTTTAAAAATCTCTCAAAAACACAAATGAAGTAATAGGATGGTAGATCTTATTGCCACAATTTCAACCTTCAAACTCATTTGAATTTTGAGGTTTTGATCAAAAGTTACGGCCATTTTAAGTATTGTCCACTCTATTGGATTTTTTACACTTGAGCTATGTGCGAGTCGAAAAAGGTCATATTCTTGCTTTTTTTAGACCCCAAAATTTATATATATATGTCAACAACCTCAATTTTGGGTAAAATATCTCAAAAAACAATAAAAAGACCTTCCTTTTGTATTAAGATGAAAAGCATACTCCCTCTCATAATCAATGATATAAGCTACAAATGTTAAATGAAAAAACACTCTCTTCTTGCCAAAAACTATTTAAGACCCCAAAATTTATATATATATGTCAACAACCTCAATTTTGGGTAAAATATCTCAAAAAACAATAAAAAGACCTTCCTTTTGTATTAAGATGAAAAGCATACTCCCTCTCATAATCAATGATATAAGCTACAAATGTTAAATGAAAAAACACTCTCTTCTTGCCAAAAACTATTTAAGAGCCTCATAATACACAACTTTAGATATATGCAACAAACCACTCTCTTAGATGAAACACTACTCTACAACTTTGGGTGAAGCTAGAGGGAATCTCTCTTTCTCCCTCCCTCCCTCTCACTCTCACACACACACACACACACACACACACACACACACACACACACACACACACACACACACACACACACACACACACACACACACACACACACACACACACACACACACACACACACACACACACACACACACACACACACACACACACACACACACACACACACACACACACACACACACACACACACACACACACACACACACACACACACACACACACACACACTCTCTCTCTCTCTCTCTCTCTCTCTCTCTCTCTCTCTCTCTCTCTCTCTCTCTCTCTCTCTCTCTCTCTCTCTCTCTCTCTCTCTCTCTCTCTCTCTCTCTCTCTCTCTCTCAACTTGTATCCCTCTTCTATACCTCCGCAAGAACACTACTAGAATTCTTTTCTCCATAATATAGACAAGCTCCACTAAAAGTTACCAACATTCTCCTCTCTTCTCCATATGTGTGCAAAAGCTTCATTAAAATGTGCTGAGGTTCTTCCTTGTTCTCCATAGATGTATCGAGCTCCATTAAAATCTATGAAGCTTCTCCCATCTTCTCCACACTTTCATGGAAGCTCCATCAACCTTTTCTCCTCTTCACATGTTGTCATATGGTTTGGAAGATAGTATATAAAAAATATTTGATCAAGCATCTTTGCAAGTTACATAAGGCTTACATGAAATAAGAACTGAAATTTGCTAGATAAACTGTGTGCTTTTACTAAAAGTAAGTAAACTACAAGTTTGGAAGACATGTAGTAAGGTTTGAACTAGGAGCATGAAAAATAATCAAATGGGGCCATATTGAAGAAAGATGCATGACTTTTTGGGTTTTTGGTGCCATATCAAAACTACATCAGATGGGAGGAAAAAGGGGGTGAATTAGCACTTTTTATTGGGTAAAAACTATGTGGTTTTGGATAGACTACAAGCCCCTACATGGCTTCTATAAATAGAAGAAAACTTGGACCGATTTAATCTCCAATATGTTCCAAAAGAAGAGGGAGTAATCATAGACTATATGAAGAATTGTAGAGAGGAATAATATTAGAGCAATAAAACAAGCTAAGACATGGTTGTTTTAAGGTAGGCTTGAATTGCTATAAACAAGGAAAGAACATGGCTAGATTGAAGCATCACAAATAGGAGTGAGCTTAGCTCTGACTGTATATCTATAATAGAATATCTCGATAGATTATATCATCATCCATAAGTAATGATTTAGAAATATTACTAGAGCGTCTTAAATCACATTAGAAACATTTAACTTTTATCAAGACCCAAAGAATTTCAATGTGGCATCCTTCAATCTTCTTTACTATTCCTTGCTTCCACTCTAGCTTTCCTTAAGTAGCCTTTCTCTTATAATGGCAATCAACATTTTCAACCCTTACTAGTCAACTATTGGATGCCATGGGTGTCTCCTAAGGTTCAATGTGTTATTTTTATGGAATCTTGATTTAAAGATATATGGAACTCAATGCCTAGAAAAGCGTATGATGTTGTTACTACTAATAAAGAATAAGTAGCTACCAGTGTTTCTAGATTGCATCCTCGGTTTACTTATGCACAAGTTGTGCTCTCTCTAGGGTGTGACACAAGGTCTGTTCTCTCTAGGGTATGTTTATTGTAGTGTGGAGTTAATGTGGTGCACGTAAATGTGAAATTTGAGGTGGGTCTAATGAAAAGTTGAAAGAACTCCTTGACATGATATTTCCCATACGTAAGAATTGAGTTGGTGATTAGATGCATAGTATATTGAGATTTAGAGAGATAGGTCTCCCAAACATGCCCAGGATGTCCTACTCTTGATGTTCCATGATTTCTTGAGGTTGGGGAGGATCAATAAAAGGGGTTAAAATGAGAGTTTATTGGTCAAGGCATGTTGCATCCTTAAACTCAAAGACTCGTAGATGCAAGGGGTGTGAATGCACTTAATCTAATTGGAGCTTTACTCTCTTTTTGTTGATTTTTTCAATTTATTTTTCCTTTCTTATTTAGGATCATTTTCACAATTCAGAGGTTGGTTGCAACATGTACATAGGACACTCTTAGTTAAAAGTTTATCTTTCACCAAGTCCTATAGTGTAATAGGTGATTCTAAGAAGAACAAGTGTGTATAGTGAGTAAACCTACTATCAAACATATCTTTCAATGGAATTTTTGAATGGAGTGATGTACTACGACAAAATGAACAATTATTGAAGATAAAGGCATATCCTTTAAATATGGTTCATTTCAACGTTAACATGAAATAAGAGTGGAACTAAGAAGTCTTTATACATGGTTGGATTTTTACTTCAATAATATATTAGAAATCCATAAAAAGATACTATGTCGAGGAGATTGCTAAAATTGCTAATGAAGCTAGACAATGACTCCTTCAAATTTCCATTTTGGATGAAATATATGTTTTCTTCATTAGAGGTGCATGTATTAGGGACTCTAGGAGGGTTATATTTGGCGTGCTCCTTGAGATTCTATTCATAGTGTTGGCTTCTTGCATATATGCAATAAAATATGTCATCCCTCTTATGTGACAGAGGGTAGTAGAATTCAAATCACACTTATTCATATACCTTTGAGATATTCTAATGCCAGTTGAGTTGTATCTTCCACCCCTCTCAAGGCTTAGTATAATCTTGTGGATATTCTTATCAAACTTTGCATACAGTTAACCACAAGGAGTGAGAAGTGTGCACATGCAAGCAAGCACAAGAAATGAGCCTAAATTTTTAAAAATATTATTTGGATTATCAACCACAACTTAATGTATATGAGGCACTTGCATTCTTGAAATGCTATAAGATTATAGCAATTGTATTGATTTATCATTTAAATTTGCAAGGTGCGCATGATCACATGGAACTTGTAATCATAGCATACGCACCCACAGAGAAATAGCAAGAGGTTTTAGTTTGCTCTCACCATAGGAAAAACATGCAATAAGAGATGATTGGCCTTGAGGCCCAAAAGTGAGTTGGATGCCCAAGAGGTATGGGGAAATCCTAACCCTAAAAATCATGTATATAAAGGATGAGAATAAATAGAACAATCTACTTCATGTGTGTGTAAACTTTGTGTACTTGCCTTCTAACTTCCATTGTGACAATGGGAGTAAGGGTGAGAGTGAGAGATTAATAGCAAGTGAGTGAGAGAGTGAGGATGAGGGACTAAGAGAATGAAGCTATTCTCATATTCTATCGAGATTCTATCCAAGCACTCTCTCTTCCCATGCCTCTACTTCTTCTTTGCATATGGATATTGTAAAGCATCGAGAGTCAAAGGAGAACTCACTTGGATCGTGGAGTGTGAAACTCAAGGAAGGCCATGCCACTCACCATAAATGAATGCTTGCATTTGTGTACGAGAGACTATGTGCAAGGTAGTTATTGATTCTCATGTGTTGAAGCTCTCGAAGGAATAAGAGTGTGTCCAACATGCCAATACATTAAGCTTTTTGATCACAACATTTTGGTTTGATTATCAAGACCATGGGCACATCGACTATGAAGTCACTCATGCATTGTGTGTACTAAATAAGATCTTTGCAAAACTTTCAACTCTGAAATACAAGTGCTTGGTTAGGATTTTGTATTTGTAATCAAGAGATAAAATTTAGTTTGTAAGGAGATCGCAATCTTTTGTTAGCAAGAATCACCTATTTTCACTCCTTTTGTTAGCAAAAAAGAAAATGGTTTACCCTTGTGATGCAAGGCTACATGCTTGCCACCATCCTCCACTATTGTTGCCCACCTTCACCTCACTATACTATTGAGATGTAGAGAGAGAAGATATGTAGAGATGCAAGAGAAAGAGAGAGGAGACACACCATATACACTCCCAAAGACTATTTCATATTGATCACAATCTACATATATATAGGTGAGACCTAGTCTAGATAGGGTGAGCTCTATATAGCTCCAACACCCCACTCAAACAAAGGTCTTTAGGTGTAGATTAGAAACCCTTACAAGGCACAAGGGAAAAAACTGAGCTGTACAATGGCACTACAATGTCATGGTAGATTAATTTCCAAAGATTGAAGTTGCGACAACTCCAAGTTCTTAGGCATAGCAAAGTGAAGCATGCTTCATTGAGTCATTTGGTGAATATATCTGCAGTCATCTCATTACTTCGACCATGTTCAATGATGATCATGTCTTTCTCTACTTAATATGGAACATAACGATAATGCACTGCAATATGTTTAGACTTGTTATATTGAACATAGTCTTTAGCAAGACTAATAGCACTTTGGTTATGACATGGAAGTGGTGTGATGGAGAGAGGAGCATCGCCAATATCCGATAGAATTTGTTGAAGCCATACTTCTCTCGAGTGGCTAAAGATGTAGCTATATATTCAGCCTCTATAGTGGAAACAATAACACATTATTATTTCTTGCTAGTCTAAGAAATAAGACAACCATTGATAAATAAACAATTTCTACTTGTAGAATGCATAGATAAGTGAGAGCTTGCCCAATCTACATCTATATAACCCAAAAGTTGAAGTGAATGTAGAGAATCAGAGTTTTTTTAGCACTAATAAACCAACCCAAAATCTTTAGCGCCTTTCAAATACTTCAAAACTCATTTGTCTATGGTCCAATGTTTAAGGCATGGAGAAGTAAGATATTTTCCAAGAAAATTTGTAGCAAAAAGAATTAGCATAAGATTGATATAATGCTAATTGTCCATCTTTTTGCAAAAATTGGGAGATTTTGGTAGAGCTCACAAGACAAGGAGTACTAACAAGATGTGCAGAACCCAAACCAAACTTCTAAACAATATCTTCCATGAAATTTCTTTGGCACACTAATAAAACACCCTTTTCTCGATAGCATTGAATCTGAATATCAAGACATGAGTGTATGTCTCCACGATCCACCATGTCAAACTCAAAAGATAAAGCCTTCTTTAGTTTGTGAAGGAAGTTGAGATTGTTAGAAACAAGTACGGTACCATCCACATATAGAGCAAGAAAACAAGTACAGTACCATCCAAATATAGAGCAAGAAAACAAAACTATCATTGCAGCACTTGACATATAAGTTAGGATCTAAAGAACAAGAGGTAAAACCTTGGTTTGTAAGGAAGAGATCAATCTTTTGATACCGAGCTCATGAATATTGTTTGAGACCATAGAGTGCCCAATGAAGTGTGTAAGCAAGATCTTTCTTATGTTTGACTACAAACTCCTTTGGTTGCTCCATGTATATCTCTACCTTTAAATCGCCATTAAGAAAAGTTGCTCTCACATCCATTTGGCGAACCTCTAAATAAAACTCAACAGCAAAAACTAACAGAACTTGAATGCTCATAATACAAACAATAGCTGATAAAGTTTCTTAATAATCAACTCTTGCAATTTGTGAGAACCCACTTGCATTTATTAGCAATACATCTAGATGGTAATTGAGTTACAACCCATGTACAAAGAAGAGATTCATACTCAGTTTCCATGGCCTTCTACCATTGTTCCTTTTGTGGGGATGATATGGCATCACTATAAGAGACATGGTCTTCACAAATATTGAGAGCATTCTCAAGAATATCAACATTATAAACATGTACTATCCTCATTATCAATTCGAAGATCAACATAAAGATCAATACCAAGGTCATCATCAGCAATAATAAGTGTAGGTTGTGCATCTTGATTTGAAGAGTCAATATTATATTGTGAAGCAGGTTTATCCTCATATAGAAAAGGAAAAGAAGTGAGTAATGACTTTGTATCATCAATGTCCTCTGATTACCACGTCCATCCAACATCCTCCTAAGACCATGTACTACCCATAAATTGCTAATTGAAAATAACATCAGGACTTATGATTACCGTCTTGGAAGATGGATCATAAAACTTGTATCCCTTGGAAATATTATCCAATGAAAATAGCTTTCAAACTAGGAGGATCCAGTTTTTTGTGAGTCTCTTTGGGTACATGAATATAATCAATACATCCAAAAGTTTGAAAATACGAAACAGAAGGAGTTTTACTTGTCTAACTAGTAATCACTATTTTACCAAACAAAGCAGTTATAGAAAGATTATATTGCACAAAGATTGATGTTAAGACTGCTTCAGCCCAAAAACATTGAGATAAGCCAGAATGAATGAGCATACATCACATGGCATTGAGGATAGTCCTGTTTTTACATTCAGTAATACCATTCTGTTGAGGAGAGTAGGGAACCATATATTCATGATGAATACCCTGATTATTACAATAATCATCAAAATTATTTAAAATGTATTCTCCAACATTGTCACTACAAAGTTTCTTGTTAGGACGACTACTATAAAGTTTTGCAGATTTTTGATATTTCTTAAAAGATAGTGTTGTAAGAGAAAAATAGTGGTGTATCTTGAGAGGTCATCAATAAAAGTCATAAAATACCAATATTGAAATTTTGATGGAGGAAAAGGCCCACAAATATGAGTGTGAATAAGATCAAGCAAATCTCTAAAATGAGTTGTGGTGGAAATGGAAAAGGGTTTGCAAAAATGCTTTCCAAGCGCACAATATTCACAAATATCCATATGAGGATGAGATTTGAATTCCATACCTTGAACAAGATCATGCCAATAAAGATCAACAAGCTTAGAAAAATTAGAGTGAATAAAGAGATGATGCCATATTTTGCTATGAAGATCCCTAGGAGCTCTAGCAACATTTATAACATCTTCATTTAAAGATAACTAAAATAAGATTACCATTTCGAGAAGTGACAACTATGGTTTGGCTACCTTTCTTAATGCAACACTTGATATGGTCAAAAAAGACAAAGAGACCAAGATCCACAAGTCTTGCAATTGAAAGAAGATTCCTTTGTAGATCTGGGACATGTAAAACTCCACATAGAATTCTTATTGAAGAGTACTGATAATTATGTAATCGTTGAGACTGATATGTCATGTTTCCCATAGCACCAGAATCAATAATAAAAAGAGATTCATCATGAACATAAATTACCCTTTTTGGAGAGATAAATTAACTCACACAATTTGCTTCTTCAATAGTATTGTCATGTGTAGTAGCATATGCTCTATTATGATCCGAATCAAATTGCCACTTAAAACATAGATGGGTTGGATGATCACTCTTATTACAATAGTCACAAGGAGAATAATATTTGGATAAACATGGTTGTTTATTTTTAATACCATGTTCTTCATTATATATTTTTTCCAAGTAGCCATCTATAGTATGACCATTTTAATTACAATAAGAACAATGTATGTTAGAAAACTTGAGATGAGAGATGTTATCACCATGACGACTCCTACATGTATAGTGTGGAAAGGGACATCTTTGAGTAAGTAAAGTTTGCTTGATTTGTTTTGACAATGTGTCCTCTTGTGAGATCATAACTATTTCTTGATTTAAGTGTCATCATTCATATCATTGTTATTCAATCAAAGATATACAAGCTTGATCAAAATTGATTCCATCTTTGTTAGATAATATGGTAACAATATTATCATAAGTAGGATCCTTTATAGTGTTAAGAAGTTGTGTCACCAATTGCTTTCGCAGAATGGCATCAACAGCATCAACAAGATGATTGATAATGTTCTTGAATGATTCAATATGTTTTGTCATAGAAGTTCTGATGTTGTATTGTAACTCAGTGAGTTGACTACGAAGATAAAGTATTTATGTAATAGATTTCTTCTCAAAATTTGCTATTAAATACTCCCATATAGCTTGTGAGGTTGAAAGATTACATACATATAGTATAAGAGATTATTGAAGAGCAAAAAGAATATACCCATGAGCTACTTTGTTGCATCTAACCCATTCATTATAAATAGTTTTCCATTCTTCAAAGATAGGTCATTTAGTTACAAGGGTATTATCATGAGATTGATCAATACGTTGAGGCGTAGCTTTCGGATGGCGAGGATATGTAGCTCGCCCTTGGATCCCTGGAGCTCACACACTCTTCTTTTTTGGTCGTCTGATTTGTGTAGACATTTTCTATGTAGTAGTGATATCTTGTTATGATTGTACCAGTCACTTTCATTATGCGATCATGTATTTATTTCATGCATTAATGTTATGATTTCAGTCCACTTTGTTTTTGTTTACACGAGCATTGTACACAGTGCAGAAACTATTTTGTATGGCCCAAATAAAGCACACAATTATGGTTGCTATTAGCATCACAAATTTACATGCATGCATCGTTATTTGCATTGTAGAGCGTTGTTATCAACGTCGCTATTTGCATCAACCGACTTTTTGGGTACCCAATCGCTTTATTCTTTATTTGGACAAAAGCAAACACAAAAGCCAAAGCATTCTAATTGTAGAATCAGGGTATTTTTGAGCTTGGAGATTAATAAATTTATAAATACATGCCTTGTGGAGTGCTCACACAAGGCATGGCAAGAGATTGTACCTAATTGGTCTCTTTTCATCATGTCATGCAAACCTTTCTTCTTCTTTTATGAGCTTTACTAGAGTTCTTTTGTTCTTGGGGACCTTCCGATGCTTGCTATGTACACATCCATCATTTGATTTGCACACCATGGATGGATGTAGACAAGGTCAATAACCTCAACTCAAATGTCCTCTATGAATAAGGTGAAAGTTAGGAGCAAGTTTTAGTCTAAAAACTATTATTTGGAGATTTTCTTGGTCATCCGGCTAAAATATTAGACAACTATCCACCTTGTGGATAGTAGGTGTTCACCTTATGGATTGCATGATAAAGGCTAGAAAGAAGCCTTGGATGGATATAGACAAGGTCAATAACCTCAGTTCATATGTCCTCTATGAACAAGGTAAAAGAGGAGCAAATTTTAGCCTAAAAACTATTATTTGGAGGTTTTCTTGGTCATCGGGGTAAATTATTAGGCTTGATAACTCAAATTATAATGAAACTCAACATAAAACCCATATATATATATACACACACACACACACACATACATACATACATACATACACACATACATAAATTTATATATTTTGGCCTAAAATTTACCCAATTTCTATATTCTTCACCATGGATCAATCAAACATTTTTTCACTTATCTAGAAATAAAAAATAATAGGGATTACTTAAATTTCACCCATTGTATGAATGGCCTACGGGTAGTAAAGCTAGAAGGCTTGAAACTAGCGAAAAAAATATTGAACTAAATGGAGGGTAGGATACCTATTTACAAAAAAATTTGAGGTCTCGTATTGTGCAAGTGAACCAATCTTCATAGAATTTGGAATCGGCCTACAAAACATGAAGATAACCTTATATCTTTTCCAAGAAACAAGTTAGTCCAATGGTTTTGAACTCTCAAGAAAACCATATCACCTTCACTAAATTCTAGTATTCTCTTTTCTTGTCATAGAATTTCTTTTGCTTTAGTTGTGTCTCTCTAATGTGTTTCTTCATTTTTTAAAATTCCTCATTCATTGTTTCAAGCATTTTTTTTTGAAATTTCTACTCTAGTTGAAGCATCAAAAAAATAAACAAGAGTCACACAGTTATAAACATACATGGCTTTCAACAAAGTTATTTTAAACAATGCATGCCATGAATTGTTATACGCAAATTCATTTAAGACGGAATAATTAGTCCACTCATTTTGTTTCGTATTTACATTTTGAAGCATGTCTTTTAAAACTCAGTTCACTCTCTCTATCTCTCCATCAATCTATTGATGAAATGCAATACTCATCCTTACTTCAATTCTAATGGTTTTAAATATGGCTCTCTAAAAGTTAGATATAAATTTTGAATCTCTATCAAAAGCAACACTTTTGGGCATACCATGTTTTTTTAAAAAATCTTTCATAAATAATTTAGCTATATTTAAAGCTGTGACAATCTTTTCCATGGGAAAGAAATGTTCCAGTTTTGTGAGTCTATCCACTACCACAAAGATAGTGTCATAATCTCCCCTAGCAATATGCACCTTAGTGATAAAATCCATTGATATGGATTCCCACTTTTGGTTATGTATATTCAATGGTTACAATTTACTAGGCATATTTTTTGCTTAATTTTTACTTGTCAAACATTCCTTCACAAATGTTTTAATGTACTTCTTCATCCCTATCCAAAAGAATGAGTTCTTGACTTTGTCCTAAGTTTTTTAAAATCCAAGATGAGCAAGGAAAGGAAAATATGACATTCCTTAAGAATTTCTTTCTTGAATTTTGAAGTAGTAGGAATACACAAATGATTTAGATAATAAATATTTTCTTTAAGCATATGAAACTTAAATTTAAAAATGGTGAATTAAATTTTTTAAAAAATTAGATAATTTTTGAATGATTTTTTAAATAGGAAATCTAGTATGTTGACATCATAAAGTTTACATATCATAAATTTATTAGTTTTCTAAAATATAATGATTAATTAAACATTGATACATGACAATTATCTTGAAAATAGAAAATTTAATCGAAAAAACTTCAATGCTTAATTGATAAGAAAGATATTCTTAAAGCTACTAACCAAAGTGTACAATCGTTAACCAATTCATATTTTTAATCAATAAAAAAGACCATTAACATGCTATCATTCAAAAATATATTGTCAACTTGCTTTTGCATAAGTAGAGCTTCATATTATCGAGCAAAAATCAATATCTACATAAAAATCTTGTATGAAAAATTATGAGAACTAAACTTTTCAAATCCTAGTATGAGTTAGTAAATCTATAAGTACTATTTAGTATGCTATACAATTCAAGAGATATTTACATTTTTCATAACATTCTATTTTTAAAAATATATATAGAAACTATAATATTTATATATAAACTATTGAATATACTAGTATGAGCTAATATATTCTAGTGAATGCTTAACTGCAATATATAGCATAACTGATTGAGAGAACTCACTTCAAGAAAAGTGAAAATTATTTCCATCTACAAAACCTATAGTAATCTAATATATAAATAGCTTGCCTTATATATCCACAACTTGTTTGTCTTCAAGGTATTGCTCCTTCCTGCTTTTTTGGCCTTTTTTCCATCATCAATATAATTACCATCATCATCTTCTTTTTCATTCTCCTCAATTACTTCAATAATTTCAATATCAACATGCTCTACAAGTTGTCTTGGTTCATTAGATAGAGGAGGCATGGGCTCCTTAGATGCAGGCATGACCTTCTCAATGTCTATTATGACTGTTGCACCTACTTCTTCATCCTCATTTGGCAATTCTAGGACACTATGAAGTTGCATTTTAATAAATGCCAATTGAAGCTCATCCTTGTTCACATCAATACAATGTCTTGCTTTCTAAATAGCACACACTATTGTTGTTCTTCTTGATGATATAAAATTTAAATATATTACTTAATTACCATGGGCTATACATATCTTTGTTATATTATTTAGATGGTTTTTCTTAGTAGAACAACTATATACGCACCTATCCTTCAAAATAAATCAAGCCCCCAACCATCTTGTGTTGAAAAAACATTGAGCAATCTATTAATCAACCATTGTAGCATTTGATATGAGTTCACCATAGACTTGTTGCCATCCACGTGCTTTAGTTTTCTTGTGATGGTTGGATGCTTAAGAATGTTCTCGAATGATACAAATGCTACAAAATAGAAGAGAACAAGCATAAAGGGAAGATGAAATCGAAAAGTAGGAAGACAAGCACACACTTCAGTCAACATCTCACCTTTGATGCAAAGAAAGAGAGAGAGACTGAATCGTCGCTAATGTAGCTTTAGATATGGACAACAATCAAAATAGAATTAGAATTTAGGAGCAAAGATGGATGACATGATAGGAGCAAAATTAGTAGTAGAGATGGAGGAAGCATTATAGTGCATTGTTAGCCATTGCCATCTTTACAAACCAAAGAAGCAATTACCCGTGGAAGAGAGCGACAAAGAGAATGCAATGGATATCAAGAGCTTATACATGTTCTTGTGCGACATCTCCTGTCATGGCCTCCCTTAGATGGGTCCAGTGAAGGGCCTCCTTCCCCCTCCTCCTCTTTTTTCATCCATGATGTAGTGCAAGATCGCCTTGACTTTACATAGACATTGCCATCGGCCCCCTCTAACGGCCTTATCGGTAGCACTCTATCCAAGTTGTATAGACTGCCAGCGGAATCGAGTAATGAAGATTTGACTTGGCAAGATGGAGACAGATGCATATAGAACAACATGGTATTCTGGGCACTAAGTTGTCCCAATTCCTATTGCTCCTTTCCTCTCCATCAATAGAGCATATAGTCACAACACAAAAGGTCAAAGAAAGATCTAAGCTAGAAGACTACGCCCTATCTGGCCATGCGTATTGAAGAGGTAGAATAAGAACAAAAGCAAATTGGAGCCATCAAGTGAGAGGCTTTCACCAGCCTCTTCTTCAACATTCCATTTGTTTTATTGATAAGCGTCCTTGGCCTGTCGGTCGCGATCTGTTCTTGCATCTTTTGAACCCTCATCCACAAAGCATGCCTTGGAAAATAAAAAAGGAAACAAGTTAATGGTTTGTTTAGAAACCCTTAGTTTTTCCAAATGCCATTGTTTTCCTAGACTCTTCCCTCCTTTCATTGTGAATAACCTTTCCTGCATCATCACAAATAAGAAAATTAGTCTACCCCAAAGGAATAAGACCTTGAGCAATACCATTGTCTACCCATGTCATCACCATCCTTATCCTCCTTCTGGTGGCCACCAACATCATCTTCTTCATTTTCCAAGTGACAAAAATTAGAACAAAAGCAAAACATACAACCAAACCATCTTCTCTCAAGTGCCTTCAGAGCTACATGGTGGAGTCATCTTTCTTTCTCTATTGGAATGGAGGACTTGTGCTCATCATCCATGTGGAAGAATAAACCCTATCCTTCAACAAGTATGCAAACTTTTCAGTGTGGGAGTATGATTGAGGCAGGAGTTCCGTTAGTCTAGTGGTCATGGATTTGGAGTCCCTATACCGTACCATGGCTAGGCCTTGTGATTGATGTTGTTTTACTAACAATTTTGGAAGTTTTTTGTGTTAGAAAATGGTTCTTCTTTGATAAGGTTCATGTGGATGCTTCACAACTTTGTGTGGGAGGAAATGATGACACCCAAAGAAGCAAAAAAATGTCAGTGCATATACCATATTTCCATCTTTTGTAAAGAGAATAATATTCATTTTGTTGTAAAAGCACTAAAATACACCTTACGCATGAGGGGGCCACATCCACCATCATTAATAAATGGTATACACAAAAGTGTACGTGCATGCATTTGCAAAAGGTTAGAAAGAATTAAAATGTGAGGGCTAAAGCCTTACAAATACAAATGTATAAAAAAAATCAAAGAAATAAAAAAAATATGAAGGGTTGTGTGTCTTTTGGGAAAAAGGTGGGGTGGAGTGCATGGCTGATTATGTGGCTCTTTCTTCCTTTCTTCCAAGATTCACACATTCTTCCTTTATGGTGCCAATCTTTCTCTCTCCTCTCTCCTTTGTCTTTTGTGCAGAAACTCCTCTTTTCCCTTTTGCTCTTTATTTTGTGCATAATGGTTGAAGATATAGTTGAAGATGATGAAGATGATGAACTTGTTCATTATTAAGAGAGAGATTTATGGTTTCCTTTTAGTTTTCAGATTAATAGCGGAGTCATACACATAGATTTTGTGTGCTTTTTCCTCAGTTTTGTGGTTATTTTTGTTTAGGGGACGGTTTCTTGAATTTGATAAGAAGGGCTGTAGAGAGTAAAGATAGAAAAGATTAAGAAGAATAATTGATGTAACAATTGTCCAAACACTCTAAGCCAATAGCTCAGACCTAGCACATATCAATTCACCGCTATTTCCTAGGATTTGTGCTAACACATAGGCTCCAAAATTCATGTTTTAATCAAGCAACTCTATGGAAAGAGATAGTATCTATCATCCAAACATCATACCAAGTGGTAGAAAAACATAATATCTTGTCAAATCCATGCAGTATGGGTCACTAAATACCACTTTAGCACTCTTATGAAAGTTTATTACAACAATGAAAAAACCCTCTTTCTTGCTCCAAATCCATTCTTCTCTTCATGTTTGATGGTATTCAAATATTCCATTGTGATAGAGAGAAGGATTCCACCAATAGCTGCTTCCTGAATCAAGTTTGAAGCTCTTGAATGCCATGAACAACATGCTTCCCTACTTAATCTATTCTATCTTGTCAATTTCAACTAATAGAAATCAAAGGAAGCTTAGTACTTGCTATCCAAGATCATCCAAAGAAATATTTTCGTGTATATCAAGCCTATGTCTCTAGCTCTGTCTCCTGTATAGATAAGCAAAAGATTTCGCTTCTAGTATCCACATTCAAGTTATATGTTGAGTTCTGTATTAGAATAGTACATGTGCTATTGTATACCCTCTTCTATATCAGCCCTATTTTCTTGAAGTAGAAGCTTTCTTTTTCTTGCTTTATAGGTTGTGTAGCCTTTTATTAGCTACTTCTCATCAATTAGTACTTGCAAGTGGCATGATGGCACTATTCACGTCATCAACATCCTTAGCAGTGCTAATTTTACAGGCTGCACAATAGTGTTTTCTTCTCACATGCTTACTTTAGGCCTAAATCCTTTCACCTTTACCCCTTTATTGTCTTGCTTTTTGGCCTTGGGAGCTCCTCTTTTGACCATCGCATGGGTAGCCCATAAACCAATCCCTTTTCACACCATAGCTTTTCTTTAATCTTGATCTGCATCTTTGGATCTTGTTGTATATTTAGTGGACACTACCACTTACACAATCTTGGCATATAGTCACATTCACTGAGTCTTTCTGCATCATGTCTTTCATAAAAATACTTACAGTAATGGAACAATGGCAAATTAATAAATAGGATAACATGACACTCACTAAGAACATTGAATCCTATGAAATAGTAATCCTTGAGTTTTCAGGAGTGGTTGCACAATGCCATGACACTATCAAAAGACACATGTCTAAATCACCTATTTTTTGTGCAAAATGAACATGATTTTTTGTGCCTTTGTTGATAAGATTGCCTATTATTTTCAAAAATACAGTCTCATGACAATAAATATGCAAGCTAGGGGAAGAATCCAAGGAGTTGCTAGTTAGAGAACTACAACTAAAGCCATAGTTCTAGAACTAGTAGCTGCCTAATTTTCTTTTGGCCTCCCTTGCATGTGCATTACACATTCTTTATACAAACTTAACATTGTATAAAAAATGCACACTATAATGAACAATAGAAAATAGATGGAAATTGTTCTCTTGTTTGCATTATAACTGAAATATGACTTTACATAAAATCTAAGTTTGTCTTGCATATAATACAATGAAAATTGAAAGCTACTCTTGAGCTTGTCTTTGAGTTTCAAATGCAAATATTAGAAAGCCCTGATAAGCATGTCTTATTGGTGCATGTGATGCTTGTTGCATGTGAACTCTTTTGTTTGACAAAGATTTGGATCTCCTCATGATGATGTATGCATTATTTGGTGGAGGTATTGATTAAAACTATAATCCAAGATCACAAAAAACTATGGATTTTTTCATATTTATAAAATAGTGAAAATCCTTGTTCATCATTATTCTCTTTGTTTTTTCTTTCTCTTTGATGCCCTTTGTGTCCCTATGTACATAAATAAAGCAACATATTTAAAATTAAAAAAAACAAAATTAGAGCTCAAAACTTCATGCAAAATCTTTCAAAATATATCTATATTTGAAGTTATCTAAATAGATATCCACAAAGTTTGTAGTTTTATTTTCAAAAACTTAGTGTGTTAACAAATGCGTGTAACTTCACATTTCATCTATAGTTTACATGTGATTTATAGCATGCTCTCTGATAGTATCTCAATCCTCATTGTATAGAGAACTATCCTTACATTTGTAGTGTACAAAGAGTTGTTCTTATACAGAGGTGATGAAATCGATAGGCACACTTCTGGATATGTGAAAGAGGGTGTTTTAGTGCATCTCTATCTATTTCACATGTTTTAGTGCATCTTTAGAGACTTCACATATTTTTTCATGCTAAAAGGCATGTGACTTCTACCCCCAACAATCCTAGTAGAGATCTCTTTAAAATTCATGCTGATTAAAAATAGATTAAAATAAATATAGTCGTAACACACAAAGAACATAGATCTAGCATAGGGAGCCTAAAGTAGAAGGAGAAGGGATTAAGCCTCAAGATGAACTCACCTTGTTTGAGACCAAGCTTGCCCTTCCTCTCAAAAATATAGCGATTACATCCTTTAACAGACAAGAGAAAGAAGAAGGAAAAAAATACAAGAATACAATGGAGAGAGGTGAAGAGGGAAGGGGATTTCAAAAAATGAAATCACCATCATGGGTGCATGGAAGAATAGGAGGTGAGGATTCAAATGTCCTCTTTCCATGAAACCTCTCAAGCATGGCATCTTTCATATGAGGGCTCATATTCTTCTCTTTTGTCTCATCTATCATTGAGTGCTCTCTCAGTCCTTCTCTCACTATATCTCACTCAAAATAAAGATTCAAATTGAAATGAAAAGAAGGCATGATATTTTATTTTTAGTATCCCATTAAATTTGTGTTTGTGGGAATGTTAATATTTAGAGTGTTTTGCATGGAGATGCATATTTAAATGCCTAATTTTAAATTCCTTTTTATTTGAGTTTGAACTTGAACAAAACTTGACACATCTATTTGCTTGTTTCTCTGCGTTCCCAAGGCCTTGACTAGTTCGACAAAAGTTATACAAGATTTTTTTATAGGTTTGTAAATATGGCTATAAATTCCCATCACCCATCCATGTCTCTACTTTGATTTCATTGTAGTGTGTGCTATAGTTAGCATATTGAAACCTCTTCAAACTACGCACTAAAACAACCCTGTAAGACATTTATTAAAACTTTAAAGACCCCATGCTATATGAGAAAAAAAAATTATGTGTCAAAGATCTCGACAGAAACCACATTAAAAATCATGTTTAAGCATGTCACAATAATAGCTTCAGCAAAGGTCCCATTTCAAGACCCATTGACAATAGAGAAAGTACTCTCATTAACATAGATGACATTGACAATAGAGAAAGTATTCCCATTAACACATATGGAAATTACAATAGAGAAAGTAGTCCCATTAACACAGATGGCAAAAAACATGTTTACAATGCAAAATCATCTTGCAAATCCTTGTGGTCACCTAGTACCATTTACATTTGTGAATACAATAAGGGAAGACATTCACAGTAATAAACAAATAGTTTACCTTGTAAGCTTGAATCAAAGCAAGCAAGGGCCCTCTTCCTTTTAACTCCTATTCAAAGCTCTCTCTCTCTCTCTCTCTCTCTCTCTCTCTCTCTCTCTCTCTCTCTCTCTCTCTCTCTCTCTCTCTCTCTCTCTCTCTCTCTCTCTCTCTCTCTCTCTCTCTCTCTCTCTCTCTCTCTCTCTCTCTCTCTCTCTCTCTCTCTCTATGTATTAGATGGAGGGCTGAAAGTAGCTCATGTGTGGTTTCAAAATTGGGGATACATATGATTGGGCCTTTATTAAGTCTAAAAACTATATGTTTTCTTTCACATTTAATGTGGCATTTGTAATTAGTTTCTAAAAATAAACATCCCATTTATTACACATTAATATCTAGAGAGAGATAAATGTGCCAGTGCACATCACACTTGTACATCTCTACTTTGATTATATTGTAGTGAGTTATGGCCATTTTGAGTTGTGTCAACTCTATGGGAATTTCACGCACGAGGTGCATAGAAGTAAGAAAAGGTGATGCAATTTTTAATTTTCTCAGACCCAAAAATTTGTAAAAATATGAATACCCTCAAATTTTGGATAAAATGTCTCAAAAAATAATAAAATTACCTTGCTTTTGTGTTTAGACAAAAAGCACACCTCTTGTTTATGACCGATGATATAACTTTGCAAATTCTAAAAGAAAAACGCCTCTCTCCTTCTCAAAAACTTTTTTAGAGCCCTATATCACACAATCATTGACATACCCAACACAACTTTCTTTGACAAAACATAATTCTGTGGGTGGATGTGAAGCTACATGACAATACTTTCTCTCTCTTAACTTGTTTCTCTCTTTTAATGGTCCAAATGATTTTTAGAACAATGGCCCTTACTACTTTCCAAAGCTTTAAGGATTTCTCATCTAGGGATCCTTTATCAACCAAGCAAAGCTATGTGCATCCTAATGGTTTATTTAGCCCAACAAGATGGGTCCATTCTCTCACTCTTTCCCACAATCTCCTTACCCCCACATAATGCCAAAAGTGATGGGTGACTATCTCACTGTGTACGATATACAGAGGAGTCATCAATCATTGATTTTCATGAATTTGGAAATCTTAACCTTAGTAGGTATCTTTTTAGCACCTATTTTCCATAGCATTAAGTTCAACACTTGGTGTCA
Source organism: Lygodium microphyllum (assembly GCF_053477565.2). Taxonomy (NCBI): domain Eukaryota; kingdom Viridiplantae; phylum Streptophyta; class Polypodiopsida; order Schizaeales; family Lygodiaceae; genus Lygodium; species Lygodium microphyllum. Next base: position 29,765 of record NW_028229514.1, on the reverse strand, counting down.
CCTTTCAAGTTCTTAGTAGTTTTCTTCTTGAAGTGTCAACAATGGTGTAAGGATAACGTGTCTTCCATGCTTCTTTGATGTGGGCATCCACATGCCCCTTCTCTTCTGTAAGTCATGTTTCTTGCTTGTTTTGCATGTTCATTTTCCCCTTATATTGATGATAACGCACCACATATCTTCTAGAAAAATCTTTGTGTCTAGCAACCACTTTGCCTTTTGATTTGGAGGAGTGCATGCACTCCTTGTCTTCTTTATCGAGCTACAAATTACATGTCATTTCCTCCAACTCAAGTACTCCCTATATGTCAGTGTTCTAGATATCCAACCATCTCATTGTTCCCTTGTTGCCATTTTGAGGTCCTAGGTGATGGGGGGATATTCAAATTATAAGGTTGGGGAAACATCTAGACAGTTTGTAGAAACACTTTGCCTCTCATATAACTCTCCTTTCCCAAATTTCATTGAACCTTAGACACAACTTATCTCCATTGGTCAATAAGTACTTCTCGTGATAGATATTGGAACCTAGATTTTCCCATTTCCAAGCACTGTCCTCCTAAGTGTTGTCCATTTTCACCCATGTAAGTTTCATTTGCGTTTCCCCATGTAACTTTGCCTTATGGGTAAGTGATGTCCATTTTCCACATATATCTTTGCCTTCTCTCACATGTGTTTAATCATGATATCACATGGTTTTCCTTACTAAGCTCGTAAAGAAATTTAAGATCAAACTTTTGGCCTTTGATTTGATTTCTCCTTAGATTTCTATAGCCCTAATCCTCCACAAATCCTTATTGTGGTTATCACTTTCTAGAAATTGAATTCATCCTACTACTTGGTCCAAAGCTAACAAGCATGTGATATGCCACCTAACAAATTTGGTCTATTGTACATGTGTGGCACAATAGTCAAACTAGTGACTAGGGTGAATCTCTAACTTAGATCTCTAACCAATAATTAGTCCTATTGAGTCCCATACTTTCTCATCTTGCACCATAAATGAGTGTAGACCCAACTAAATCAGCTGGGAGTACTAAATTTAGGTCACACATCTTATTAGCTCTGAATGGTATGTGTGAGTATATAATGCTTATCCAATGTAGTCCTAAGTAAAGTCCAAATCTTGAGTTTCCAACTTCTCTTCCACTTAAAGCACTAGCTAGGCATGTTGCCTAAGATATGCCATATCAAACCTACATCTAAAGTTCAGCAGAAAGGGTGGCTTTCAATCTAATCTCTAAGTAATGGTATCATCAAGTTAATGGGATTGGAAAACCATGAGCAAGATGATACCATCAAAAGTGGAAATCCATATACCAAGATATGAAACAGTACACGATCAATGTGAGTTAGTGGTGTAAAGGCATTAAAAAAAAAACAAACTCTTGAAGATTATAGAATGGAAGCTTGAGCGAGACTACTTGCCAGTGATGTAAACACACTATAACTCCAAATCGAGCGGTCTATAGATCAATACATTCTATTTTTCAAGCACTTTGATCCAATGATAGGTCATATCATATGGTTTTGGGAAACTTATGGGCATGTTTTCTAGGTGCCACCTTTTTAGTATTCAAAAAATGGGAATTGGGAGATTCCCAAACTTACTAATATTGTGTTTGTAGCTATCCATACTTGAGGACAATCGCCTTATTTAAGCAGGTTTTGATCATCAAGAGCAGGAAAATAATCACTCAAAAATCCACAGAAAAGGGAGACAAATGGGAGAAGAGGTCTATGACGAAGAAGAGTAGGAGTCAGTAGTCCACAGGGACTTCTTGAAAACATTTGAAGTCTACATTGATACATTGCATGAATCATGATCTTGCAATATAGGTGCTTCTGTGTCCGATCGTGGGGAAGAATTTTAGTGCATACCTTTTGTTTTGATGTGGAAAATATGGATATTTATGGGTGAAAGCTCTTCAACAACATGGACAAAAGGAGATAACCAAAGAAACAAGCATTAGGAGAAGAGAAGGGAAGGACTAGAACTGATATAGTGGTGACAAGACTACATGTATTGACAACATGTATTGGAGGTGAAAGGGACTAATTTTGAAGAGATGTTGCAGCGAAAAAAAGAGTGAGGAGAATACTAGTAATTACTAAGGGATCTCCTAGTAAGGCCCCTTAAAGATTAGCTTTTAGGGGTCCTTATAAAGGAGTGGTCACGCATTACGTATGCTAAAACCATAGAAAATAATAATAGAAAACATTACGCAACATCATGCCCTTGATTAATTCATCCACAGCATCACCTTTAAGATTCAAACCAGTAGTTATAGCTGACTATTCCACCGTAGCCATAGGCGCCTTCGCTGCAATTTTGAGCCTCGTTCCAAGCACTAACAGATGTGGTGCCTATACCCCATCCTAATTTCATTTGCTCTCTCTTTACCAACATATGCATCGCCTTAGTTACATTAGCCCAATATGATTTAAACCCCATTTCAAAAGAGGCATCTTCTAAACAATCAGTCAGCTTCCCCTACAAGATAGGATCTGTAGCCTTTAGAACAATTCAATTTTTCGACTCTCCAATGATTGCTACTCATTGGCATCCAACTGCATTTATTGACTTTCAAATTCATGGAGCAAAGTTGTAGTAGCCAACCCTTTATTGGGCTTTTCAATCTAATCTGTAAATGTCTTTTTAGTTACCAATCTTGCATCTTCCAAGAAAAAATCTTATCTCAAAGCTTTCTTAAAAGCTATGCAATCAACATCTCTTCTATGTAACTCATTAATCCGATCATATAATGCATGCATGGCCAAACAAGATCTAGAATGCATACAAATCCAATCACAAACTTCTCTAATGAATGCCCAAGGATGCCCTGCTGTTTAGGATCCCTTGCCAATAGATACATGCACTTAGATCACTTGCAAGCTCCTCCAAATTGAGGGGATTGTGGGCTGCCCTGTTTATGACAGTTTTGAACAGTCCAAAACAACACATAGAGCAAGGAAAATCACTCCTTTGGCTGCCCCAAGTGGTACGCTAAATCTCGAGAGCAAGGTTCAAGCTTTTGGCATCAAGAAAAGCCATGAGAATAAAGATGAAGCAAGAAGAGACCTTGCTCGTCATGAATTCCTTGTTTTTCCCTGTTTAGGATAGCACCATAGCTCTCCTCATGTTTCTCAAAATGCATACAATAGACACACTTTACCTTCCCCTCCTCCCTCTTGCCCATTTCTGAGTTGAACTCTAGTTGCACGCCATTGGTAGCTCCACTTATGCTCCAAATCTGTCCCTGCAGCCCACACCCATGCTTTGCAGCGCAAATCACGCTGATCTCCTTGTTCTCTCCCACACAACTCCAAAGTTTCACACAACCACACTTCAGTTACCTAAGTCACTAACAAGGCTTATTCCATGTCTCATGCTCAAACCTAGTAGACTTGCTAAACTAAGTGACTTCTAGACAAAAATGAACGTAAAGAGTCTCTACTTTATGTCTTGTAACCTATCTTGAAGCTTTTGTAGACCAAGTATGTAGACCTACATGATCCACTACATCTCCATTTTCAACACTGTAAACATAAAATCCCATGACATCGCAGTAGACAAATTTACCGAAATTTTAAAATGGTTAAAAGACAAAAAATATAAAAAGAACTCCAAATAAACACATAAAAATTTAAATAAAATTAGAAAAGTTTCTAAAAATTCAATAGAATTTTTGTTAATGCATTTCAACTTAAAATTGCAAATAAAAGAATTAAAATTTTTAGAAACCCTAATAAAAACATGAAAGTTTCATTAAAAATTCTTAAAAATAGTTGAAATTTTTCCTAAAAGTTGGCTAAAATCCAAAAAACTTCCATGATTTGTTCTTAACCTTTTGATTGTTGTTTCCACAAACACAACCCATTAAAAATCAAATAAAAATTAAGAAAATATATCTAAAAATCCAAAATAAATCTGAAATCTTTTTTTTATAAAATACAGGTGATATTTTTGGTATTTTTCCCTCATGCAATCAATTTTGAGCTTGGTGGATCTTTTGGATTGCTTTGAGGTTGATTATCTCTATAGCTGTCTATTTTTATATGCCAAATCAGATTAGGGTGCATTTACACACCCTACATGTATTTACATTATATTTTATTTTTTCTACATCCTAGCCACATTTAAAGGTTAAAATGAACTAGTTGATCACTTTTTCCACGTGCATCCACACTCAACACACAACAATTTAAATGAAATAAAATGAATCCACCATCCACATTGCATGCGGTTCATGTGCTAAAGACACACACTTTTTAATTGGCAATAAAAAGAATCAACTGCCATCATTCTTGCACATATTGGCAACAAAAAGTGCTACATACAAATTAAATTGGAGTCAAATGAATATGCATTTGAAGACTTATGAAGTTGGGATCGAAGTTTGGGTTCGCTCAATGCAACGTAAAACATAATACTTTTTCTTAAAGGATAAAATGAACTGCGGTTCTCTTTTTAAAGTTCATCACCTAATTTTAAAAATCACCCATTGATAATATTTGATAAAATCCATATTCTATTAAACCTAAATCTATCCTCACTTCACATTTCTCATCTAATCAATGAATGCAATACGTGGCACAAGGGAGACATAGTTGATTCGTCTATGCATGTTGAAAGGTTTTGATCTAATCTTGATTCAATTATGTCCTGAGTGGTGTATTTTATGGTATTCCTTTTGTTTTGATGGTTACAATGATGTGGTTTGGGATATGGTATGTCCATTTCTTTTTATTTTCTTTCTTGATACTGGGATTAGGGTGCATGGTTATTGCATTTCATGAAGCTATCAGTAGTTGCACATGTAGATAGGTCATGCCAATTTTTTTCTAGGATGTGGTTTGCTTGGGGCAGTCTTTTGTGATGTGGACCAATTTATCATTTGTTAAGATCTTATTAGTTTTTTGTTTCCCTATTTTGGAGGCCTCTCTTGTGTGTGCTTATGGTGTTTGTTTTGTGTTTTCTATTTCAATGGCACCCTATACTCCTCCTTGAGTCCAATATGTTCCATTGGTTAGTCGAGATTATTCTTAGTTGATGACATCGAACCTTATTAGTAAGCCCAGGCTCTCCCAGTTTATGGCTCTCTCATTGCTACTTATTCTTGATGTTGCTATCCTATGTGATGAATTTTTAACCTCATATAGCAAGCACTCTAGCTCTGTTTGAGGTAACATTATTTTGATGACACCTCGAGGATTGGGAAAGGCTTTGTCTCTTCCCTATCATCAAGAATCCTTTCCAATAGCCCACTAGCTCTTTTCGAATGCTAATATTCTAAAGCTCTTATAGAGACAAACCAAAGAATTATTGGAAGCCAAACAAGTCATCACTACATCTATGTCTCCATGATATCTTGTTCTTTTTGGAGACAATGATGTTAGTTCCTTCAGGACGACACATTTGTGCTTACCAAGACTCTGCCGAATTATATGTCGAAGGAATTGTTCACCTCTTCTAGAATAGTGCTCAAGGGCATAACTATTGACTCAAGTTCCTATCTCTTGGCTAAAATTGATCAAAATTTCATCACGGTGACTAGGGATAATGTGACTAATGTCATATATGGTTCTTATTTGTATGCTTTCGTGACCTCTTTGATAACCCTCCAATGGTTCCCCCTCCTTCTCTTGAGGATTCTAAGCCTATCCCTGAAGATCATGACTCCCCTTCTCTTGTGGTCATTCAAAGGAAGTGCTTTAAATCAGTAGAGCAGAAAGAGGAACCTGTTCCTCTCATGCCAATTCCTACTACATCTAGTGGTACCATATCTCCATGCCTCATAGCTCTAAATTTATTTAGGGTACATAGGGATGGTAGTTTGGATATACCAATTTCTTCTCTGCATGACCTAGTTTCAAGAGACTCCATTCCTTTCCTTTGTAAGGATATTCAAAGTTCTATAGAGATCTTAGTTATAGCTTGTGTTCAATAGAGTTGTACTCTTCTTTTCACCATGATGAGATGCAACACTCCAAGGAGGAGTTACCTAAGGTTACCACTAAGCTTGCCTCATCCAAGGAAACTCTTTCCAATCTTTTCAAGTAGATGGAGTCACAAACTAAGTTGATAGAGGTGTAGAATGTGGAAATCTCCTCTTTGCATACTCGGTTGATTGAAGCAAAAGCTCAAGTAGTTACTACCAATGAGAATAAGGACAATCATTTTTAGGAGATATAAGAGCTTAAAGCTTTAATTGCTACCCAAAACATTGAGTTATAATCATCCAATTGTACTATTGAGCATCATAATACCAACATTGAGGAGTTAAAAGAACACTTGGCTAAGGTATTCTCCATTCCTTCAAGTCCTAGTATACCATCAATACTATTCTTATTAGTTATGGACTTGGTTGCTCTTGAATGTTAAGCTACTTTATGTCCCTTTTTCCAAGACAAAGTGGAAAGACTTTATTCTAGAATGGATATTTTGTGGTCATATTTTGAGAAAATTTGGGAGTACATCCTATTAGACCATTCCTTTTTTGTACATTATTAGTAACAATAGAAGATGGCTTTTTACATGAAGCTTTCTATTATGGATTTGCCTCGTGTAGACGATGGATGGGGTGGTGTTTGGACTTCAAATATTTTAGTAGAAGTTGCAAGAATGTTTTTGTGGATTCAATCATTCTAAACACAATGCTAATATCTTATATATACCTTAGAGGTGATCTCATGATTCCTAATGATGAGGATATGTATTGGTATTTGGGGGATGCCATCTTGCAAGATGTTCTTTATGTCAAATAGTTGGAGTTGCAAATGGATGAGATTTTTCAAGCCTATTTTTCCAAAGTGGATGCATGTCTTGAGGTGTCTTGGAATTCCATGATTGAGTCTGTGGTATTGAATCATAGGCAATTAAAAGTTCCTACACGATTACAAATTTCTAACCAATTGAGAGAGTATCTTTTAGCCCATATTTCCAATCAATTTTCTTTTGATCTCTCTTTCTTTGAATCTTATAATCACTGCTCTGTTCAAGGTCCCTCAGTGCTTTCCCTTACTTATTATAAACAAATCGCCTCCACAAATTTGATTCTTATCTATCCATCCTTAAAACAATTCCTTATGTCATATCCCATCTTCTTTTCAACCAAAAGGTGCTCCTCAAATCCCTATTTTCACTCATTGTCCCTTTATTTTTGATCGTGTTTTCTCTCCTACTCCTTGTTGTACACCTTCTATCACACTCCTTTTCACTTTTCTAGCCTATTTCCTAAATCCTTTCTTATATGATTTAGTAAAATTACCCAAATCTCCATCTTTAACTCTTTCTTCTTTTATGATTTGGCTTATCCATCACTTCATCCCTTGGTACTTGTTCCACTTCCTTCATCTACCTCTTTCATTCCAAGCACCCCTTAGTTGGTTAGTAGTCACTCTTGTATTGATATATAGATACAAAGACAATGAGCATGGAGCCAAATGGATAGGACCTTAGATTAATTGGCCTATAATTTTAGTAGATTGGCAAACTCCTATCCAAGCTTATTAGAAATATTTACAAATTTCTCATATCCATCATCCTAGCCTATCTCTTCTATCCCTTGACAAGCATAGAGACAATTGTCTTGACATCCTATCACTCTATTTCTAAACCATGTTGTGTAGTTTCATCTTCAAGAAGATCTTCCAAGCTTAGCTGCATAGTAGGTTCTACAACCCATAGAAAAAATTCTATTTTCTAAGATTCAAGAGCTATCACTTTGTAATATTCAGCTGGCCGCACTCAAATTCACACAAAAACTTTATATTTGCAAGACCTTTATTGGGTTTCATAACCCACTCCATGAAAGTTTTTGAGTAACCAAACATGCACCTCTAATACAAAAAAATCTCCCTTTTGAGCTTTCTTAAATTCATCCCATTTTCTATCTTTTGTACGAATTTCTTTTATGAATGGCTTTATCTCATGTGCTACAAACTCCACAAAATATTAGCCCACATAAATCAACTTTTTGGATATAGACCTTCAAGTCATTGGAACTATTTTGATCAGAAAAATTTTCAACTACTTTCCATAGCCTAGAATGCTTTAGTTACAATAGATTCATGCTTGAGAACAAAGTCTAACTGCTCCTACAAATAAAAGTTTAGCTCAAATCTTGTATAACATATACATTCACTTGTAAAAAATATTTCATAGGACTTGGTCCAAAGAAAACCTGAATTAAATCAGCCCACAAGATTCCATGATTGTCATACAAGAATTTAAGCATAAAACAATATAATATAATCCAAAATCAGGCCTGACTATGCAAATAATAGTGTATATCCAAAACAATGAACATAAAACAAAATATCATGCCTTGAAGCTTTCAAAAGACTATTTTCTCAACCCATAATCCCTATTTTTCTACAATAAAGCAATGGGGAAAGGAAAAGCCCAAAATCACTTTTTTTAAACCTATAATAATTGAGAAATAGGGAAAAGAAAAAAATACAAATCTATCCACATATATACCTCTAATCTAAACACTTCCAAGCAATAGATTGTATTTCAATCAAGGTAGAACTCCATGAGCAAGTAGCAAACAACAATGAACATCATGTAATCTTTGTATAGATCATTCCAAGTAGTCCAATGATACCCACATTACTCCCTCTTTATGCATTCATCCACATCAACAAGTCTTCTTCTTGTCTCTTTTAGTTATAGCCTAGCTTTTCCTTGTCATTTGTAGCCAAAAATCTTCATCTTTCTTGATGATTTTTCGCTGACTGAAGGCACCTTGCAGTAGCTCATGTTTTGTACTCACAAATGTAAAGGGTATCGTGAGGCATCAGACACTTCAAATTGATCATTTCCCTTATTCGAGGTAAATACTTTGGCCATTCAATGTCCAAGAACAAGTCTACCCAAGTTGCATTCACACTCAAAATAAGAATCAGCTCCAATTAATCATAGATATTGAGAGATAGTAAGAATTCAACATAAACAATGATAGATACATCCCATAGGCATATGAAATCATGACATTATTAAAGATCCCCTAAGATTTCAACCTATAGACCAAAACCCATGTGACATAGATGTCAAGAAAAACACTCTAAACTAGAACTTCCAAGATCAGGTCTTCACCATATTCCTTAAATAGTGTAGACCTTCAGAAATGCATTTAGATTAGCAAGTCACTAATCCTATCCTAAAATCATAAAAGTCACCCTAGAGTCCTAATATTTAGCACGGTCTTAGGCAATTAGTTGCACCTTACCAAGAGACCTCTTGTCTATGGTGGAAACTCAACATGGTGTACTTGGGGATAGCTATATCCACCACTCTCAATCTATTATCCTTTTTCTTGTTACTTCACAAACACAACCATCAAAACAAAAATACCAAAGCAAGGAATATAATCTTTTCCAATAAATAAACAATGCTAATCAAATTTAATTGAAGTAAAAATAATTTAAGAAATTCAAAATAACAATACACACTTAGTTATTGCTACTCAGTATGACTTGATCTACAACCTCAATGTCATCATCTAAGTGCTTTAGTGGAGTGTCTTCCTCTAGTTCTCCAAAAGTACCTTTCCTTATGGCCTCCTTTCCTTGATGCTGTCTCTAAGGGGCCATCATTTGGAGCAATTTGACTAAGCTCTCACACAGTTTTGGAAAGGAGAGAAAAATGCTAGGTGTATTTCAATAGAGTTTCCACTAGTTTTAGAGAAGAGGGAAAATGCTTGGCAGATTTTAATAGAGCTTCCACATGATGGAGAAGAAGAGAGAAAATGTTGCGTGGAGTTGGTGGTGGAGCTTTCATGCATGTGTGGAGAAGAGGGGATAAGATTAAAGGATTTTAGGAGAGCTTTTGGGTACATGTGGAGAAAAGGAGAGAAGCTTGGGGGGTCTTGGCAAAGCTCCTATGCACCTATGGAGAAGAGGAGAGAAGTGTTGGGGATTTCTATAGAGCTTTTTCATATGTGTGGAGAATAGAGAAGAGGCTCAAAGGATTTTGACAAAGCCTCCACACATGTATGGAGAAGTGGAGAGAAGCTCATGAGATTTCAACATAGGGTCCATACATGCATGAAAATCTGAGGAGAAGCTTAGTGAATTTTAGTAGAGCTTATGTGCATGCACTGAGAAGAGGAGAGAATATTTGGGGATTTTAGCACATAGTGTAGAGAAAAGGAGAGAAGCTTATTGGATTTTAGTAGATCTTCTACACATATGTGAAGAAGAGAAGAGAAGCTTCAAGGATTTTTGGAAGAAATATCCTACATGTGTGAAAAATGAAGGGTGAGAAAAACTATGAGAAAGAGTTCCTCTCTAGCTTCATCCACTATTGTAGAATGGCATCTCCCCCAAAATAATTATGTATATCTTTGAGGCTACCCTTCGGGGAAGTTACTATATGTACATCCTCTACATCACCTGCGTTCAATGCCTATTTATAAATATCCTTATTTGTGAATTTTTTCTAAATGAAAGATAACCCTTTTCTATTCAATTTGTAAATAATCCCTTTATATTACACCCTTTTGTATGTAAAAAATGTATAAAAATGGTATTTTAAAAATACATTATTTAGAACCCATGTGATGAACACATATATTCATGAGTGACTTACGTGAGGGCTACCCATGGGCTATTTATATAGAAAAAGAGAGGGATTTTCTTAAACTTGAAACAAGTTTTTTTAAAGTGATTGAGCTTGACGTAGTAACCATCTACTTTTTAGAAATTCAAAAGTCCAAAAAATCCTAAACATGTCTTGTTGTACTCACTTGAAACTCATGCATTAAAAATCTTGCATATAGATAAAATCATGACTTCATTAAGTACCCCCATAAGTTTTCAACCTATAGATATAGAACCATGTGACATCAATATCAAGAAAACCACTCTAGACTACAACTATTGATACTGAGTCGTCACCATATTCCCTAAATAGTGTAGACCTTCTAAAATGCATATGGACTCATAAGTCACTAATCCCATCCTCAACTTGTAAAAGTCTCCCTAGAGCCCTAGTAGTTGTGATGGTCTTGGGCAATTGGTTGCACATTACGAAGGGACCTCTTGTCTATGGTGGGAATGCAACATGGCGTGCTTTTATGTAGCTATACCCATCACTCTCAATTCACTTTTAATTTTCTTATTACTTCATAAACACAACCATAAAAGAGACAAATCAAAGCAAGGAATACAATTTTTCCAATTAAGAAACAAGACTAATCACATTTAACTCAAGTAAAAGTTTAAATTTTTAAAATAAACATCATAAACCTAATTATCACTACTTAGTATGATATGATCTTCATCCTCGATATCATCCTCTAAGTGATTCACCAAAGTGTCTTCCTCTAGTTCTCTAGAAATACCTTTCCTTATAGCTTCCTCTCCTTCATGATGTATCTTAGGGGCCATCATTTGGATTAATTTGATGGCTTTCACAAAATTTTGGAAAAGAGAGAAAAACGCTAGGTGGATATCAACAAAGTTTCCTATAGTTTTAGAGAAGAGGGAAAAGCTTGATTGATGTCAATAGAGCTTCCACATGATAGAGGAGCAGAGAGAAAAAGCTGCATGGATTTTGGCACAGCTTTTAGGTACACATGGAGAAAAGGAGAGAAGTTTGGGGGATCTTGGCAAAACTCCCATGCACTTTGTGGAGAAGAGGAGAGAAGTATGGGGGAATTTTTGCAAAATTTCTGCATGTGTGTACAGAAGAGAGAAGAAGCTCGAAGGATTTTGACAAAGCCTTCACACACGTATGGAGGAGATAAGAGAAGCTCATGAGATTTCAACACTGACGAGAATCTCAAAGAGTTTTAGTAGAGCTTGTGTGCATGCATGGAGAAGAGCAGAGAATCTTCGGGGATTTTGGCACACCTTCCATGTATGTGTGGAGAAGAGTAGAGAAGCTTGTTGGATTTTAGTAGATCTTCTACATACATATGGAGAAGAGAAGAGAAGCTTCAAGGATTTTTGGAAGGGCTATCCTACATGTCTGAAGAAGGAAGGGAGAGAAAAAATTATAAGAGAAAGAGTTTCTCTCTAGCTTCACCCGTGATTGCAAAGTGGCACTTCCTCCAAAAGAATAATGTGTATCCTTGAGGCTACCCATGGGCTATTTATATAGACAAAGAAGGGGGACATATCTTAAAATTGAAACAATTTATTTTAAGTGATTTAGCTTCACTTGGTAACCATCTACTTTTTACAAATTTACAGTTTGAAAAAGCAAAAACAACTTTTGCACTAACCTCTAGCTCATGCATTAAAATTCATGCATGACTACAATGTAAATTTTAATATTGAGAGAAAACTAAAAAAACAATAAGTATTGATTCAAATCTCAAATTTGGGATCCATTTAAACCGTTGTGATAGTGAAATGAGCCCTATATTTTTACACTTCATGTTACATTTTTGAGAAAGTTGGAAAATATGAAAATTCAATCTTCATGATTTTTCATTAGAAATCATTGCTTATATCTCAGAAATATCAATAAATAAAAGGAATTGGACACTCCTAAACGTTGTTACTCTTGAATTTATTGGCGTTGAACAAACAACATAATATATTTAATTACTTTTTCATTAGATATTACATAATATCTAAGGTACTAAGGTGGATACATGACATGGGTGCATTTTCCAAATCTACATTTTTATCCTTCCATTAGAAACACGGAGGATGAAGGGAAAGGAAGATTATGATGACATACAGATTTAGTGGGACGCACACTATGGAACAAGGTATAGGAACCTTGAGAGTGAGGCTAGTGACGCCAAGTGCATATTCCTGTTTGATCGTATATCTAACATGTCGAAAGGAAATCAAAAACTGATAGTGTGGACGTAAGAGATAAGGATGGCCTCATTTGCATTAAAACTAACCTCACACACTTACCTCAACTCTTTTCTATAGTAGTCTTTTCAAATGAGCCAAAGAAACACATTCGAGTTGATTGTTGAGTTGCCAAGATATTGAAAGTGGAAGACATTATATATTTTTAGCTAATCGTATACAAAAAGTTGTTGTTACCCACACATGTATAACTACACATATACACATACAAACCCTAATACATCCCTCCATTGTTGAGGAGTAATACATCCTCTATACAGGGTGCACTTAAGATTCAATTTACAATACAATCTATAAATCTTAAAATTGACTGAAAACCCCTCCTACAAACTTAAGTAGGTATAAATATTTAGAACCGTACAACTTAAAAAAAACCTAGTGATGAGTATCACACTTTACATCTCCATATTTTTTGGTGGATCCCTTAGGACATGTGAGACAAATTGTAGGCTCTACCTATGGGTTGTAGGTAGATTCTAGGTATGACTATCAAAACTACATGTCAAATATGATAGCATAGATGTTGCTATAACTTTGTAAGCAACATGTTGCAAGCTATGGCTATTGAAGGGAAATTCATATTAGAAGTTTTGCAAGTGATTTCAAGCTCAACCTTAAAATATACATGTGTCTTATGGAGGATTGGTACATGGTTGAAGTTTTCGAGCTTTGAAGAGATACATGTAGAACGTGAAGGTTAGTTTTGGCCCACATATCTTACATAGAAAATATTTATTAGCAATGTATAAGTGTATTAAAAAGGCTCCAAAATTTGAACAAATAGTTGAAAAAAAAGGCCAAAAGTAGAAATTGAAACATCAAAAGCCTAAGGTATTGGTGATTACTTACACGTATAAAAATGGTTCGTGTATATGAAGAGATTGCAATTAGTTGATTAATCTCTTTTGCTACATGAATAAAACATAAAAGATGAGGTATAGTGCTTAATCCACAACTAAGTGTATTTAAAGTGTACCAGCTATTCCCTTTGGGTGGAAAAGGCATCCTCCCAACATGTGAAAACGTCCAAAAGTTGTTGATATAGTAGAAACATTGCATGAACTTTCACTCCTTAATCATCCTGTGGAAAAGCTCTAATACACCAATTTTCACCCTAGTCTACTAAGAGTTATTCGGCTCTCCCTTCAAGCCTTTGAAGGAGATTACCTACCAGTTGGTTGTTTGACCCAACTTTGCTAAGCATATGTTTAGCAAGGGTATGCATTGTTGGGGAGACTTATGGGAGAAGAATGAATATCGTTGATAGTTTGAGGTTGAAGCTAAAAGGATGTTTGAGCTCACTAACAAAGAGATGATGTGGTTGAGAAGAATATTCTCAAGGATTAAGCAATCATGGCCTACCTCCTACACCCCATAAGATATGAGCCTGTTGAAATGCTTTCATACTGACAAGGGTAAAGATCTAGAAGCTGTTAAAAAGACAAGTCACTATAAGGATTTAAGCCTACAGCGATGGCGGGTAGCGACGCAGGTACCAGTGTCGCTATTTGCGACGCAAATAGCGACGCTCCACAGGGAAAAAAACAGGCCGAAACCGATGCAGGTTTATTTCGCATTTTTGCATCTTATGTTTTGAGAGCGAGAGCGAGAGAGAGAGCGACCGTCATGAGAGAGGGAGAGGAAGAAGGCTTGCCGCTGTTGCCGCCGCCGCCGCCGCCATTGTTCGCGAAGGAGAGGAGGAGCCTTCATCGCGAAGAGGAGCCGCCCCACAGTTGCCATATCTCATCGGTGAGTCTTCCTCTCTCCTTCTTTAATCACTTTCTCTTTTGCTTGTTTAGGAGAGAAAATGAGAGAGAAAGAGAGGGAGAGGGAGAGGGAGGGGGAGGAAATGAGAGAGGGAGAGAAAGAGAAAGAGATGTATACTCAAATGGATAGCTTTATGGAGATGTATGTCTACTCAAATGGATAGCTTTTGTCTACTCAAGATGTAGTCCACCTGTGTGTGTATATATTGGAACGATAACTTATCCATGATTATGGTAATGGTATGCACTTTTCTTTTTTTATGGGTACCATTACATCAACGACTCCTTAAGAGGGCTAAAAATTGGTCATACACTTTATAAAGTCTAATTAGGAGATTTAAGATGCATGATAATGGACTTATAGATAATGGTATGCAATGTGCTTTACCATGGGCCACGTACATTGGTGACTCTTTAAGATGGCTTAAAATTGGTCATATCCTTCGTAATGTCCAAGTAGGGGATCTAATTGTGATATGCATAATTCCTTGTTTTTGTATTAACTTTATAGGCATAACAAATTAGTAATCATGCCAACTAGTCAACAGAAGGACTAAAAGAAAATGATCCCCTAGCTAATGGTCATTATGGTACTTCATCAAAATGAACCCAAAAGTGTTGCCATAGAAGAAGAATCCCTTAAATTGAGCATAGGATATTTTCTTCAAAGGTTATGGCTATGAGTATAATTGATTGGAACAAATTTTATAACTATGGTACACACACACACACCCCCACACAGGCACAAACATTTTTACTATTTGATATTGTCTTTGACATGGTAACCTTGTATTACATTGTTGCATTTGATGTCTTCCAATCATTACAATAAAAGTTGATAAATTTCATAGATGGCATTAATTTTTATACATGGACCTAGGAAAAAAAAAACCACATTACTAAGATGCTTTTTGTTGAGATTGGTTTATTATTAGACTAAGAGATCCTCAATGATACTCATAAATTTTCAGTACCATCAATGTTGATGTTGTGCTAGAAAGAATATATGAATATATGGGTAAGTGTACATAAGCATATAGAATCTACTTGACATCTTGATATCCCATAACTAGGGTGTATGCTAACACATATCGCTACTTCATGATATTACTTCACACACATACATGCACACGCACATGGATACACACACGTACGCACACGCGCATGCACACACGCACACGCACACGCACACGCACACGCACACGCACACGCACACGCACACGCACACGCACACACACACACACACACACACACACACACACACACACACACATGCATGATTAATGCATATTATGATATATATGTAACATTTGAGGGATGAGTATGAATGTTCCCTATTGTATTTCTCTTTAATTGATGATTATTTTCTTTATTTTATTTTATGGCCTCAATAGACTAAGAAAGAGACTATGATGAATAAGTAATCCTAGGTGTCAACAAAATGAGACTAAGAAAGAACTATGATGAAACAAAGTGGAAAGTGATATTCATCAATGGCACCTAGGATTACTTATACAACTAGGATTTGTTGACAAAGTTGTATTTTGTTGACTAGGATTACTTATACTAAAAGCCCTCTAGTGCAGTTGTAAAAGTAATCCTAGTAGAGCGTGGATGAGATACTCAAAGTACATAACCTAGAGTCCGTAGCTAGGTATATAAGGTATAATGGCCATACAAGAAGACAAATCAATAATTGACTGATCACCACTAAATCCCAAAGAAGAATCGTGTTCCATCCCCTTCAACTCTATATTCACCTCGTGAAGAACTTCATTAATCATAGCATCCTTGTCACCAATCTTTTTGTTGCAATGATGAAGTAACATATTCATCACTTTTCCTTTTAGCATCTAAGGCATTATCCAATCTTTTAGTCAAGTCCAAACATTTAGTCTCCAACTCATGAACCTTATGAACCAATGCATTTTTTTTCTACAATAATGAATAATTATCTACCGGGACAAACAAATCCTTGAGCATGGTATATGGCCGAGATATAACATCAATAAATCTCTTAACTACTATGTCCCATGCATTTTTTACATCAATCAGTAAAGCATTTCTTATATCTTGAAGTTTAGATTTCAACACCATGGATGCATCAATATCAACCTCAATGTTTTTCAAAATGTGCTTCTCAACCTCTTGCAGAGGCTAAAACCTCTCAAGCAAGAGCTTATGGTCAACTTGCAACTTGACATGCATCTCCATAAAGCTATCCATTTGAGCCTCGTTTTCCCAAATTGTATTACAAGTCATTGAATTGTTTATTGCAACATAGACAAGATGGAAAACGAAGAAGGTCCTGTTGTTCAAGATCGCATGGCGTATCTTAATCAGCGTGTCCCATATCCTTGCTCTCAATGCAAGTTGGCAATTAGATGAAAACGCCGATTGTCTATAGAAGACGTATGAGATTTGGCGAGTTTCAATCTGAGATCATTGATCAGGCGATTGCGGATTTTCAGCAAACAATAATTTGAAGTTAATATCAATCATGCATTGTACTCCAAGCTAATTGAATACCATATACAATAAGATTGGGTCTTGCTGGCAAATTTTCTATCCAGGGAGGTGGTCTCGTCCCAAGGGGGAGTGCACCCTTTGCGGCCAATTAGAAGAGTTCGTGGGCATGCGATGGATGGAGTGCAGGAGCCAATCCACCACTCGCAAGGCCAATCTATACCGTCAATGCCAGAGGAGACAGGCAACCTTCCAGACCTACCTACAATCTTGGAGCCTGAGATGGAGGCAATGATCGATGCATTGATTCCCATGGATGTCGAGACTTTTGATCCGCTTAGAGAGGAAGCGTCCATACCATTATATGATGGGTGCCAAGTATCTTGGCTGAAGACACTGCTTGCACTCTTAAGTGTGCAAGCAAAATACGGGTGGAGCGATACGAGTATAACCGAGTTGTTCAGGTACCTTGTACATATGCTTCATTGAATTTTTTTTCGGCACTATTATTACAAATATTTGTGCTTTTTCAAGGTGTTTTATGATTTTTTTCAGGTTATTGAAATATCATATATTACCACCTGCAAATACCATGCCTGAGTCTCGTGATGATGTACGACATGTTTTATGGAAGCTTGGCATGGACTACAATAACATCTATGCATGTATCAACGATTGCTGTCTATTTCGAGGAGAATATGAGACTATGGAGACATGTTCAAAGTGTGGTGCTTACAGGTATCGATAGGACTTGCAAGGATAAACCATCCCTCAAAAAGTTCTTAGACACTTTCTGCTCATCCCCCCCATAAACCACATGTTTTGTACGTCAGGCATGGCGAGCTTAACAACGTGGCATGCACAGAATAGGTCCACGGATGGAGTTCAACGAATAACAGCGGATTCGCGTGCATGGAGCCACATTGACTCTACCTTCCCAGGCTTTGCCCGAGAGCCAAGGAATCTTCAGCTCGGTCTCGCAATGGATGGCGTGAACCCATTCGGTCTGCGCTCAACTTCTTACAGTGTGTGGCCTATAGTCCTTGTCAACTACAACATCCCTCCATGGCTTTCTACGAAGAAAGGACATCTCATCCTTAGCTTGCTCCTCCTAGGCCGCTACAAAGTAAAAAATATGGACGTGTATCTTCATCCATTAGTCGATGAGCTTAAGATTTTGTGGGAGGAGGGGGTCACTGTGCAAGATATGAGCAGGTGCAATGGTCGGCGGTGAGCCATTCTCATGTGGACGATGCATGACTTTCCGGGATTGGGAGAGTGCTCAGGTGAGCTGGCCTTCATTCTCGCTGGTAATATCTATATTTTATCTCATTCAATCAAGTATTCACTAGGTCGTGGTGTTGGAACAGGACTGGTTACCTCAGGTTATCATGCATGTCCATCGTGCGGGCTCGAAGGTCATGAACCATGAAGAAGATGATATATCAAGGACATGTTACTTTCTTGCCAGAGGATCATGAACTCAAGGAAGGTTTCGTTGGATGAGCCTCAACACATATGAATGCCACAAGCTGGTACGAGCTGAAAATGGTCCACACGGAATCACATCCAAATGGAATGCGATGGTTCTCAGTTTTCTACGAGTTGCCATATTGGACCCACTTACAGGTCAACCACTTGTTGGATCCCATGCATATTTTCAAGAATGTGGGCAGCTTCTTATGGGACCACATCACAGGAAAGAGAGACACTATAGGGGCACGAATGGATTTGAAGGAGATAGGTAAGATGGAGGTGCTTTGGCGGCAGTCGAGTGCTGATGGTCGCATGCAGCTTCCTTGTGCTCCTTGGGTTTTGTCCACTAAAGAAGAGCGCATTGTGAAGCAAGTAATCAAGTCTATCCGCACTCCGACGAGTATGATGCATTCTCTCAGGTCTGCATTTTCTAAAGACGACCAATTATCAGGGCTAAAATCCCATGATTGGCATAAGATATGTCAGGTTTGTACTGCGAATGGATTGTAATTAGCATGTGCATTTTGCTATTTGGAATGTAGCCATTATTCATAATGCTTTCTCATTTGTGGCAGTTTGTACTACCGATCGTGATCGGAGGATGTCTTACTCCAGAAATTCGCGGGGCCATTTACAAGTTGTCGACTTTGGTGCAATGGATCTCACAGAAGGAGAATTAAACGTCTTCTATTGAATCCGTGAGGTGGGGAGCAGTGGAGACGGTCTGTCTCTTTGAGAAATACTTGCCCACCAGCATGCTTACGATACAAATCCATCTTCTTGTGCATCTTATGGATGAAGTGGGGATTGTTGGACCTGTCCATACGCGATGGATGTTCTTCTTGGAGCACTTCATGAAAACTCTAAAAGGCTTTGTGTGACAACGAGCTCGGCCAGAAGGTAGCATGACCAAAGGTTGGTTGGTGTCTGAGGCGCTAGTGTATATTTCACAATGGCTACCAACGGTGGAACCAGACAATGAAATGCTATGGTCGCTGAAGGACGATGATAGACTGACTGGAGATGTGGTGGTTGGAAATGGGGTAGAAAAAAGAATGGATGCCTCAATGGAAGAGAATGTGAATCGCTTTTGTATGTTGCACCATGCCTCTATGGAGATGTGGCTCGCCAAGTACCAGATCACTAGGCAAGATCGAGACGAAGCGCAAGCTGAATATCGACGTAGTACGCGTCATTGACTGATTCGATATCCCGAAGGCATGGAGGAGATGCTGCGGTTTATGTCAACGCGATGGTTGCATGGAGCCTTGACCGCAGCGTCTTGCGAAGGGACAGAGGTCTTAATGGAGGAGTGGTAATTCTCGAGGAGATGTAGTCCAAAGGTGATGAGGGGTTTAGAATCTGTCGTATCTAAATTTTATATGCGACATCTAATTTGAGTGTTTTAATGTACAGTACAAAATATATAGTGTAGCGTGGTTGCGCGGACGGCATTTTCACGTGGAGTGTATTGACAAATTGCGCTCCACAATGGACAGTGATGTTATGGCAAGGTTCGAGCAAGAGAGCCGGCGACGAGCAACGGATCCAAACACGATTGTGGATGAGATGGAGTATTTTGGGAACTTGCAAAGTATTATTACGGTGGATTACCGTAGCTTCTCCATGATACTATTTGATGGTGCAGTGGTTCAAAATGGTACTTGGAGGAGCTGGAGCAACAGTTTGACGAGGTCCATCTGGATTTCTCAAAATAGATTCCGAAAAAAAATGGACGGATTTGTGCAACACCTTTGTGTTGCCGGTCCATTGTGAACAGGTGCATGGAGTCATTTGCTTGCTAATTATATTACGACATGGTTTATGTCACAATGGTTTGAACTCTCTTATACGTGTTTGTGAACAGGTAATCTTCTATTCAAACCCTCGACAACCTCGATGGTTGTATGTTATACCTTCAACTCCCTGAAGTGCGAGAGTATATGATCAAAGCAATGTTTCGAGCATAGATGAAGATAATATGCAAATAGAGGGGTCGATATTGCAAGGGGTGGAGGCCGTCGAAAGCTTGGAGCCAGCATCGGCTAATAATGATGGAAATACAAGAGTCCAAGAATTCTTTGAGAACGAGACGGACTCATTCTTTTGTGTTGACATGTCTATCGACCTTCCAGTGTATGTGGAGTTGTGTCAGGAGATTAACATGGGACCATAGGATACTTCATACTTGGAGCATCCACTTACTCAATTCGTTGACCAATCACTTATAAGGGTACATAAGATATACATTTTAAGTGATATTTTTTTAAAATGATTTATATTACTGTGCTTTGTATGATTTAAATTGATTATTCTAACATCATTTTTTGTCTGTACAGGTGACATTTTCAGGATGAGTCCAAGGATGAGCGATGAGGAGTTACAGGACATCTTTGCACGCATGCCTCCAGACCAAATCGCCAAATTCAGAGAGATGGCAGACTAGAAACTGTCTCGTTCTTCGTCAGGGCGCTCTACTAGATCTACTTCAGTGTGATCTGATGCTTCGGCTTTGAGCAGACCATCTCGACGCTCACGACTTGGGCTAGAGGGAGGGAGTACATCGGGATCAAGGGGATGCTGTAGAGATACAGAGGCAGTGAGCCTGCGATCGAGAGGGGATACAGGTGCGACTCCTCACTCTCGTGGCCCAGGTGGATGCTGTAGAGACACGGACGTGGCATCTCCATCTCATCATTCAGCTGGAGCTACGTCCCCTCCAGGATTTGTCACACTTGTGGGGACGTCTACTCTAGTTACTTCGGCTTTGCGTAGTCGTCAGCAGGTGGCACCCCTTTGGATGCCACTCCGAGAGAGATTACCCCCATCGGTACACCGGATGTAGAGGGGTCTCCTAGATATGCCCAAGAGCGTGGATGCAGATGGGAGAGGACCCATCTTAGGCATACTCCTGGGGGTTATGGATATCTGGTCGATAGTAGGTCAGGAGCCATCATCATGAATGATGAGGGGAGGAGGGTGATGGCTCGCATGAGAGAGTTGTGCCAACAAGTTTTTCGGCACAATGTCTTGGATCATTGGAAGAACATACCGGAGGGGAGCAAGGACTACATAGTAGTATCCTTACACGAGGAGTTTCCGGTGCCAGCCGCAGTTGATAGATTCTCTATGGGCTGGATGATGGATTACATGCGTGCATACATGTCACATAGACGATCCGACGTACGCAAGGCAATCAAGAGTGGGGCTGCAAAGTCCGAGTGGTTAGATGTAGACGACTAGTGCCGACTGAGGGAGGAGGCTACAGATTCTCCAGGATGTTGGAGTCAGCAGCGCGAGGCGGCGAGGGCAGGACTTGAGGCCGGAGTGGTCCATCATCTTGGGAGTGGCAGCCACAGGACATATTTGGAGGACTTTGTAAGTTTTTCTTTTGTTTTGCTTGTTTATTTTTTTGAAATATTCTTTGTACTGACAATCATGTTTCTAACAGTTAGCATTTTGTTTTCTTTGCAGCACTCCATTACAAATCGCGATCCGACTGGCCTTGAGACTCGATATGCAGAGAAGCACGGTCTCAATGCATTGATCAACCGATTGTATAGACGCGGCGGCCCTGTAAGTTACTCATCTTCCTTGTCCGTAGTTACCATGAGATATTTGAATGCATTATTGTATGGTGGACTGATGTGTTGTTTCTTTTTCTGCAGAGTCCGTTCGATGCTCCTTTGCGGCGGGACGAGCTTTCAAGGGACGAGGATGCGTAGCTCACCCTTGGATTCCTGGAGCTCACACACCTTTATTTTTGAGTTGCCTGATCTATGTAGACATGTTCTATGTATTAGTGATATCCTGTCATGATTGTACCAATCACTTTTTATGCGATCATGTATTTATTTCATGTATTAGTTTTATGATTTTAGTATACATTGATTTTTTTTACAAGCGCATTACATAGTAGTGCAGAAACTATTTTGTATGGCTCTCATAAAGCACACAATGCTATATGTGGCAGGGCAGCTTGCTGCCCTATCACAATTTTTTTTTCCTTGTTACCGTCGCTATTAGCGTCACAAATTTTACTGCTCGTGTCACTATATACGTCGCAAACCATCACTATCAGCATTGGCATTGGCGTCGCTATCAGCGTCGCACGTCAATACTGACACTGATAGCGATGGTTTGCGACGTGTATAGTGACGCCAATAGCGACGCTGATAGCGATGCCAATACCGACGTTTCTATGGCGTCATTAATAACGATGCTTTTTGCAACGACGGGGGCAAATTTTGTTGTTTGTATTTTCGTTGCTTTAAACGTCGGTATAAGGCCTATATCTTGTAGTGAGCGGCTACAGAGGAAGAGACATAAGACACATTCTCAAGGTATATGGGTATTGGAAGAGGATTTGTCCTGAGACCAAGGTTAGAACCCGGAAAAGAAGAGTCAGGACAGTTTGGGGAAGTACTCCTTCACATAAGTTGAACATGGTCCTTTGGAAAACTAGAATGAAAAAATGGTCGACACATAAGTGTCTTTCCAAGTTTGGTAGATGTTCTCCTCTTTGTGTTCTTTGCAAATGTCATGTGGAATCAATCCAACATTTTTTCTAGGAGTGTCTGAAATCCAAAGTATTTGGAGGGTGATTATGAATTGGGTTGAGAGGGCTAGTTTTTTAAGCAAAAGTAGTTTGAAAGCAATTCTATTTGGTGATTATGGGCACCTTAATTGGACAATAGAAGAGTCATGGGATGTGCTGAGGGCTGTGATAATTCAGAATATATGGAGTTTTAGAAATAAGAAACTTTTTGATAAGCCTTCTCTTAGAGATTTTTATGTAGTGAGATGTAAGGAGGAAGTCCTGACTGTTTTTAAGGGTTTAGGGAAGAAGAAGCCTATCTTTAAGGCATACTTCAAGTTTTTTTATTAAAACGCAGTAATTGTTTCGGTAGTTGACCCATCGCCTTTTTAGGCTGATGTACATATCTTTATATTAAAATTAACTTTGCATTTTAAAAAAACACTGCACGAACTATAGCATTAATTATGCAACATGATAGATTTATGTAGTGTTTAATAGAATGCAAACACGAGGCTAGGGAGGTACGGTAGCTTTTTTTATGGTAGAAGATAAAAACTTTGTGAAAAGATAACACACATCTTGTTTTGGTCGACGAGGATAACCCATTTATGCTAGCTCTCATATGGCCTTCGCCAATGAATTCATGGATGGGAAAAGTAGTCACCCATCGTATTATTGTCCAATAAAAGATAATGAATTAAATACAGTTTTCTCTCAATCTTCCAAAGTAAGTTTCAAATTCTGATGAGATTTTCCTCTCACGCTTCACGTCCCGTGCTTTTATGTTCTGATAAGGGTCAAGGAAAGCGTGTTCATCGTCCGTCGTGAGTGAATCGTCGGAGAAACTTCGTGTCTCAAGAACTTCCTATGGAGTAAATATCTCTACGCTGGTTCACTGAAGAAGAATCAAGTCAGGCTGACCCACGATTCATCACGCCGTCTCCAAAATGGTATATCTGGCTATTTCCAAAGTTAAAGAAGAAGAAAAGAGCAAGAAGCAACGGAGCGTAGCAAGGTGGCACAGGCAGCTTGACCTAATTATCCAACTGAAATAGCGATTAACGTGGAAGGACGTGCTGAATTAGCGAACTCACATTTGGAAGCTGGTGGTTTACACTATCATGCCCGGAGACCGGCTAATGGTCAAGCAAAGCAGGAAGCCAGCGTTCGCTGGTATTTCCATTCTACGTCCTGAGAATATAGTCAAGCCGAGGAAGGCTCCTGGTTGGCACAGGCAGCTTGACCTAATTATCAACGGGTGTCCTGAGAACATAGTCAAGCCAAGGAAGGCACTCAGGTGTAGCGCAGAAAGTACATCCGAGGACTGTCGCTCAATGCGGCAGCTGTGCTCCTGAGTACTGATAAATAACCAGAGCACTCGACAAACAAACCGAAACCTGCTGAGTCCTGCGAGAGTTGAGAAGAAGAACAGGCAAACAGAAACCGGTTGAGTCCTGCGAGACTTGAGAAGAAGAAGAAGAAGAAGAGGAGGACGCAAGCAGAAACCTGCTGGGTGCTGGCTCCTATACATATATACTTAACGAACCGTGAGAGATCGATCGCCACAACTGAAGTAATCATGCCTTCTAACGTCAAAATTGTCATCAACAACCACAGCAGCTCAGAGCTAAGCCTTCGATTGAAAACGGGAAGTGTACTGGGCAGCCACCTGGGCACGCTCTCTCCTGCAGCCTCAACCGTCAAGAAGCTCTCCAGAGTGCTCTCCAACACGCGAATTGCGGTTCTTGAAGGCCACACCATCAAAGCCTACATCGAGCTCTCAGGCGGACCTTCGACGGTGACAATCGAAAATAGGAGCGATGGCCAGCTTGTGGTTACTTAATAATCATTTGCTCAACTGAACAATCTACCCAGCGTCATCCGCACTCTCCATTCTTCATCCAGTTAACGCCTCCTATCTATGGATTCTATTATCAGCTTGTTCGTTCCATATTCCTTTTCATGACTACTCCTTCCATCCTTCGCTATCTTGTGAGAAGGTGTGTATATCCACTCCACTCTTAGCGTTGTATATGTCGCCATACTAGCCCTCGGTAGAGCTAGGGAAAGCAGACTCTATTGTATTGTTTATACCCACCATTTTTGTTCGATAGGTTTGCAAGCGTTGCTATACTTTGAGGTATGAAGACCTAGATTAATGAGCAAGCATCAAGATCATAATGCTGAGGGGTATTAAAGGCCTTACTTTCATTGAGTTTTTTGAGATATTAGTAGAAATTCCAAATAGGAAAATGGGGACATTGAATTTTGGCACTTTTATAAATTTATTAAGCACATAAAGTGAAGTAATAACAATGAATGCTCACTAACTTTTTTGAGATATTGGTAGAAGTTCCACGTACACACAGAGATTGAAATTTGAAATTTTTAAAAGTCTCTCAAAAACACAAATGAAGTAATAGGATGGTAGATCTTATTGCCACAATTTCAACCTTCAAACTCATTTGAATTTTGAGGTTTTGATCAAAAGTTACGGCCATTTTAAGTATTGTCCACTCTATTGGAGTTTTTACACTTGAGCTATGTGCGAGTCGAAAAAGGTCATATTCTTGCTTTTTTTAGACCCTAAAATTTATATATATATGTCAACAACCTCAATTTTGGGTAAAATATCTCAAAAAACAATAAAAAGACCTTCCTTTTGTATTAAGATGAAAAGCATACTCCCTCTCATAATCAATGATATAAGCTACAAATGTTAAATGAAAAATCACTCTCCTTGCCAAAAACTATTTAAGAGCCTCATAATACACAACTTTAGATATATGCAACAAACCACTCTCTTAGATGAGACACTACTCTACAACTTTGGGTGAAGCTAGAGGGAATCTCTCTTTCTCCCTCCCTCCCTCCCTCCCTCCCTCCCTCCCTCCCTCCCTCACACACACACACACACACACTCTCTCTCTCTCTCTCTCTCTCTCTCTCTCTCTCTCTCACAACTTGTATCCCTCTTCTATACCTCCACAAGAACACTACTAGAATTCTTTTCTCCATAATACAGACAAGCTCCACTAAAAGTTACCAACATTCTCCTCTCTTCTCCATATGTGTGCAAAAGCTTCATTGAAATGTGCTGAGGTTCTTCCTTGTTCTCCATAGATGTATCGAGCTCCATTAAAATCTATGAAGCTTCTCCCATCTTCTCCACACTTTCATGGAAGCTCCATCAACCTTTTCTCCTCTTCACATGTTGTCATATGGTTTGGAAGATAGTATATAAAAAATATTTGATCAAGCATCTTTGCAAGTTACATAAGGCTTACATGAAATAAGAACTGAAATTTGCTAGATAAATTGTGTGCTTTTACTAAAAGTAAGTAAACTACAAGTTTGGAAGACATGTAGTAAGGTTTGAACTAGGAGCATGAAAAATAATCAAATGGGGCCATATTGAAGAAAGATGCATGACTTTTTGGGTTTTTGGTGCCATATCAAAACTACATCAGACGAGAGGAAAAAGGGGGTGAATTAGCACTTTTTATTGGGTAAAAACTATGTGGTTTTTGATAGACTACAAGCCCCTACATGGCTTCTATAAATAGAAGAAAACTTGGACCGATTTAATCTCCAATACATTCCAAAAGAAGAGGTAGTAATCATAGACTATATGAAGAATTGTAGAAAGGAATGATATTAGAGCAATAAAACAAGGTAAGACATGGTTGTTTTAAGGTAGGCTTGAATTGCTATAAACAAGGAAAGAACATGGCTAGACTGAAGCATCACAAATAGGAGTGAGCTTAGCTCTGACTGTATATCTATAATAGAATATCTCGATAGATTATATCATCATCCATAAGTAATGATTTAGAAATATTACTAGAGCGTCTTAAATCACATTAGAAACATTTAACTTTTATCAAGACCCAAAGAATTTCAATGTGGCATCCTTCAATCTTCTTTACTATTCCTCGCTTCCACTCTAGCTTTCCTTAAGTAGCCTTTCTCTTATAATGGCAATCAACATTTTCAACCCTTACTAGTCAACTATTGGATGCCATGGGTGACTCCTAAGGTTCAATGTGTTATTTTTATGGAATCTTGATTTAAAGATATATGGAACTCAATGCCTAGAAAAGCGTATGATGTTGTTACTACTAATAAAGAATAAGTAGCTACCAATGTTTCTAGATTGCATCTTCGGTTTACTTACGCACAAGTTGTGCTCTCTCTAGGGTGTGACACAAGGTCTGTTCTCTCTAGGGTATGTTTATTGTAGTGTGTAGTTAATGAGGTGCACGTAAATGTGAAATTTGAGGTGGGTCTAATGAAAAGTTGAAAGAACTCCTTGACATGATATTTCCCACACGTAAGAATTGACTTGGTGATTAGATGCATAGTATATTGAGATTTAGAGAGATAGGTCTCCCAAACATGCCCAGGATGTCCTACTCTTGATGTTCCATTTCATGTGTGTGTAAACTTTGTGTACTTGCCTTCTAACTTCCATTGTGACAATGGGAGTAAGGGTGAGAGTGAGAGATTAATAGCAAGTGAGTGAGAGAGTGAGGATGAGGGACTAAGAGAATGAAGCTATTCTCATATTCTATCGAGATTCTATCCAAGCACTCTCTCTTCCCATGCCTCTACTTCTCCTTTGCATATGGATATTGTAAAGCATTGAGAGTCAAAGGAGAACTCACTTGGATCGTGGAGTGTGAAACTCAAGGAAGGCCATGCCACTCACCATGAATGAATGCTTGCATTTGTGTACGAGAGACTATGTGCAAGGTAGTTATTGATTCTCATGTGTTGAAGCTCTTGAAGGAATAAGAGTGTGTCCAACATCCCAATACATTAAGCTTTTTTATCACAACATTTTGGTTTGATTATCAAGAC
The DNA here is from genome assembly GCF_053477565.2 of Lygodium microphyllum. Lineage (NCBI taxonomy): Eukaryota > Viridiplantae > Streptophyta > Polypodiopsida > Schizaeales > Lygodiaceae > Lygodium > Lygodium microphyllum. Next base: position 1,814 of record NW_028229514.1, on the reverse strand, counting down.
CATGGGCACATCGACTATGAAGTCACTCATGCATTGTGTGTACTAAATAAGATCTTTGCAAAAGTTTCAACACTGAAATACAAGTGCTTGGTTAGGATTTTGTATTTGTAATCAAGAGATAAATTTTAGTGGTAAGGAGATTGCAATCTTTTGTTAGCAAGAATCACCTATTTTCACTCCTTTTGTTAGCAAAAAAGATAAGGGTTTACCCTTGTGATGCAAGACTGCATGCTTGCCACCATCCTCCACTGTTGTTGCCCACCTTCACCTCACTATACTGTTGAGATTTAGAGAGAAGATATGTAGAGATGCAAGAGAAAGAGAGAGGAGACACACCATATACACTCCCAAAGACTATTTCATATTGATCACAATCTACATATATATAGGTGAGACCTAGTCTAGATAGGGTGAGCTCTATATAGCTCCAACACCCCCACTCAAACAAAGGTCTTTAGGTGTAGATTAAAAACCCTTACGAGGCACAAGGGAAAAAACCGAGCTTCTATATATACAAATGTAGGAAAACCTCGAGCTCTTATATACAAATGTACAGACATGATCAAGAAGGATTATTATGTGTATGTAAAGTGAATCTGTGTATGTGAAGTGAAACTAAATATGTATGTACAAAGATGACCAAGAGGTCTGAGGTATATGTGCATATGTAAAGTGTGTGGTGCCTACAAGGAGTATGCACTACAATGTCATGGTAGATTGATTTCCAAAGATTGAAGTCGCGACAACTCCAAGTTCTGAGCATAGCAAAGTGAAGCATGCTTCATTGAGTCCTTTGGTGAATATATCTGCAGTCATCTCATTACTTCGACCATGTTCAATGATGATCGTGTCTTTCTTTACTTAATATGGAACATACCGATAATGCATTGCAATATGTTTAGACTTGTTATATTGAACATAGTCTTTAGCAAGACTAATAGCACTTTGGTTATGACATGGAAGTGGTGTGATGGAGAGAGGAGCATGGCCAATATCCGATAGAATTTGTTGAAGCCATACTTCTCTCGAGCCGCTAAAGATGTAGCTATATATTCAGCCTCTATAGTGGAAACAATAACACATTATTATTTCTTGCTAGTCTAAGAAATAAGACAACCATTGATAAATAAACAATTTCTACTTGTAGAATGCATAGATAAGTGAGAGCTTGCCCAATCTGCATCTATATAACCCAAAAGTTGAAGTGAATGTAGAGAATCAGAGTTTTGTTAGCACTAATAAACCAACCCAAAATCTTTAGCACCTTTCAAATACTTCAAAACTCATTTGTCTATGGTCCAATGTTTAAGGCATGGAGAAGTAAGCTATTTTCCAAGAAAATTTGTAGCAAAAAGAATTAGCATAAGATTGATATAATGCTAATTGTCCATCCTTTTGCAAAAAATGGGAGATTTTGGTAGAGCTCACAAGACAAGGAGTACTAACAACATGTGCAGAACCCAAACTAAACTTCTAAACAATATCTTCCATGAAATTTGTTTGGCACACTAATAAAACACCCTTTTCTCAATAGCATTGAATATGAATATCAAGACATGAGTGTATGTCTCCACGATCCACCATGTCAAACTCAAAAGATAAATCCTTCTTTAGTTTGTGAAGGAAGTTGAGATTGTCAGAAACAAGTACGGTACCATCCACATATAGAGCAAGAAAACAAGTACGGTACCATCCACATATAGAGCAAGAAAATAAGTATGGTACCATCCACATATAGAGCAAGAAAACAAGTACGATACCATCCACATATAGAGCAAGAAAACAAAACTATCATTGCAGCACTTGACATATAA